>NC_138763.1:66491953-66966853 GCF_965113315.1 Podarcis vaucheri
GCCCAAAAAACATTATCTCCTCTAACTACCAGTTCCATATTTCAGCTTAGGTCTGGGAGGGAGAAGGGAGCAGTTCTTAAAACACATCCTGCAGACAAAAAGCTCCCCGCTGGGCTGTAGTGGTTTTATTTCTACCCTTCTATCCTTGTCTAGGAAACCTTGCTACCAAAACAAACAAACAAACAAACAAACAAACAAACAAACAAACCATTCTTGTGCTGATTTAGAGGAGCTAACACGAGGTCTATTTCAGTATGCCAGAAGTTCTCAGGTACCATCAAAGTAAGCCTTCCTTCGGCTTCTTAAAAAGAAAATCGGCGTTAGGGACTGTGCTCCTGCTCTGAGCGCATGTCCCCAATCCGACCATTTAGGGACGACCCTGAAATCCTGGGCAAACCGAGGCAAGTGCTGCCCAACAACGTGTCGCCAGCGATCCTTACGAACCATGTCGTCTCGAGGAACAAAATGATCATCCCCGCGCCCCCGGGGATCGGAGCCTGAGCGCGCGGGCTGAGAGGGAGCAGAGGCGCGCCTAAGTCCTTGCTCATGGGGGTGGGGAGGACGGGAATGAAGATCTGAACTCCAATTAAAAACTCTGTACATAGCTTTTTTTAAAAAAAATGACTCCCAATTTAAGAATGCAGCAAAGGCGCGCGCGCGCACAACCCCGCACGTTATCCTTTCCAAAAGCGCCCCTGGAGCATCGACACAAGCGGCAAGGCAGGCGTCCCAAACCCGCGAGGGGGGCATGCAGAGCCAAGCTGGGGGTGCAGAGCCAGCCATTCCCCGCCCTCCCCAGCCCGATCTTTGCCCGCTGCCCACTCACGGTGCGCTGCCGCCTCCACCAGCTTCTGCAGCGACGCCTTCTCTGCCAAGTGGGGAATGTTCAGGTCCACAAACTCGGCCATGTTGAAGCCACGTGGTGGGGAAGCGCAGCTTCTAATGCCCTGGCGCCCCGCTGCATGCTGGGAGCTGTAGTCTTCCCGCCCCCTTTCTTTCTCCCCCGCCCCCGTCTCACAGCGGGCGGGGATGTGGGACGGCCCAAGCTTAAAGTCATAGCAGAGTTGGAAGGGGTCCATACCCTCCAACATTTCTCTCATGAAAATAGGGGAGCCCTTTTACTATTTATACCCCACACATCTTACTGGGTTGCTCCAGCTTCTCTGGACAGCTTCCAACACACATAAAAGCATCATAAAAGATTAAACATTTTAAAAAAAACAAAAAACCATTCCATATACAGTACAGGATTGCCTTCAGACGGCTCGGGGGTCGGGTAACTCCATACCCTCCAACATTTCCCCAATGATGATAGCGACATCCTAAGGAAAAATGGGACATTCCAGGATTAAATCAGAAACAGGGATGGCTTCTGTAAATCAAGGACGTCTCTGGAAACTAGGGAAACTAGGAGGGTCTGGGGGTTGCATTCCAACCCCCTACAATGCAGGAATCTTTTGTGCAACGTGGGGCTTGAACCCACGACTCTGAGATGCTCTACAACCCAAAGCTGTAGGTTGTATAGCTTGCATATAAAGACAGGTTGCTGCTGGAAGCCTGAAGAGCTGGTCAAACTGGGAGATGATGCTAAGCTAGATGGACGAATAGCTTGACCTGGAGGGAGGCAGCTTTCTGGGTTCTTACCTAGCCCTGGAGTCAGTGCTTGAATTATAGAGGGAAAGGGCAGCCTTTAATGACATTCACAGACTCCATCCTTTCCTGTTAAAGCAATATCATACTGCCCGCACCCCCTTGCACTTTTAAAAGTAGTTAAGGCAGCATTGCAACTGGTACAGTATCCAGGGTCCTCCTGGCTCTCCTGTAATTCAAGCACACCCCTGGAATTCATTGAAGGTTTCATAATCTATATTCCTACATTTATGTTATATCCCACCTTTCCTTCAAGGAGCTCTCTCTTCCCATTATATCCCCACAACAACTATTTTGTTGGGTTAGGCTAAGAGACAGTGGGCTTTATTGGCTGCAGTGCCAGATTTATGTATAGGCTAAGTAGGCTGAAGCCTAGGGCCTCTAAATCTAGGGGGCCTTGCCACCCCTCCCACTCCCCAGCAAGCAGTCTCCCCTCTCCCAAAATTGCAAACCCAAGACTTCATGCGAGGGCAGGGCAACTTGGATCTCTAAGTCTAGGGGGCCTCACCAGCCTGCCCTCTCCCCAGTGTTGCAGTCTCCCCTCTCCCAAAATTGCAAGCCCAAGACTTCATGCAAAGGCAGGGCAACTCAGGCCCAGCAACTATGAGACTCAGGTGCCCAATTTGAAGCAGTGGGGCACCCCAGTTCACAGCCAAAGTCTGCAAAATCTTATTGATATAAATAAAATCCATCTAGATTGCCCTGGTGCGGGAGGCCCCTTAGGAACGGCGCACGGGGCCCAATTTGGCTCATTTGCTTCAGTTGCCTTAAGGTCAACCCTGATGAGACTGTGCAGGGGTTGGGCTGACAAGCCCTGCACCTTCTAGGTCCCTGGTGGCACTATTCAGAGTACAGAGTCATGGACTTGTTTTGGAAATAAAGGGGGGCACTTATTGGAAATCAGTTTTGTCACCTCCACCCCCCAAAAAACCCCCGGGATGATGAGCCCAGCCACCTTTTATTCACAGTCGTATAAACACAACACTACAGCATGGCCATAAACCTGTACGTTCAACTGCTGAAACATACACCCAATATGTAGCAATGGAAATTTATGTTACTGGTTTATGAATGAACACTGTGTTTTATGAATTGACTCTGCGTTTTGTGAATTACCTAAGAGTCACCAATAGGGAGCTCTAGAAACTGACAGCTAACCAATTGGGTACTACCAAACAGCGACCCCCTATTGCTGAAAGCAGGTAACCAGCAGGGAATGCTTCAGCTCAGCCTTTGCACTGTTGACTTAACACCCCCTGCTGTGCAGATAATGGAGAAAGCTCATAAATTGTATCCCTTCTGGCATCCTGGCCAACTCTATTACACTGGTGTAAACCCTGGTGCACCAGAAGCACAGAATAGCAGTAAATAAAATCCGCTCATACGTCAGCAACTGATAAGACTTGTCAACCAGTTCTTCCAAAGTCTCCCTAAATTATAAAGCTCCAAAATACAGGCCAAAAGAGAGCAGGTCTGAGAAGAGCGAGGCATACAATGGGCACCACCAGTGAAAAGGCCCTGCTCTGTGTAACTCTTGTCCTGTCATTTGATAGAGTGCCCACTTGCCCTCCTTCTTGACATGGAATGCTCTCTACTGGAGTCTCCAGGTCCAGTACAAAGACCATAAGAAGGGAGAGCAGGGACCTTGAAGTTCCCAACAGCTGTTAATCAAGCAAGCAAGCACACAGGTCACCTTTGTCACAGTCAGGACGCCTATGTCCTGGCCAGGCCTGCACCCAATCTTGATTTTGTATAATCTTGTTTGTCCTCAGTAACCAAAATTATATTATCAACATATACAAGCAGAAAAGTTGTTTTCCTTCATTTGCAAGGAATCGAACAAAACAAAGTGGCACTAATAAAGAAAAGTTCCAAGATGGCAATAGAAAGCAAACTAAAAATGCTTTTGCAGTTCATCAAAACTATCCAGCAATATCAAGTTATAGGAAAACTGGTGCTATTAACAGTAATCCTTCTAGTTGGTTAATTGGTTCAGCAACTTCCATGCACATGATGTGTGATGCTAATTATCATCACAGAAGGGGTGTAACCTAAGACCACTCCTCAGATACATCCCACCTACATCACAGAAATTTTAATGTTGTTTTTCTCCTGTCACAGTTTATCTCCTGTCTGGCAAGTTACTTGATTGGATTGCCTGGGGAGCCTGGCCATTCTTTTGTAGTGGTAAAATACTTATTTCCTGGGCCAGGTCACAGGCTCACACCTTATTCAAACCGACATATCCTTGAGACAGGATTTGTGAGGAAAGAGACAATGGGGAGGCTTTTCCAGTTTAACCTTGCAGAGAAAGGATTTGGTCAGTTTAGGAATCAAAATGGTTCCAGGTTGGTCTTCCTGTGTTGATCTATGTATGTGCAGTTATGAACATTACCATATATCTAAGACCATAAAATTCCTATCACACCCCCAAGAGATTCAGGTGAGGGTCAGATGCCTTGTCAATCCCAGCAGGTATATAAGAGGACGACCCGGCCTGCCCAGGCCTATGGCCTGCCCAGCTTGGAAGACTTGTGTATAGTACGCAGTTCTGAAAGGGCCACAAAGGGTAAACCACCCAAAAAGTATGCTGAAGAGTTTTCTAAAACAGGCATAGCAGATACAGAGGAACTGCCATAGGCGGAAGGGACAGAGTGAGAACCGGAAAAGACACCAAAAAGCAGACTAAGATTGTAAAGGAAGAGAGGCATCGAGGAGAGAAAGAGCCAAGAAGCAACACAGCGACCCCGAGTGGCCAGTACTGGAATAGACATCGACAGGAAAATATTCTTCCCAGACCTGCTGAAAGAGGCAGTCATTAAACCGCTTCTTAAAAAAACAATTCTAGACCCAGCCAATATGGCCAACTATCGCCCAGTCTCAAATCTTCCATTCTTGGGCAAGGTGATTGAGCGAGTGGTTGCTGAACAACTCCAGGCATGCCTGGAAGAAGCGGACCATTTGGATCCCTTCCAGTTGGGATTCCAGTTGGGATTCAGGCTTCATCATGTTGAATATTGTTCAACTAGGATAATTATCGACTTATTGGAATATGCTGAAATGAACCAGAATAAAAAAATAGTAATGTTATTGGTAGATGCCGAAAAGGTGTTTGATTGTATCTCGTGGAGTTTCCTGACAGAGACATTTGAAAGTTTGAGAATAGGAAATAGAATAATGAATGGAATTAAAGCTATCTATAAAAAGCAAAAAATGAAGTTAATGAAACTACAGAGGGATTTGATATCGAGAGAGGGGTTAGACAGGGATGCCCCCTGTTGCCGCTGTTATTCATTACAGCGCTGGAAATCCTTCTAGGAGCATTAAGAAAAGACAAGGAATTAGAGGGATAATTCTGAAACCACCTTCACTGGGATTCTTCTTGCCAGTTTTGCTTCCCCCCCGCCCCCTCACCCATTAGCTGCATGTGTTTCATGGCTGTGCACAATTCCCCTAGCAGCAAGGAAACCAGAGAGCTGATCTAGTATAGTTATGGTCAGAAATAACATATGTGTTATACGTGAGTTTATGTACAAACACTGGTGAAGGAAGAGGCATGCGGGGGGAGCCCACTGTCCCCGGCAGCGTGATCCCGGCGGTGTGCCATCACGGCTGTTGCCCCTCCCACGCTGGGCGCCATGCCCCTATGGGCAGTGCGCCATGCCTCTGGGACGTGTGCCAACCCCGCCCCCGCCTGCTCGCCTCCCCCCGGTGCCGGAGCATGAAGTTCCGCCACTGTGTACAAAACAGCGAAATTATTTCTACGCTAAGTCTTCCTGAGATAACATTTGAAAATCACCTTTCCACTGCACAGCGGTTATCCACAGGGATAACGTCCATACCTTGCAGACACATGGAACAATTTTATGGCAACAGACACACAAATCTGCTGGTTTTACTGATGACAGTTTGATGCAAGTGTCACAGGTATCAGTTGATCAACATATGGCACAAGAATTAACATCGTTCTTCAGTCTCTAGTCTCCTGGCGCAGCCCAGATGCCGCCAGAAAACAGCCAACTGCCTCGGTTTTTTCAAAATTGGTATTGTCTTGCTGCACCCTCTTTACTGTTGTTGCCTTACGTGAGATGTCCTTTTTCGGTTCCAGTCCAGTTCAGTGGCATCTTGTTAATCCTTCCTTGCGACCTGGCCGTGTTTTCTATCTATATAGCTCAAGGGGAAAGAAGAGACAGCAACAGGTTTCCATGTCGCTGTGTTGTTTCAGCAAAAAAAACCCCACACACAAACAAACCAGATGGTATATTTGCCTTTGGGAAGAGCAGACAACTTGTTTCCGTGGAACACTTGCTTGATTGTGATTGAGAGTGATTTTCAGGGCAGATTTTCAGTGCTCCCTCCAGAAGCACAGCATGCTTCAAACTCTATGCGCAAGCGATTATTTCTTTTCCAGCACGGCATCCTCATAGGTGGCTCACAGGATACCTTTCCATCAATGATGTTGTCTCAAGAAAGTGCTTGTGTTGTGAGTATGTCAGAGCCAGGCTGGTCTACTGTTGGCTGGCGTTCAAATCCTGGTTCAGCCATGGAATGAATCTCTTACTTACATGGCCATTTCTTTCCCCCAGTCTCTGCTTCCCATCTCTACTAGCCATAATGACTATGCTCTGCCTCCACAGCTGGAAGCAGCACTGCTTCTGAATGCCAGTCGCTGGAAACCACAGGAGGGGAGAGGGAGCCGGTGCTTAAATCTTTCTTGCTGGTTCCCCACAGGCATCTGTGAGAACAGGATGTTGGACAAGATGGGCCAATGGCTTGAACCAGCAGGCTATTACAGTGGTACCTCAGGTTAAGTACTTCATTCGTTCCGGAGGTCCGTTCTTAACCTGAAACTGTTCTTAACCTGAGGCACCACCTTAGCTAATGGGGCCTCCTGCTGCTGCTGCGCCGCCGGAGCCTGATTTCTGTTCTCATCCTGAAGCAAAGTTCTTAACCTGAAGCACTATTTCTGAGTTAGCGGAGTCTGTAACCTGAATCGTATGTAACCTGAAGCATATGTAACCCGAGGTACCACTGTATTGTGTTCTTAGTCTCTAATATCAAAGCACTTATGGTTGTTTCCAATCTAGCACTAAATTAAAGCCACCTAGTGGTAATCTGTAGTGCAAAAGAATGCATACAGACCCCACTTACCTGGGAATAAGCCCTACTGAGTTTTATTGGACTTACTTCTGACTAGAGATTCTGACATCAGTAAAGGGAAAAGGGGGGGCACCCCCAGTGAATACTTAAGATGGACAGTGCTTGTTCCTTGTTTGTGTCAATTCATAGCTTAATTTCATTTACCTTTCAAGGAGGACTAATTTTGTAGCTTGGGAAACTAGGCAATCTAGAAAAGACCTTTATGAGTCCTATTTGGAGCCTTATGGGAAGGCAAGTTTGGCTATATTACTGTTCAGTTCCTCATCCTTCACTGTGACACTGCAGCAGCAAGAAATGGCAGTCTCTGAGGACCATACTCAGGAATGTGGAAAAAGTTTCCAGGTTTCTGCTAGAATCAATGTTTTGCAGTCAGGAGGTAGATGGATGTTTTTCAGAGCCTTTGCTGTTGATAAAGGGCAGCAAACAGCATGCCATCTACTTTCTCCCACGCTGTGGATTACTAATTTACATAACTCCAAAATTTACCTTGATTCCCTCCTACCTAACACTCGAGGTCCATACTTTTTAAGAAAGAAAAAAAGAAGAAGAAAAAGATGGTGAATCATCTGAGGAAAGATCATGCATGTCATACAAATAGCAGTGCCGATGAAATATTCTTGCAAATATATTTATCCTGCAGAACTTGTCCTTTCTTCTGTCAGAGCCAGGGCTGTGGGCAGTTGCACTGAAATCCAGATAGTCTCATATATCATTTTATTTCTATGCTTTCCATGCTCAAGGCAGCCTACAACATCGGAGGGGGGGGGGAGGAATCACAAAACTGCAAACATAACCCGAAGTAGTAACAAACAATAAACAAAACATCAAAAAGTACACATCCAAATTTGAACAATTTCCAGATAAATAATAATAAGATCTAAAATAAAGATTAATAATAATAATAATAACAGTAACCGCGACAACTCCCCTCCGTTAATTTAGTGAAATTTTGTTTTTACACGTACATTTTTACTCTTATATCTTACATTCTACCCCCACTGGAATGTCTAGGAAAATCAAGACATCTTCTCCTACAATGATAGGGGGCAAAGTAACCACACAAAATGGTTGTTTGATACAGGTGTTGTGCCCGGAACCTGTTCTATCCATTTCATGTGAGAAAGGAGAGTAGAGGATGGGAAAAGCAATATTTTGTGTAGTTTCATAATAGACAAATCACCTACTTCTGTTAATATTACCACAAACGATATCTGGAGTCAATATTATGTCTAGGTTTACAAAACTCCTTCACGCATCTAAACGCTTCTTCCACAGTTAGAAGCTTCCCTGCGATCCAGCAAAACTGGGTTGTTTTTGTCTGATTTTGCATTATAGCTATAATTTCGTTACTCCAGGTTTTGGAGTCACTGAGACCTCAGTTGCATCTGCAAATGTCTGTAAGCTAGCAACCAGCACCCTCACTTCAGCAGGTGGCGAGGCTTAATGCCAATTCTCTTTCAAGGATGCTTGGGTGACTTTTTTTTCAGTTCATGGAAAGATCTTTTGCAAAATGTGCTGTGGATGGTTGCCCTCAATGCTTCTGAGGCACAATGTCACTGATCCTCACAAGAATCAATAAAGCCCTCAAATTTGATTATTGGCTAGTGGCTTCAGTGCCAAAGCAACAAAGTGAAAGACACACTTGCCTCTGTGTGGGATTGCCAATAGTGTACTCTCCCAGAACACTTTGTACCACGTATGATCTCCACATATAGTTCCAAGTGGGACACAGGTGGCGCTGCGGTCTAAACCACTGAGCCTCTTAGGCTTGCTGATCAGAAGGTCGGCAGTTTGAATCCCTGTGACGGAGTGAGTTCGCATTGCTTTGTCCCAGCTCCTGCCAACCTAGCAGTTCAAAGGAACACCAGTGCAAAAAGATAAATAGGTACCGCTGTGGTGGGAAGGTAAATGGCATTTCGTGCGCTCTGGCTTCTGCCACAGTGTTCCGTTGTGCCAGAAGTGGTTTAGTCATGCTGGCCACATGACCTGGAAAGCTGTCTGTAGACAAAAACTGGTTCCCTCAGCCTGAAAGCGAGATGAGCGCCACAACCCCATAGTCGCCTTTGACTGGACTTAACCATCCAGGGGTCCTTTACCTTTACCATAGTTCCAAGTAATCAAATGATGGTCAATGGTGGTTGTTTCAAATATGGTGGATTGCGTGCTTAAAAGCCTGCATAGTTTGGAGGCTGAAAAACCCACAATGCTGTTGTTATGAATTGTGGAGGGGGTAGGCTTTATTCACGAGCCCCCTTCTAATTCCTAGATCAAGCAGGGATTAGCATCCTGGTGAGGTTATGGCTCTCTAAGCATGGGCCATTAAGGTAACAAAGGAAGTGTTGAGCCATTGCCTCCTTCAACTCGCTGGTAGTTAGAAAGACAAAGGTCAGAAGCTGGCAGGCTGGGCAGCTGGAAGACAAGGCTATGCCTGATTTCAGAAGCGACTTTGTTCCATGTTGCTTAAAATTTGGGGGTCTAGTAGACCCAGTTTGAGTCACACATCTCAAACTGATTATGTTTTTGTTGTATATATTTCAACAAACCCAAAGTTTGAGAGTCAGTAGCACAGATGTTGTAAAGGTGTGGTGATCTTCTGCAGAACAACCCCAGACCTTGTTGCTGGTTGCGGAGGGGCCCCCATGACAGTTCAAGCTTCAGAGCCCCCAAAATGGAGGCCCACCAATGGCTGTGGCTATAGGAGAAGCAAGACCCTCTTGGGATGTTAACGCTGTGAACCCTTCCACCGTAGGTTCAGGTATATATGTGTTAATAAACCATATATCACAAAGACACCACAGTCTCTGCTCATTCCAAAGGAAACATGAATGCCGGGTAAGCACCTGGAACCCCTGGAATCTTGCACTGCTCAGAGATTGGGGTGGCCACAGAAAAGAAAAAGGTTGTTTTGAGGGTCAACACAATCACAGGAATTCACAGCAACAGTGTGCTTCATTTTGTCTGTCCCAGTCAAGCTGTTGTGACATGGTGACTGTGCATAGTTGCATATGCCACATCCGGACTGTCTGCGAGATGCTAAGACTGTTGTTGTTATCAGTAACCAGTCTTGATTATTGCACTGTTATACTTCTGCAATTGTTATACTGATGTTAAATGCTAAATGCATGTTACTGGCACAAGATTTTTTATCATGAATTGTCTCTCCAGAGTCACCAGAACACTGACCCTCCACCTCTCAATGCAGAAGGATACCATGGTCAATGGTACTGAAAGCTACTGAGAAGTCCAGGAAAATTAGCAGGACCACACACTTCCTCCCTCCCCCCCTCTCCTGGCCTTGGCCTTCCATCAGAACATCCAAGGCTCTTTCTATGCCAAACCCCATTTGAAATGGATCCACATAATTGCCTCTTTTCAACAAAGTAAAGGTTAGTCTTTTTAAGATTTCTGTTAAGCCAGCATTTTCTCTTTCTTTTTCTTCTGACTCCAATCTATTCTGCATGCTGGGATGAAATGCCTCTTTTTATTTGGGATGAAAATGTCAGCATACGTAATTGCTATGCTTTTGGCACTAAAGAGGATTTTACCATTTCTATGATTGCCCTACTATGCTCAGCAACACAGAAATACTTACAAAAGGCCGCCTTTGTGAGACATATACCGCAGGAGCAAACACAAAGTGTGCTGTGTGGCCGCCCTACGTGATAAAAGTCCTGGGAATTTATAACAGGTGGACAGGACTGACATAAACTCCTAGGAGCAGAGCAATTTGCTTCGTCCAAACATGTGCAGAGATCCTGTTTTCCTGCTTTAAACACTGCATGCAGCCTCAGATAACCCAGATTGTGATGGGCTGAGCTGCATATGGAAATCATAGCTAGCAAAAATTAATCCAGCATGTGGCTGGCATGTCCCGCATCATTGTAGGCAAATGCGACAAGGGGAAGTAGTGTGATCTAGTTATCCTGGCAATCATTCTGCAGCATTTATATCACTCAAGAATTTCATTTGCATGTCCTGCGTGGGTTGGATGCTATGCACTTTTATTTATTTGTTTCTTCCCCACTTTCCATTTTCTTTTTTGTGTTGTGTCTATTAGATTGCAAACCCATCTCATTACGGAAGTCAAAGGCTGCTCTGGGAGCCTTCTGAGTCGGAAAGAGTGGGATAAAAATTTAAAGAAGTACCGTAATCACTGGAGACATGGGAGCGGGACATCCTCCTGAGTGGGGTATTCAAGCAACAATGGGGAGAATGAAAAACAAATTGGGAAAATGAAACCCAAGCTGCTAAGGGTCAGGACCACGGACAGCACCCTGTGAAGCAAGGAACAGAAATAGGCTTCTGGAGACTCACAGGAGATGGGAGCTCTTCTTCAGCACAAGTTTGGGGCTGATTGATGGTTTATATCAGTGTTTCCTAACCTTTTTCTGACCATGGCCCCCTTCTGACCTTGTTTCCTTTCTGTGCCACCCGATGGGCGTAGCCAGGGGGGCAGGGGGCAACTGCCCCCAATAAGTAAAAATCAGTAAAAATCAATACAAATCTGAGGTTCTGCCCCCCCCAACAAAAGCCTGCCCCCTAACAAAAATCCTGGCTATGCCCATGCCCCCCCGTCCTACCAGTAGAAAGGT
This sequence comes from Podarcis vaucheri, assembly GCF_965113315.1. Lineage (NCBI taxonomy): Eukaryota > Metazoa > Chordata > Lepidosauria > Squamata > Lacertidae > Podarcis > Podarcis vaucheri. The sequence goes on from NC_138763.1 coordinate 66,503,356, forward strand.
AGCTATTTAAATTTGTTGTTTCTAAATAGAACATGTTTTATTAATTTTTTTATAATTTATACAAAATACAATTACATAAAATGATAGGAACATAATGAAATATTGTTGAAGCAGAAAAACATAGAATCATGAAGGTGGAAGGGACCCCAAGGGTCATATTTCTAGTGCAACCCCCCCTGGAAACTTAGCTAAAGCATCCATGCTGGCCATCCAACCTCTGGCCATGCAGCCTCTGCTTAGAAACCTTCAAGGAAGTAGAGTCCGGAACCTCCCAAGGGAGATCCATCTTCCATAGGTTAGAAAAAGTAAACAACACTTATTTGACCCCAGTTATTTGACACAGAGGGGGGAACCTACAGATACATCCCAAAAGGCACACAGGAAGTTCTGTATATATGGGAGAATTTTAAAAAGCAAGTGGTCCTCACTGACCTGGTGCAGAAAGATCTTGTCATCCGGCAGAGCCCTGGCTGCCTAGATAAAACACTATAGCTCCACACACCCTTACCTGGGAGTAAGGCCCACTGAACTAAGTGCGGCTTTCTTCTGAGTAGACATCCTGTGATGCTGAAGCCAAAGCATTCACCACTGATGGATCTAGGGCCGATTTACACATGCAAACCACCACCATGTGCATGCATGCTTTCATACGTGCCAAGGTCCAGTTCACATAATCATATGATTAAATTTGGGGAAGATAGGCTTAGCTTATGCTTTATGCTGTGCGCATACATAGGGCTTTGTGTGGAATGCCAGGCTTACATGATGCCATATGTGCACAAAGAGGAAAAGGGCACATGGCTACTGCCATCGTCATGAACGGATAGTCCTTGGCTAGATAAGTGTGTGGACAGAATCCCTGACTTTGGAACTCTTTCCTGTGAAGCAGGGCTGGGTTTAGGTTTGATGAGGCCCTAAGCTCCTGAAGGTAATGGGGCCCTTTATATGTCCAGCTGTCCTTTGTCAGAAACAACTTGTCACTGTTTTTTGTGTTGTATATATGCTATAAGGTAAGTTATGGAACTAATAGGTATCTAAAGCCATTTGAACATAACAAAATATGTATTTTATCAAAGTATCTGCTGAACTGAAATACAAGAAGAAGTATATTAATAGTGAAATACAATTAAGAAGAAGTATATTTTTGGAGGGCTCCCAAGGGGTGGGGCCCTAAGCTATAGCTTGTTTAGCTTATATGTAAATCCGGCACTGCTGTGGGAGCTTATCAGAAGTTGGCTTCTCTATCCAGCTTAGGCTACTAGGTGCGCTTTCACTTTCTCCTGTTCCAAACTCGAGTCAATCATTAAGTTTATGCTTGTTGCTTTTTTTTAATCATGCCTATGTACATAAATGCCTTTTGCTATTGTGTGCTTTTGAGACACTAAAACGACTACTGCTAAATAGCCTTTAAAACAATTCATGGGGAAATCATATTTCCTCTTTATGCTGTCAAAATGTTTGGTGCTTCGGATCAGACGGCGTTCTAATTTGGAGCATGCCAGACAGCGAAAAAAAAATACTTGCATTGAGTCAGATGCCTTTTACAACACCTTTCAGCGCTGGACTAGATGGTCCCGTAGTCCGATCTAGCAGGGCTCTTCCTGTGTTCTTAGACACAGATTTAGGGTCCTGCATTTATTTTTCTTACATGAATTTAAGAGAGCACAACGGATTGCAGTATTGATGACTGCAAAACTATTACCTGAAAGTATTCTGAAGTATGCACACTATGTGCAGATGTCTCCATCCAGGCACCTAGAGAAATTGATACATAGAAAAATGACCTCCTCTCAAATCCATAAAAAGATATTTTGATTTCCCATTCCTACACACTGAGTCAGAATTTGTTTAAATCAGCAAAACCTTTATTCCGCATTTAAATTGTCAAGACGTTGAAATGTATTTTGACAGTGCCAGAGAAGTGAGTTTTATTGCCGCCTCCTTCTGCTGCAAACTGACGGAGATTTATTTGTGCAAAACGCAGAGATGGCAGCACAGGAGACAGCAGCTGCAACATCTCTCCTGGAAGTCAAACAAGAGCTGCATTTGATAAACAGTTCATGGTGGGAATCAATATCAAGCTAAAATATGACACAGCTTCAGAACTTACTTAAGACTTTCATTTTAAAAAAATGATAAATATTTAGACAACGTATCTCCGGCACAGAGTTTTTGTTGTTTTCAGCTTACTATTGCTCATAATGGCAAGAATTTACATAACTTTAAAAGGAATTGTAGAGGTTACATTGTTTGTTGTCAGAAAAAGGGAAAGAGGGATAGGACAAATAAAGGAGGAAAGGAAGTAAGAACGAGACAGAGGACAAACTGGGTCACCCGTGAGGGGGGGCAGTCTGTGGAATGATAGTAAGACTCCCACCTGAGACTAGACAAAACCTTGGCATTTAAGAACATTATGCTAGCACCTATAAGGAAGTATATTGCAAAGAACACTAGTTATCTGTCTATTGCTAGCAACCAGGAAGCAGTTGCAGTGAAAGAGGGGGTAAAGCGTGATAGTTTCTCAAGTTGCTACCTCCAGAGAATCTCTTCCACATTGACGTGAATTACCAAACAATCCCATAAATGCCAGGTTTGGTTGGAGAGAAGCCTCTGCTACACCAGTGGAACCACTTCCAAATCCTATACAAGAGAGTTTGATCATATTACGCTGATCCTGGTCTGACTGCACTGGCTACCAAATAGTTTCCGGGTCCAATTTAAAGTGCTGGTTTTGACCTATAAAGCCTTAAATGGCTCAGGACCGCAATACCTCTCTCCATATGAACCTACCCGGACCCTGAGATCACCTTCTAAGGCCCTCCTTCATGTGCCTCCTCCTTGAGAGGTCTGGAGGGTGGCAACACGAGAACGGGACTTCTCTGCAGTGGCTCCCCATCTATGGAATGCTCTCCCCAGGGAAGTTTGCCTGGCGCCTTCATTATACCTTTAGGTGCCAGGCAAAAACATTCCTTTTTAACCAGGCCTTTGGTTGATTTGATTGACATCCTATGCCCTTTGGGTCTTTTGGGGGGTGTGTGTTATTGGGTTGTGATTTTTATTTTGGTTATATATATTGTGCATTTATATGTTGCTCTTGTTCTGTGAACTGCCCTGAGACCTCCGGGTATAGGGCGGTATATTAATAATAATAATAATAATAATAATAATAATAATAATAATAATAATAATAATAATATAATACAAGCTCAGCCCAGGAGGTGGAAAATAAACAAGAAGAAAACCCAAACTTAGTGAAGGGGAAATGACAGACATGTCCCAAGTTTGCCTGAAAATGCCTCCCTTAGTCACCAGTCAAGGACTGTGCCAGCAACAAGGCCCACACACTGCCTGCAAGGGAAGCCAATGAACTCACCATAATGGGGGACCCTCCGACTGCATCACAACACACATGACACCTGAGATGATGTCCCTCTGGCAGCCTCCTCCTGCTGCCAGTCCTCAGGCATCCTCGCAATATGACTCCCCTTCTGCTCCTTCATCCTAAGCATGGCTTCTCTGCACAAAACACAAAGGGAAGGGAAGCCCACAGGACCTACAGAAAGCCTGCATAGCCTCCTGGGGGCTTAGGGTTCAAGGCCCATCCAGGGAGAGAAAAGGCTCCTTTTCAACAAGCAGCCAAGGAAAAGAGGCTAGGTCTTTAGGGGCGCTTGCCCTGTTAGGGCCAATTCAGACATGCATGTTTGTGGTGGGTCATGTACTTGCCATGTGGCATGCTGTTAATCTGAATGCATCCTATGCAGGAAAAGATCTAGAAGAAGATAGTGCCTTCTATTCATCAGAACTGAGAGACTACGAGGCTGAGCAGCCATTTTCTTCTTGAACTTAGAATTATTTGTAGAAGGGTCCTCTGGTCCCCACCTAAACATTAGGAAGAACTTCCTGACAGTAAGAGCTGTTCGACAGTGGAATTTGCTGCCAAGGAGTGTGGTGGAGTCTCCTTCTTTGGAGGTCTTTAAGCAGAGGCTTGACAACCATATGTCAGGAGTGCTCTGATGGTGTTTCCTGCTTGGCAGGGGGTTGGACTCGATGGCCCTTGTGGTCTCTTCCAACTCTATGATTCTATGATTCTATGGTCCAACCCCCTGCAATGTAGAAATCTACCTTTCCATATTTGTTTTAAAGAAAGATGAGCAGGGTAGGAATGGGGCATTTATTTCCGTTTCGATTCTGAGTAGCAATTGGACATTATTCTTTCTGTCTTATTGAGGTATGTCGTCATGAAGCTGAAAGGAGCCAAGAATCCTAGTGCCTTCCTCCAAACTCTTGATGCTATTTTAGTTATTATGGTTGACATAGCTCGATTTGATGCTGGAGAAAACTGGAGATGCCAATGCCTTCTCTATGGGGAGTGTTGCTTGGCACAGGATGGAGAACAGCTCTTGGGGGAGAACTTGGCAGTATTCCACACTGTTAAGAGTCTTCAGTCCCCTTCCCCAGCATGGTAAGATGCAGCTGGGCTTATTCACTGTGAGCCAGGAGAAGCATTTGGTAAACTTGCTGGAACATTAACAGATTATTCTGCTTCAGAAGCTTTGTGAAACTTGAGGTCTGCAATGGTCCGATTACATTTTCGGAGGCGGAGGCAGCAGAGAGTTGCCTCCTGGGAAGGAGCAAAGTGGATTTTAAATATCTTCAGCATTCAAGGATTTTCTTTTAAACAAAATGCAGCTGTAGAGAGAAGGGCAGCGTGAGGACAGCTCCCCTTCATTTGACGGGGCTCACGCAAAGCAAATGTCTCAAAGGAGTTAAGGCAGATGGATTCAGAGTAGCTTGGGGGGTTGCAGCCGAGATCGGCAGAAAGATTCTGCACCAAATTGTAATAATGTACATGTGCTCCTGGAGAGAAGTTATTTTACCAGGGAAAACGGGGAGAGGCCATAACAGCTACAAGGTCCTAAATGTGGATGTCAGTGCCTCATACTTCATGTGAGGCTTAAACTATGCAGTAGCTGAGATGGTAGAGTATACCCTTATCTTTCTAGTTATAAGGAATCACACATTTTGCATCATGAGCAGGTGTGACGTGTGCATCTTTGATTAGTCCTATTCTTAGGAGTCCAAACCGCTGAAATAAAAAAAAGGGGGGTATCTGGGGAGTGGGTGAGAAAGACAGCCTTTCTTCTCACTTTCCTTCCTTCAACTGGCCTGAAAGCAGAGCAAAATACACACATACAGTAACAGTCAATCCGTTTTCCTTCCTCATCCAGCAGCCATAGACATCTTGGTCTGTGCTGGGTCACCGAGTGCTCCTGTGTGAAAACAGCTCAACTAGGAACGTCTGTACAGGTGGCCGCTGGACGTCTGTCTTGGGATTACGATGCAAGCAGAGAAAGATGCATTTTCAGCTTTGCCAGAGAGAGACCCTGTCTGCCTTGCAAAGAGGCTCCTCCTGCTGGCTTTTTAGGCTCTTGGGGGACTGAAGTGATGCTGTTCTGAGGCTGGCACTGTCTCTGCCTGTGAGCATCCTTGCTACCCATCGATTCAACCTGTACATGGATAAAGAAAGAGAATCAGTCTGTCCTCCCAGGAAATGAGCCATTCTGTAGGGCAATCCTAACCACGTATTAGCTACTAGCTGGTTATTTATTATTGTATTTTTACTGCACTTGTAGGGTTTTGTGCCTCAGGTACTAAGATAATTTGACCTGTCTTGGGTATCATGCACCTTCACTGGGTGGGCAGGAGGACAACATTTGCTGTTCCACTTCTGGCAGTAGAGTCTGCTGGCTGGTCATGTCATGCTGGGATTCCCTGAAACATATTACTGTATTGTCCACGTGGGGAGCATAAAATCCTAACCTGCTTGTCAAGTGGACTTAATAATAATAATAATTTTAGTTAGTGTCAGGAGCAGTGCCAAGAGCAGCTCAGCAATAAATCACACAATGTCGTGCAGCTAACTCTTTATTCAAGAAAAAAAGGTGGCCTCAAGAGGCGAGGCCTATTGAAACTGATAGGACTTGCTTCTGTAGGATGGAGCTGATTTTTTTTTAAAAAAATATATTTATATATATATATCGAATATAAAGGTTTCCACACACAAGCTCACATGGATGCAGTGCTGCTGACACAAAGAACAGTCGTTTTACCTCTCTAGGTTTGGAGTGAAATATACTGTTTTCCTTTTGGCCAGGCAGCGTAGAGGGAGAACGTGAGTTGTGGTCAGCGTCTGCTTCCACAACCCGCCTTATACATATCTCTTCCCACTCACTCCGCCATCATAAGAGCCACTGCTGTCCAGGGCAAGGCAGGAAGGGAAACCTGAATCGGCAGCCCATCAAACTTCAAAGTGGTAGGTGGTAAGCTTCCTTGAACTCTCATAGCGCAGATAAAAGCGAGAGCAGCTAAAAATGGGGAATTGGAGAAGAAAGCCCTGAACAGATCCATTTATATGAAGTGCTAGAAATGTTGCCGAAACACATGGCTCAGTGCAAATTGCCAAATGTAGTGCAAGGCTCCCGAGGCTGTGAAATCCCACACCTCATTCTAACCGGAGTATGCCATGCGCTTTATGGCGATGAGGAATATTTCATTTACGCGTCTTCCCTCTGTGCAACAATGTAGGAGGCACAGGCTGGCTCCCCGTACACCCATGTACTTCTGTCTCTTTTTTCCTTTCAGAAACAGTTCCCATCTCTCTCTCTTGCACCCTTCAAAATCCTATCCAATTTTCAGAAAGAAGCACTCCAGAAATTAGAGGGCTTACTGTCTGCGCACAGCTTAAAAAGGAAGACAGCAAACTACCTTATACCAAGCCAGAAACATTGGTCCATCTAGTTCAGTATTGTCTACAGTGACAGCTCTGTGGGGTTTCAGGGAGGGAGGCATTCCTGGCCCTATCTGGAGATGCTGGGAGCTGAAGTTTGGACCTTCTGCAAGCAAAATAGATGCTTTGCCACTGAGTTATGGCCCTTCCTTGTGCCAGCCTGTTTTGGTGTTCCCTTCCAGACCACAGAGAGGGAACTGCGGGTCTCTCTCTCTCTTGTTCTCTCTCTCTCCACATGCCCTGCTGCTACACAGAGCACAGAAGTAGCCCAAGGCAAAGGCACAAAGGCGATATTCAGGCGAAGATAGATGCAACATTACATGTCTATTACAGCTTAACACAGAGCAGGAAGCTCACTCGCTGCTCCTTTAGGAAAGCCACACTTTTCAACAGAAAAAGCAACCCTTTTCTGCTACGGCAGCAGCACCTAATTTGGGATGTCAAACAGGCAGGAAACCTGTGGCCAGTTGGACTCCAACTCCCACCCCTCCCTCCCTCTTGGCCCTCCTGGCAGAGGTGCTTGGAGCAATTTTATCTTGATGCATTTGATGCAAGCAGCCCTGTGAACATAGTCATCTGGTGGCACAGATAACTAATGAAATCTGTACGATTAAATGATTTCTGAAGTGTCTGAGCCCAGATCTATCCCCACACTGCCTGCATAGTCAGTGTCTGCTGCCTCCCTATACCAGTTGCTGGGAATCACAAGTAGGGAGATGGGTATTTGCGTTCAGGTCCTGCTTGGGGGGCTTCCCATGGGTAAGAAGAGGGCAATTGGACTAGGTCAGTCTTTCCCAAACCTGGGTCTCCAGCTGTTTTTGGACTACAATTCCCATCATCCCTGACCACTGGTCCTGCTAGCTAGGGATGATGGGAGTTGTAGTCCAAAAACAGCTGGTGACATGAGTTTGGGAAACACTGGACTAGATCTGGCCTGATCCAGCCAGGCTGGCTGGTTGTGATGTGAGAAAAGGTTCTCTGAACCTTCTCAATGGCGTTTCATTCTCTTCCTACTCGCTCCAGGTCTGCACTCCTGGCTCACGTAGATGATCTGTGCAGCTTTACACAAGAGAATCTAAAACTGCCATTAGCCAGAAAGCGCATTTGAATTCTGAATGCCACCCTTCCACTTCCTCCTATTCTGCATTACTGAAGTCCGTACACTCATATAAAAAACTGCAGGAGGGGGCCCCAAAGCGGCTCTGAGTCTCGGATGCCACCCCAACCCCTTTTCAGCTGGGCTTAAAATAAAAAAAGAAAGATCCCCACACTCTTTATTTGAGGTCACTGAACCTGGCCTAAATTGAAATGGAGCCATCTTGCTCCCACCCTCCAAACAATGTGAGCAGCTTCGCCTCTGAAAATGCTGTGTCCATCCAGCGGCAGGCCTCTTGTCAAATATAGCCTCACCATTTCTCCCTTTTCTTATTGCAGTGAATCAGCACTGCTCTGCCTTCATTGTTCTTTACTTCCAGTTCCTTCGCACCCTGGTCTTCAGCAGCTGGCAGGGGTGTGAGAAGGTGGGGGTGCTGCAGTGGCGTAGCGTGGGGGTGCAGGGGGGGCCCGGCCGCACCGGGCGCAACATCTGGGGGGCGCGCTCCATGGGTTAGGGGGTGCAAAATCCACGGGTTAGGGGGCCCAAATTACTTGCCTTGCCCCGCGTGCTGACAACCCATGCTACGCCACTGGGGTGCTGGGCTGAGGCAGCGGAATCACCACAAAGGTAATTAAGAGAGTTTCTATTTTCAGGTGAGATTCAGTCACATACCCGCAAGTTCAGGGTGAGTGCTCATTAAATAGCAAACACTGTCCAGTCTCCCTGCAAACAATCTGTATTTTTCTCTCTCTCCCTTATTCTGGATTTCTGTGTGTTCCATGGACACGCGGAAAAGGAGATGGGAAAACCTGGACTGAAGGAAGGGAAGGTGAGGGGAGGAAGTAATTTGGAGAAGAACCTCATACGGACAACGGAGAATTAATGGAAGTACGGAAGGCTGGAAGAAAGTAAAATGGGATGGTGCTGGCCCATTTAGGCACACACAGAGGGCAATTTTAAAGGAAAAGACTGGAGAATTCAGTACTCACTGGAACTCACACCTTCTGTTACCCTTGCCTAATATCTGGGGAGGAGATTCAGTGGTGTGAATAAGCACACCCTGTTGGTTTTCTGCCTGCCCTGCTGTCCAAAGCCCTGGAATCATGCGGGGAAGGGGGGTGGGTGGGCACCAAGACAGGATCACTTCACATCTGCATCGCGTGACATCTTCTCAGCAGTCGGCCCCACCTAGCCGCATGCGAATAGACCCCGCAGCGCCTGCAAATACACCTCGTGGAATCCAGAAACGCGAACGCGTGAACCAGGCGCGGGGACGGAACGGCGCTCTGAGTTGCCAGGAGCGCAGTGCCGTCGGTGCGCGTGCCCCAGAGTGCAACGTCGGTGACACGCGAGATCTATTCAGGGGTGGGGGGCAGGCAGGCAGCCCTGCCTTCGACGGAGCCCTGCCCCTGGGGCCAGAGCGCGCGCCACGACCACGCCTCCGACGGTGCTCTCCGTCGAGGGACGCGGCTGCTTGCGCAGAGGGCTGTAGTAGCGCCGTCGCTGCCTCGAAACTTCCCGGCCGGACCTCGAGCGGATCGTGTGGGGCTGTCGCGTCCCGCCTGCGGCTGAGCCAATGGGCTGGGCTGTGTCGGGGCTCACACTGCCCCCTGCGGAGGCGGACCTCGGCGTCGAGCGGGAGCCGAGCGGACTATGCTAGAGCCCTCGGCGCCGGGGCAGCGGTGGGACCTGCGCGGGGATCGTGCTGGTGGCGGCGGCGGGGGGATCCCAGCCCGGGAGGGGGCGCGCGGCGGGGGTGGCTGGCGCCGAGGCAGAGGGAGAGCTCCCTGCCCGGGCAGGCGGAGCCCCTCGCCGCCGCCGCCAGAGCGCTGGGAGTCGCCGCGGCGGCGCGGAGAGGCGGCCATGCGGGGGGCTGGCTGCTGCTGGCTTGGTGGGCAGCCCTCCTCAATATGGTCCTCGACGTCCACGGCGCCGCCAGCTGCCCGCTCGTCTCCAGCCCGCGGCGCTGCTTCGCGCCCCACGCTCCCCGCCAGCTGGGCTCCGGCGGCGCGGCGGCGGCGGCGGCGATGATTTCGGGCTCGCTGCATCCGCCCCGCTTAGGGATAGGCGGCAAGCTCTTGCAAGGGGTCACGGCCAGCCCCGGGGGAAGCGGCCATGCGGGCAGCGGCAGCGGCGTCGGTAGCGGCGCCGGCAGCGGCAGCAGCAGCCCCAGCCCGGGCTTCGGGGACGTGGGCAACGACACGCAGTGCGGGGAGCAGATCCTGAGCTACGGCAACGTGGAGAAAGTGGTCATCGGGGCCGCGCTGTCGCTCATCACCCTGCTGACCATCGCCGGCAACTGCCTGGTGGTCATCTCCGTCTGCTTCGTCAAGAAGCTCCGGCAGCCCTCCAACTATCTCATCGTGTCGCTGGCGCTGGCCGACCTGTCGGTGGCCGTGGCCGTCATGCCCTTCGTCAGCGTCACCGACCTCATCGGCGGCGAGTGGATCTTCGGCAGCGTCTTCTGCAACGTCTTCATCGCCATGGACGTGATGTGCTGCACCGCCTCCATCATGACCCTCTGCGTGATCAGCATCGACAGGTGAGCGGGCGGCGCGCCGTCGAGGGAACCGGGGAGGGGGCTTCGCGTCGAAGCAGCTCAGGCTCGGGACGCTGGCTGGGTGGGTGTGTTTGTAAAACTTGCTCGCGGGACGGCCGCGGGTGCGTTCACACGTGCGAGCGCCTCAGGAGGCTGCTGCAGTGTGGGAAGCAGCAGATCAGGTCACCGCTTCAGACGCCGCGTTTTTTTTCGCGTGGATCGGCGTGCAGATGGGAAGATGCCCTGAAATTCCGATTCGGAGTAGAGGAGGAATTTCATGAGAGGGTTAGAGAGGAGTTTGTTCCTTAATCCACTCGGGAATGTGGATTAAGTTCGGATAATGGCAGGCTTCATCTTTAGGATGAGAGTTCTTTCTGAAGAACTCAGAAAATTGATCACTATTTTGTGGTATGTTGGTTGGCCTAATTAAAAAAACACGTGTTGCCATACTGAGGATTTTGGGATTTGAAGTAGATTCTTTACTCTGCTTGCTGACCTTCATTCTGATATACATTTCACCAATGTGGTTTTTTAAGAATGATGAGAGAGAGTGGATTTCTCACCCATCTCCCCATTCTTTTATGTTGACTGGTGGCTGGTCTGTTTTAGCAATAGCTGTTCTAAAGATCACTTGACCTTTGTTTTCTGCGTAAGTTGTGAAGGAAATTGCTCAGAAACATTTGAGGTGAGCAACCAAACCCGTAACACATTTGCATTTATCCGTGTGTCTTACGTGGAGAGGTGATTCCAAGCTTTGTTAGGGAGAAACTGAATTGAGAGTAATCATTCTGGAGGAATTTAATCTAGAAGAAAACAGGCTGCTGTGGTACAGTACTGTACTTGTTCTGTTTCCAGAAGCAGGAAACCTTCGGTCCAAGGCATCTGTGTGCCTTGTCGCTTTTCTACCTTTTAAATAAAGCCCACCCTTCACATTATGGCTAGAGATTCAGCTTGTGTGCATTTTACGTTTCCCATTTCTTAAAAAGTTGCCCCTATTGAGGCATGAGGACTAATCACAGCTTTGTGATACTGCGTTGCCAAGACTGATGGAGGGACCTTGAGTGAAGTTAACCGGTGCATTACGGCAAGGCTCTAAAAACTGAATGAAGTAGTAAATTGTCTGACTGGAGCAGGTTCTACAACCATTCCAGCAGGGGTCACTTTTGCTTTGTTTATCCTCATACCTGAGAAGTAAAAGAACAGATACACTGTGTAAAAAGTCAGGCTAAAACAAATAAACTGCTGTTTAATGTGACTAGCAAGCTTCCCATACCTCCATTAATTTGCTGTCGCCCATATGATGTTCTCCTGCAAATCTCTGCCCTCTCACACTTTCCCCTCCCTCAGTCTGGATTTCCACTTCTTTCTGGAGTATCCCTGGTATGAGAAAATCCAGAATGAGGAAAGGGGGAATTGTGGGCAAAGGCAGTGCTTTGCAGGAGGACCTCATGCAGACAAGGGAGAATTAAGGGAGGTCCTGGAAGCTTAGTAGTCACCTTAGACCGCAGTATGGGTGAGCCTTTAGCTGATTCTACTTGTCTCTGCCTCCTATTGACCCCCCCCAACTTTGCATAATGCTATAGTAAACAGGGTCTTTCTGTCAGCCCCATCATGCAATTAGGTGTTCCCAAGCCCGATAAATCAGTGGGTTTAAGCCTGCCTAATTCTGCATGGGGCTGCCGTCTGTTAGAACTATTTCTCCATTTATACAAAGGCAACATGTGGCACTCCCTAAAGAGCTACTAAATCTTTGACACCTGCGCTTGTTTACAAATCATCCTGGGTGCATTGGGTTACCTTTTAGTACAGTACTAGGATGCTGTGTAGGAATGTTTCAAAGCAAAAGTCTCTAGGTTATTCCCCTTCGCTGATAGTAAATGGCTAATTGTTGCAGTTGACTCATGAACTGCTTCCTTTCCAGTGTAAGGATTTGCTTGGTTTTACTCTTGCAACATTTTGGCGATAGAAAAATCCCTCACAATAGCTTACAAAAATAAAATATCAGCTCAATTAAAAAGAGCATTTACAGCCCATTTTAAATGAGATAAAGGAAACCATAAGCAAATAATCATTGCAAGTCTGGTGGAAGAAAAATAAAAGCCTTGATCCACTGCCTGAAGGACAACAGAGAAGGGGCCAGTTAAACCTCCCTTGAGAAAGAGCTTCATAGTTAGGGTGCCACAACCAAAAAGGCTCTGCATTAAAAAGGCCCCTGCCAATCACACTTGCCTTGATGGTGGAATGCAATTGATGAGCCAGTTCATGGAGGAAGAAGCGGTCCTTGAAATATCTGGTTCTGGATCCAAAGCTATTTTGTACTATTAAAAATAATAATCCAGATTTATTATTTAGCCTTATTCAGTGGTACCTCGGGTTAAATACTTAATTCGTTCTGGAGGTCCGTTCTTAACCTCAAACTGTTCTTAACCTGAGGTACCACTTTAGCTAATGGGGGCTCCTGCTGCTGCTGCGCTGCCGGAGCACGATTTCTGTTCTCATCCTGAAGCAAAGTTCTTAACCCGAGGTAATATTTCTGGGTTAGCGGAGTCTGTAACCTGAAGCGTATGTAACCTGAAGCGTATGTAACCCGAGGTACCACTGTACTTACTCTTAGGCCTAATCTAGTACTATTCTGTGCACGCACACACACACATGGATTGGAGGGTGGGTAGCCATATTGTGCTTGTGTATTAGTCATATTTATTTATTTATTTATTTATTTATTTATTTGAATCAATGTGTATGTTTTTATTTCCTAAGTGAAAGAGATGGAAAGGAGCTTAGTCTAAATGTTGGCTATGAGGAAGAAGGCAAAGTCAGGGAGAACAATAGATTTGGATAGAAGGCTGGTATTTGCTGCTTTAGAAAAATCAGGACAGGTGGAACCCTGGAAGAATTCTATATGCTTGTTCTCTCCGGTATGTGAATGCTCATCTGGACTGAATTCAGTGGAATTGACATCAATATGAATGAGATAAACTTTAAACTCATTCAGTATTAGGTTAGCTGTACGCAGATCCTTCTCAGTCCCACGGAGAAGCTTTGAGCACATAAATCTCTACATGAACGTTCCCTCTTTCATGCTGAAGCCAAGCTGCTGAGGGTACAGCCACTGGCCAGTGGACAGACTGGAAGGCGCTGCTTACGGGTGCAATCCTGCAGCCCCTATCAATTGTCAGAACAGCTTTTTTGTTTATCTTTTAATCTAACAAAATATTGTTGTGCCGAAGCCATGGACAGCGGTAGTGGGGAAAGTGGCTTTTTAATTTTATTGTGCTGAACTAGAGCTTGGGCTTCAGCTGCAAACCTACAGAACATCTCCTAATTAAGTAGGAAGGAATGAACATGTCATATTGCTGACAGTGCAATTACTTTTTGTCTTGCGTAAATAAAAATTGCTTCCACGAAAGAAGAGTAATTCTGGAGAAACGAATCCCCTGTGGTTTGTTTACTCCAGTGCACAGGTGGTCAAATTTTCCTCCGCTACTTTCAGTGGGGCTCAGGCCACAGAGTCCTGGGCTAGAGCCAATCTCAGGATTAAGAAAAGCCTAAAGGAAATTCCACATGACCTCGAGGCCCCCAGCCCGTTTCAGGTTTTGGAAGATGATGTCCGAAGAATCGCAGACAAAGCAAACAACCGCCAGAATTCCAGACAGCATGTTGCTGCATGCAGTTCTCTGGAAAATGAGAATGAACTAGAAAGCAGGTCAGTCAGAGTTTTGGGAATAGGGGGCTGGGGAGTGGCAGGGAGTGGCAGGATCCGGTGAGAATGGAGTATGAGACAGACAGAAAATATATTCTGCTGCCAAAGGAGCTTGAGTTTGCTACACAGCAATAGTCTCCATGGCCAATCAAACTGCAGCTGCTTGACAAACAGCAGGTTGTACCAATAGCGGCTGCTGTAGTAGGGCAGAGCCTTGGAGCCGCCCTCCCAACATGTGTGCTTCTGCAGCTTCCTTGGATGGGGATGGGATGAAGTAGGCCAGTTGTGGTCCACAAGCCACAGACTGGCCACCCCAATCCCAGTCTAGCAAGGTCTTGCACTGTGAGTTGCTTTGGGTGCATTTGTGTGGGGTCTTGTTGCATGGGTTCTGCGTGTGTCATGCATATGCTGTACAACCTATTCCCTTCATGATAGTTCAAACTCTTGTAATCAAGCCCTCCAAGGAGAAGGAAAACTCTGATCATAAACCTCTGCTGCCTTGCTAGAAGAAAAGGCTACGGAGTGAACCATACACAAATCTGGAGTGGAGTCCCTAAGACAGTTGGATTGTGTCTTGTACGCCTCCTTCAGGCAACTCCTGCATCCAATCTGATGCCAAATGTATTGCTCTGCTTTCCTTTGGAGGAAGGGCAAAAAAAATGCATGCTTTTGCGGCACAGTGCAAGAAGGACGGGAAGCTTCTCCCCCATTGGATCTTGCCACAAACGGCCTCAGCCCAGTATATCTGAAGGAGTGTCTCCACCCCTATTGTTCAGCCAGGACACTGAGGTCCTTCTGGTGGTTCCATCACTACAAGAAGTGAAGTTATAAGGAACCACGCAGAGGGCCTTCTTGGTAGTGGCGCCTGTCCTGTGGAATGCCCTCCCATCAGATGTCAAGGAAGTAAACAACTATCTGACTTTTAGAAGACATCTGAAGGTAGCCATGTTTAGGGAAGTTTTTAATGTTTAATGTTTTATTGTGTTTTAAATGTTTTGTTGGAAGCCACCCAGAGTGGCTGGGGAAACCCAGCCAGATGGGTGGGGTATAAATTATTATTATTATTATTATTATTATTATTATTATTATTATTATTATACTCCATAGTCTGACAGGTGATTTTTGTGACCTCCTGGGCCTGTTTCACCAACCCTTAGGTATGCCTCTGCTGACCGAGACACCTTAGTAATTATCAAAAATTGATTGATGGACTAAATGTTGCTTGCCTATTAATTAACTATTTTAATTACATTGATGGATTTAAAAGATTGATTAAAGTGAACGTTATAGATGCATGATTTGAATCCAGTGAATGCAAAAGTTGGAAACATTTCACATAACCGGTGAAGGGTTGATGTGGCCCCATAGCACTGCCTATGCACTGGGGGTTTTCATAGGGCAGAGCCAAACCATGCTTCCCCTTTGGCACCCCACATTTTTCAGTCTTCAAAGCAAATCTGAATTTACATACTGACTGGTGGGGGGGGAAATGGAACGTGAAGCTGTTAATTTCAAACCATAGCTATTCTGAAATATAACTCCTGTTCATGGGTATCCTGTTTTCTGTTTTTCTTTATAAAAGCAGCAACAACAGCATATACTTGGACCAAAGGCACCCATGGCCTCTTGTGGCTTATACATCTGCTGGAGAGCAAGAGGCAGCTGTTAGCGAGGCAGGAAGAAGAAAATACAAACAAAGGACATGTTTAATCTGGGGCTTCTCTTCCCTCGCCTGTCGTGACACACAGACGTACTTTGCCGGCTCCATTCACAACATCACTTTGGAACGTTTTCTGCTATGTCTGGCTGCCGCCCATTTCCTTGCACTTCCACTTGACCTACCCCCACACCCCAGCAAAGAGATCGCATGTGCATCCACCCGAAAAGATCACACTTCTGATTAATTGCGCTTGGAAGTCATAACAAAAAGGGCAACTGGGAACAGGAGAGAATAAACTCAACATTTATCCCTCTTACCTCTCCTACTGCCCCCGAAACAAAAGGGACATTTTTTTGGGGGGGGGGGTGTATGTGAAATTCAATAGTACAGAGCAATTTATGTACATAGCAGATGGATGGTGCGGTATAAATAACCATAGTTTGATTGCTTACAAAGCTTGTGTCTCACATAAGTGACAACTTTGTGCTAATGTGCAGATCAGCCTTTGCCAACCCAGATGCTTTTACAAATTATTTATTCAGTATTAAGTTTGTATGCTGCCCTTCACAGGGTGGTTCACAACATAATACAAAATGTGAAGGCGAAATAAAACATAAAGCAAACCAATAACCCTCTTCCCACAAGCATATTTAAAAGGCCATAAAAGGTTTAATCAGCAAAAGGTCTGGCTATAGAGAAATGTTTTTGCCTGCCTCCTAAGGATACATAATAAAGGCGCCAGGTAAGCTTCTCTGGGGAGAGCATACTGCAAATGGGGAACCACAGCAGAAAAGGCCCATTCTCGCGTTGCTACCCTCCAGGCCTCTTATAAAGGGGAACATGAAAAAGGGCCTCAAATGATGATCGCAGTGTTTGAGTCAGTTCGTATGTGGGGAGATGGTCTTTGAGGTATTGAAATTTGTGGATGGGTATAAATGAATCTGTCAGTTTTCGTTTCTTTCTCAGGATCCCATTTCCCAGTCTGAAATTCAGTTCTCCACATTTTCACATCAAGTTGTTTTTCTTTTAACAAAAGAAGATTCATCAAGAGTTTTGGTGTGATTTTCTCCTAATACGTACACATTTTTTTTGTATGCAGTTTGGACCAATATGTACCTTTTTTGCTCCATCAGTTCTCCTCAATTACCACATTTTTTGCTCTGTATGACTCACTTTTCCCCTCCTAAAAAGTAAGGGGAAACGTGTGTGTGTCTTATGGAGCGAATGCAGGCTGCACACCTATCCCAGTAGCCAGAATAGCAAGAGGGATTGCTGTTTTCACTGCACAGTGATCCCTCTTGCTGTTCTGGCTTCTGAGATTCAGAATATTTTTTTCCTTGTTTTCCTCCTCCAAAAACTAGGTGCGTCTTGTGGTCTGCTGCGTCTTATAGAGCGAAAAATACGTGTATTTTATTTTCCAGGAAAATATTTTTATGTACTCTTTCTTCCAACAGAGGCAATCTTTTTTGTACACAATGTTTGATTGGAGAACTGCAACATAAAATATGGAGAAGTGCAAATTTTGGAGGACAGTGGTGCGGTTGTTTTGTGCATTGGTTTGAGAAATGTGACGGCTTGTATTTTCTGATTAAAATGCAAACATAATTGATACCCTCCCATCCCTAGCTACAACTCCCATTAACCCCAGTTGGCACGGCCACCATGCCGGCTGGGGCTGATGGGAAGTATAGTCCAAAACATCCGGAGGGCACTAGGTTGGCAAACCCTGACTTAGAAGTTCAGCCGAATGTTGTGAATCTAGGTTCCCTAACCATGCTGTAGATGCCATTGATCTTGATAGGGGCTGAGGGCTTACTTCTGAGTAAACATGCACATGGTTAGGTTTTGCAGATTTGGATCTTGACTTTGGGTTTTGCAAAGCTTTTCTTTTTGAAGGATCATAATGCTTCCCAAGCAGGTGTGCTGCCTTGCCCCCCGCAACTGTGGGTGCCCGGTGTGTGCTGATGCCATCACGACATGCACTTGTGATGTCAGCAGGTCCTGTGGCATAGAACCTTTGGGAGGACAGCCCCTTCGTTCAAAATTTGTAGGTGCCTGGGCACCCAGGGCCCTTCATAGTTAGCACCTATGTTCCCAAGTGAAGCCATTTGCTGATACGTAAAAAGCAAAGGGGCCTTATTTACTAAAGAGGGAAGAATGGCGCCGAATATATTTGCTTAATATGTAGCTTATTGAGGAAGAACTTCAGTGCATAGCAACTGTAAGAATACTGAAGGGCTGGGTGGGGGGAAGGGGCAATAGTCTAATGTGGCCGTATATTTTATTAAAGCATCGCTAGGTAATTTGGCTGTCTTGCTAGAGGCATACAAGGCATATATCAGATGCAAGACAGCCTACAATTTGTCTTTTCCACCCCTGGGCTCCGATTTTTCACAATACAGGTCCCTGAATATATACCCACTCCTGGCTCTTTGGATCAGCATGTCAACATTTATGTGCCTGTTTTATCATTCAGATGTGGGATTTAAGATCCCCGTTATTAGAATTATCTTCCCTGGGGTGGCCGAGACGCTAAAAGGAAGTCCATGCTTTGCATATTGTAGCACCATTCCAGCGTTCAGTGAATAGTTTTAAAAGGCCTGTTAGAGATTGCCCTCTAGGTATCTGAAATGGATGCATCAATCATTCTAAGGCTGCACAGATTGCTTGCTTATAGGTTGGCAGGGATATTCTTCTTATTCCTTATCTGGTAGTAACCTCAGAGCCCAGAGTGTTCTTTTTGCTTCGGGGTGTGGAGAAGACCCTTGAACTCATATCCCCTTATATTTAGATGCTAGTTCCCCAAGAAGCTTTCCACATGTGATTGAAAGGTTTCACGTGATAGGTGGGCACACCATGTGAGCACGGTCAATTTGTATATACAGTGAACAAACGCAAAGCCTCTAGGACTGCCAACTCCTGCAGTAAATAAAATCTAATATATTTGTGAGTCCAGAAAAAAGAAAAGCAACAACAGACTATTGCAGCCTTGTAAGTAAGCCCACAAAACTTACAATGCCTGGAAAAAAAACAACAACCAGCAAACAAGCAAGGGAACAAAAACCTACCACACTGATTTCACTGCCTTATTTTAGTGCAGGGGTTGCCAATGTTGTTCCCATCTAGATGTTGTTGGACTACAGCTCCCATCACCCCTGACCACTGGTCCTGCTCGCTAGGGATGATGGGAATTGTAGTCCAACAACATCTGGGGACCTGAGGTTGAGAAAGGCTGTTCTATTGCTTTGGCAAGCTTGACCTAATTAGTTTATGATCTTTACTGACATGGAAGAATGGCATCTAGATTTTATTTTCTAAAATTTCAGGTACAAAAATGTGTTAGTGCGTTTCTGGACCCCGTTCATCCTAAAGGCAGAACCACAGGTGAGACCAGTGGTTGGTTCTTTTGACCTTTTCCAAGGCTTTTAGCAGATAAGATGAAATTTACTCAGAGTCCTGCAGTGGTTTCATGCTCTTTATTGCAGTTTGTAAAACAGTGATTGAATTTCCCCCCAAACCGCAGGCTTTTATATACAGTGGTACCTCTAGATACGAACGGGATCCGTTCTGGAGCCCCGTTCACATCTAGAAGCAAACATAACTAGTGATGGCATGTATGCGCACACACGCGTCACTTTTCGCTGCTTCTTCACATGCGCGTGATGTCATTTTGAGCGTCTGCGCATGCACAAGCGGCGAAACCCGGAAGTAATGCACTCTGTTACTTCCGGGTTGCTGTGGAGCACAACTCGAACGCCCTCAACCCGAAGCACATTCAACCCGAGGTACGACTTTACATTATTTACACAGCGAGTCCCATCTGATTGGCTGATTCTGCTTCCCTCCAGTAGCCTGATTGGTCTTCTCCTGCAGGCCAATCAGTTGCTGTGTTCTACGATCCTACCAGCCTAATAGGCTGATTAACTTCCTCCTGGAGCCTGCTTGGTCTTCTCCTGCAAGCCAATCATTTGTTGCATTCTAGGATCCTACCTGCCTATTGTTCTAGGACAAGCTTAGGGTGCTTCTGTGTCCTTCACCCAGAGAATTGTCCTCTGAATTTGTCTGAAGGGTAACTTGGTCCAAATCCAGTTTAGAGATAAAGCACCATAAGAGGCAAGAGGAGGGTCCTTGATGCTGACCATCACTAGTTTGCACCTGTACAACAGGTAGCAGTCTTTCTTATTATGATGAGGTGGATTATGTTTCCATTTGCATTATAGTAGTTGTTTCTAAAATGTTGTGTATATGCGTATGTTAGCAGATGCAAATATCATCCTCTTTTTTTTTTTTGCAATTCATAAATGGCCACCCTAAGTAAGAAGTGTTTGCATTTGGCTGAGGCCAGGGTGTTTTGGGAGAAGGCGTATTATGTTTCACTCTTTATCACTGTGCCATTTCCTCAGTCCAAAATAACTTTCCAGTCTCTGAAGCTGCTAGTTTTCCCTATGGGGAAAATTACAAATATCAGCCAGGTTTTTTTTTTTGGGGGGGGTGCGTGCAGGGATGAAGGATGGTGGTGTGCGGGGGGGGGGGAGAAGAAAAACTTTCCCTACAGCTGTTGCTTTAATCCAGTGGTTCTCAAAGGGTGTTGTGCACCACACTGATGTGGCAGGAGAGGATGACAAGCGTGGCAGGAAGATTCAAGGACAATCAAAGAAATGTTTAAACATTTCAGGGTAGTATAGTATCAAAGTTTTTGTGTGTGCAGAATATGGATAGATAAATTTTCAAAACGAGAGCAAGAGCATCATATGATATTACAAGCTCACACCTCTCACTGATTTTGCATACCTACTTGAGGTACATATGTAAGAGATTCATTTGTATTTGGGGAATGATTCATGTCATTATGTAGCTGCATTGTTTTATGCTTTCTAACTGTCCCTTGATCTTAGTATAAAATAGCTGTGTTCTGTGTTACAAATCAAAGACTGCTAGAAGTTGTTTCCTTTTTGTTTTCGGGTGTATCAATTAAAAAATCGGCGAAGTGGGAGCAAATTTTTATTCTGAAAGTGTGGCCCAGAGGGGAAAAAAGCTTGAGAACCACCACTCTAATCAAATGTAGACCTTGACATGTGAAATCTGTGCATGGAGGCAGCATCCTGAGAATTGCTTTCACACTCTTTTGTTAGAAAATGCAGACTGGGGCAGTGTGTGAATTGGCCCTTGGAGCAATGCCCGTTGCATGCGTACCAGAGCCATAACCTGATTTATTTGTTTGTTGAAGGGACAGGGTGTTTGTCCACCCTCTTCCATCGTGCCCTTGCGGCAGCATGAAAGTGCTGTGTCTGAATAATGTTTCCCCTTCTTCTGTGTCCCTTCTCTTGGGAGTACAGTGGTACCTCGGGTTACATACGCTTCAGGTTATGGACCCTGCAAGCCCAGAAATATTGCTTCAGGTTAAGAACTTTGCTTCAGGATAAGAACAGAAATCGTGCTCCAGTGGCGCAGTGGCAGCAGGAGGCCCCATTAGCCAAAGTGGTGCTTCAGGTTAAGAACAGTTTCAGGTTAAGTACGGACCTCCAGAATGAATTAAGTACTTAACCTGAGGTATCACTGTAATTCAGGTCCGGAATTTCTGAGTGTTGACAGAAAAGGCAGCAAATGCTGAGCATTGTGGGGAGCCAAATCTGGTAAACGAGCCCTGACAAGTCATAGGCCACTTTATGGGAACTCTTCAGAATGACAAACCATGCACATTTACAAAACAAACATGGTATTCTCTAAGGGCACATGAATACAGGCCGTACAATACATCCTGCTTTCACAAGGCATTAACTCCAGGGAAATGTAGGCCTTGGTCATTTTTTAGGAATCAAATTCCTCCCTCCATCCCTTCCTGTGAGTCGACCTGTTTTGGGTCACCTCTTGAGCTATTTTAGCCCTTCCCAGTTTGAACAGTTTCTGGTTGCTTGGTGCTTGTTGGTGACTCCATTTTTGTATTTCTGTCCTGAGGAACAGGCAGTGCCCAGAAGAGGCATATTTCATGCCTAGTGAAGGGCAGTTGTTGATGTTAGAACAGTAACTAGCAAAGAATTGAATCAGAGACAACTCAAAGAAAGATGACACACAACCCAGAGCCCTGTTGGCCTTTTGGGAATGAACTGCCTACAAAGGAAATGTAGAAATGGCCTCTGCACGAGGTTGCGTCCATAATCAGCTTGACTAATTAGTGATTGCCACAGAAATGTCTTATGAGTTTGCATAATCTCTCTATTTTTTTGAAACCATGTGCAGTATCTATCTTTATGTATTAGCTGCTATACAAACAGATTATCAAAAGCTTACTTGATTTTTTTTCTAATACCACAAAGGGCGTGTGCACGAGAGAATGAAAATTGCTGCCCCAGCGTCTCTCTCTTTGGTGTTCACTCGTAGCCGAGTAAGATTGTCTTCCATAAACACGGTTTTAACAATGAGTCCGTAAGTGACCGTGGAGGCCAATTCTGGATCCACACGTCCTTCTACAGTGGGGACATAGGTTTCCGGGCGGGAGTTGATCATGGTGAGGGTTTGCCACAGTAAGCAAAGTACCAGTGCCACAGGGTTCTGTCTTGGGCCCGGTCTTATTCAACATCTTTATCAACGACTTGGATGATGGACTCAAGGGCATCCTGATCAAATTTGCAGATGACACCAAACTGGGAGGGGTGGCTAACACCCCAGAGGACAGGATCACACTTCAAAACGACCTTGACAGATTAGAGAACTGGGCAAAAACAAACAAGATGAATTTTAACAGGGAGAAATGTAAAGTATTGCACTTGGGCAAAAAAAATGAGAGGCACAAATACAAGATGGGGGACACCTGGCTTGAGAGCAGTACATGTCAAAAGGATCTAGGAGTCTTGGTTGACCACAAACTTGACATGAGCCAACAGTGTGACGCGGCAGCTAAAAAAGCCAATGCAATTCTGGGCTGCATCAATAGGAGTATAGCATCTAGATCAAGGGAAGTAATAGTGCCACTGTATTCTGCTCTGGTCAGACCACACCTGGAGTACTGTGTCCAGTTCTGGGCACCACAATTCAAGAAGGACACTGACAAACTGGAACGTGTCCAGAAGAGGGCAACCAAAATGGTCAAAGGCCTGGAAACGATGCCTTATGAGGAACGGCTAAGGGAGCTGGGCATGTTTAGCCTGGAGAAGAGGAGGTTAAGGGGTGATATGATAGCCATGTTCAAATATATAAAAGGATGTCACATAGAGGAGGGAGAAAGGTTGTTTTCTACTGCTCCAGAGAAGCGGACACGGAGCAATGGATCCAAACTACAAGAAAGAAGATTCCACCTAAACATTAGGAAGAACTTCCTGACAGTAAGAGCTGTTCGACAGTGGAATTTGCTGCCAAGGAGTGTGGTGGAGTCTCCTACTTTGGAGGTCTTTAAGCAGAGGCTTGACAACCATATGTCAGGAGTGCTCTGATGGTGTTTCCTGCTTGGCAGGGGGTTGGACTCGATGGCCCTTGTGGTCTCTTCCAACTCTATGATTCTATGATTCTATGATTCTATGAAAACGGGTACGCACAGTAGTTTTGCAATTCCTGTGAACTGGACATTGTGTCTGAGTGAGACAGTGCACGTATTTTTGTTCAGACACGCTGTCTTCTCAGCAGTTAGAAAGCAAACCTTCCCCAAACCAGAGTCAATATTAGGATGGCAGGAGATGGATAGCTATGAGACCCCTATTCCCCTGCCAGAGCCACAATTCCCAGAGTTTCCTGTGAAGAGGGGTTGATTTTTAAACCTCTCTGGGAATTGTAGCTCTGTGAGGGGAATAGGGGAATCACATAACAGCTCTCAGCGCCCTTAACAAACTACAGTCCCCAGGATTCTTTGGAGGAAGCCAAAGACTGCTCATAGTGATATGATACGACAGTGGTACCTCGGGTTAAGTACAGTACTTATTTCGTTCCAGAGGTCCGTTCTTAACCTGAAACTGTTCTTAGCCTGAAGCACCACTTTAGCTAATGGGGCCTCCTGCTGCTGCCGTGCCGCTGGAGCACAATTTCTGTTCTCATCCTGAAGCAAAGTTCTTAACCTGAGGCAATATTTCTGGGTTAGCAGAGTCTGTAACCTGAAGGAGCAGTTTACTGGTTATTCCAAAATGGGCCATTTATGGCCAGAAAGAAAGCCATTTGGAGGATGGAGACAGGAGCGTATCCTTATCGAGAAAGGGAGACAGCCACAGCATATATTGCTGTTTTCTGTTTCATGTTGTTCCAAACAGAGCTCTGTGTTATGCAGCTGCCTGAGGTAACTTTACGCAAGCTGTATCTCTTAGTCATGCTTCTCTTAAATCAGGCCACATTTCAGCTACTTTTCGCTGCTGGCCTCAGCAGAGAGAGTCCTAGATAATAAACAGGCCACAACGACTGGGTCAAGGTAACCTTGGGATACACTTATGTGATACCTTGTTGTTGTAGATAGAAGGGGGGCGTGCCATTCTGCTTGATCTCTGAGGGGTTGCAGTAGCAACAATAATTTGTCAGCATCCTCCTTTAAATAACTGTGTAGGGGCTGTTCCCTTTCCCTTGGTAGCTTGAAAGTGAGAAAAGAAAACCACTCTTTCCAGATCCGGTGTGTCACATTAGTTTCTTCTGCACATGTCTTCTGGTATTAAATTATACCTGTACAAATCTGTATCTCTTCCTCTCCCCGCTTTTTAAATAAATGAAGCCAAAAGAGAGACAACAGTGCTTAAATGTACAGATGCTTAAATGCACTTACTCGCAAGCATGCTAAGAACTAGCATTTCGAACTCGATTTCATTAGGAGGGAGGGAGGGAGCTGAAGCATAAAAACTGCAGTTAGCTCTTCAAGAAGAAGAAGAAGAGGAAGAGGAAGAAGAAGCATAAGCATGAGCATACACTTCAGTGATCATCTTCTGCAATGCCTGGATTCTTCATTCTGAAAGATTGCTATGAAACTTGAAAGCACTGCAGATTCCTATCCAGCAGTTGGCTCATGAGACTATCACCTTGCTTAATCCTTCTTGCAAGCCACGCAGCGAGAGCACTCACTATAACAAATTGCTAAGTTTCTGCAGTGCTTAAAAATAGTCGCAAACACTTCATAAACTGAGGCCAAGGCATTTCGCTCGGCAGGAAATGCTGCAACCCATGGTTTCACTTATCTCTCCGAAAGGTCATGATATTTCCCAGCAATGATTACTTTATAACAAGTCTCTGCCCTTTGTGTACGCATTGATATGAAGATGTCCCAACTTGTTTGAAAGTTACGGGACCGATAGGAAAGGGCTGCAGAATTCACACCATTGACAAAACTCCCCACACCCCTTAGATTGAGGTTTATGTTCTTGCAAGATACTCCCAAGAAAAGAGTAAGTTTAAAACATCTCACAGGTCACTGTGCTCAGAGAAGGCTCAGCACAGAGAATATTATATTATTTTATTGTCAAGTTTCAGTTGCTCTGATTACTTGGTTGAGCTTGTGGCAGAATGTTCTGGAACAAGACCACAGTCCAGCACAATGAAGAGCACTTTAGCCTAGTTTTCTTCAGTGGTCTTCTCTGTGTTCGACTGGAGCCATAAACCTCTTGAAAATAAAACTAATTATTTTAGGATGCTGCATGTGGATGTAAGCTTCTGAAAAAGGACTGAGGGTTCATGCACTTAAATTGGCAAAGTTAATCATTCTGAGAATCTAGATCTTTTCTAGCTGTCCTTGGCCAAAATCTCCATCAAGGCTGCGCATAATAGACACTGTATCATCAATATTAAGTGCATTGAAATGTAATTTAATCCATAAATGTAGATGCAGTTGGGAAAAGGCTTTTTTCTCAGATCGGATTGGCTAGTAACCATGAAGTGGAATATGGTGGATGTTGTTGTTGTTGTTTTTTAGGAGGCCAAGGGAAGCTTTTATCCAGAGCTCATTTCCTGGGACTGTCTGTGCCATTTTAGTCCTGCATACTTTGTTCCAGTACATTCTTTGCTTAAATGGCACACCATGCATAGTTTGTGTGGAATGATCCTTGGAGGGTCTGGTTAAACTACAACGTACAGGAATTTTCTTTCTTTTCAGCAATTTTAGGATGCTGCTTCATTTCTGTGTATCGGGTACAGTGAAGGGAGTCTTCAGGCTTGTGAGATCTGTTTTGATGTTTACTAGAATCCCGAGGTCCACCAACCAGAGCCAAGTACAGAATAGTGGCTGGATAATGAGAGCACAGCTATCAGTGCTTGACTTCTGGTTGAGCCCAGTCAGGCCTCTGTAGCACAAGGGTCAACCAACATTAAAAACACCTCACTGCTAGATACTGCTGCAGCCTTTCTTCACAGCGTTCATAATACAGGCTTCCTTCCAATCCAAAGGCTGGGCTCACTCAAAAGGCCTGAGACTTGACAGCTTTCTCTCCTTTACACACGTTTTGGCCACATTCACAGAGGACATTAAAAGTACCACAATGCCATTTTAAACAGTCATGGCTTCCCCCAAAGAATCCTGGGAGCTGTAGTTGGTTAAGGGTGCTTAGAGGCTCCTGTTCCCCTCCCAGAGCTACAGTGGTTTAATCACCACAGGGAACTCTGGGAATTGTAGCTCTGGAAAAGGGAAAAGGGGTCTCCTAACTTCTCTCAGCAATGGCCTTATAACACACTACAGCTTCCACAATGGGAATGCTGTTACAGTTTTTAGAGTGGCATTTTCAGCAAGACTTATAATGGCTCTTTGTAAACCTTTTGCAAGAGCTTTGTCCCTGACTACACCCCACCCTTTCACCACCAGTATGGGACTTGGGATACTTGCACCAGTTGAAAGGCACAGCTCATGTCACCCACGGTCGCGGTGGTCCATGGGTATTTTAAAGGAGCCTAAACGTTCCTCAGAACATGCCATTTCACAAAGCCAAGCTTAACTAAGGATGTTTCTTGGAATGGCCCCACACTTCCCTTGGGAGTCTGCCTAATTCCTGCCACATTTGTTGTTCTACTTTGTTGTCAGGATAGGAAACATTGGCCGCAATAAAAGCCCAGCAGCCTTGGATGTGTCTCCCCCCCCCCCCGGGCAGTCTTAGCTCTGCTGCCCATTCAAAATAAAGGATTTTTTTCCCCTTTCCAAAATCCCTCATAAATTGCACAGGCAATCTGGCACCTAACTAGACCAGAGACTACATTCACATTTGCATTTGATGTGCATATTTTTTAATATATACAGTGGTACCTTGGTTTACAACCATAATCCATTCCAGAGATCTGGTTGTAAACCAAAACAGGTTGTAACCCAAGGTGTGCTTTCACCAGTGGGGCCTCCCCCCAAAAAATTGGTTATAATCCAGAAAAATGGGGCTTAATCCAAAAAAAGGGGACATGCACTTCCGGGTTTGACGTGGTTGTAATCCAAAATGGTTGTAATCCAAAGCGGTTGCAAACCAATGTACCACTGTATTTAAAAAAAGTGAATTGCAATGACTGATGTAGAAACATAATTAATGATATTTCAGTAACTACCAGCCTTCTCCCAGTTTTGCAGTCTGC
Organism: Podarcis vaucheri; assembly: GCF_965113315.1. NCBI lineage: Eukaryota > Metazoa > Chordata > Lepidosauria > Squamata > Lacertidae > Podarcis > Podarcis vaucheri. The sequence continues at coordinate 66,530,640 of NC_138763.1, forward strand.
ATTTTTAAAAGCCCGCATGATGCATTTCATGCCCTGTCTAATTTGACCCCATGGCCATTAGCATTTCTCTTACTCTGATTTTATTTTGTTTTAAAAGACTTGGCTGCTATATTCCTTAGTGCTATGATGAAAGGAAAAACAACAACAAGTCCCTCTCCTGAGATACATACCCCTTAGCCGGCTTCTTTATGAAAGTATCCAAAAACTCAGTTTATCAACTCTAGGCTGTAACTGTGAAGATCGATTCTAGAAAATCTTTAGGTGATTTAACAGGGAATGATTTTCCCCAGCCCCATTTTCTTTCACTGTTCTTTACACTGAGAAGAAGGGTAACAAAACAGTTTTAACATTTGTGTAGGAGTACAGAAAGCCAAGTTATAGTACAGATGAGAGACTAGTTGTGCCTCTATTTCCAGTCAGCAATTAAATATTTTTAAATTAAACATGTCAGTGGGTTGTTTTAAAAGTAATAAATTATTTCTAGCATGGGAGAAACATCCTGTAAGATTATGGAGATGTATCATTCCACCGGTCTGGGGGATATTATTCATCAGGAAACAAAAACAAAGGGATGTGTGTTGAAGTATTGTTGTTTAAAAGAGAAAAATGGTCAAGAGTTAAAGGTTCAACAATTTACTGGGTTGCCAGGCCCAACCCAAAGAAACTACCTGTGACTTTAATAGCTTTTTTTTTTTGGTAGTACTGATGTCTTTGATCTAAAGTTGGTAGCTTAATTTTTATTCCTTCTTTTTCTCTACCCACCCCAGTTCATTCAATTATGGCAGTTAAGACATAAGGTTCCCAGGCAAAGGCCCAGTGTTAGAAATTAGCCAGGCGCCAGGTGTGTTTTGCAACTAGTGCGGGTCCAGTTGCAACCATGTGGAGATCTCTAGATGCTAGATAGGCGGCTGGGAAAGGTAAAGGTAAAGACGACCAAAGGTAAAGGTAAAGGACCCCTGGACAGTTAAGTCCAGTCAAAGGCGACTATGGGGTTGCAGTGCTCATCTTGCTTTCAGGCTGAGGGAGCTGGCGTTTATCCACAGACAGCTTTCCAGGTCATGTGGCCAGCATGACTAAACTGCTTCTGGTGCAACGGAACACAGGGACGGAAACCAGAGCGCACACAAATGCCCTTTACCTTCCCGCCACAACGGTACCTATTTATCTACTTGCACTGTTGTGCTTTTGAACTACTAGGTTGGCAGGAGCTGGAAAAGAGCAACAGGAGCTCACCCTGTTGTGCGGATTCAAACTGCCAACCTTCTGATCGGCAAGTCTAAGCGGCTCAGTAGTTTAGGCCACAGCGCCACCTGTAACCCAGGTTTAAGGTGCCATTTAGCGATTAAATTATATACCTGAGTTTCTAACACTGTCCACTTCTTTGCTCCTTGCTTACAGTAGTATCTCCCTACATCCCTCCAAAAGTGGCCCCTGTAGTTCGGCTCTGGGACGGCACTCTGTTAGACAAAGTGGGCCTCTAGAGTAGATGTGGAGGATCTTTGGCCCTCCAGATGTTGCTGGACTTCATCTCCCATAATTCCCCTGCCATTGGCCATGCTTGTTGGGACCGATGGAAGTTGTAGTTTGGTAACACCTAGAGGTTCAAAGATTCTCCACACCTGTTCTAGAGGGAGATTTTTGAATTCCTGCATGTACACTAAGGTGCTACTGTGATCCTGTATTTTGTTGCTTCAGCACAGTCTTAACTCCAGTAGGGGAGTTTCTGCATAGTTTTGTCTCAAGTTCACTCATTCGTATTGTTTTCTGTGCTATGTATATTTGGAAAATGGCACCATTGTTCGATGCTGGGGTTATATTTCTGGGTTCCTTTCCCTTCCTCCCCATGGTGGAACGAAGCACTCCTGTATCATTAACTTAGTGCTTTCTTGTGTTTTTATTGCCTTTTAATGGGAACATACAGCAATAATTGGCACTTAGAAAAATATTATGCTTTTAAGCAGCATGTATAACAATGGGAAAACATTCCATCCCAAAATATTACCGTCTTTCTCTATTCCTCTTTTGCTAATGAACGTAAAAGCTCTTTCCAAATTTCAAATGGTGACTCTGACTGCATTCCAAATGAGTCTTTGACTTAATTTTAGCTTTTGATATGTTTTAGCACAATTAATATGTTTTGGCCTGGTTTCTAGCTAGGTTTTCAAATGTGGCTATTGGTTACTTTCAGCTGTAGTCACGGAGTAGTTTTGTGGGTGGCTAAGGTGTGCTTGGGGGCATCTGCAGGCACCGCGTTGGTGACCCCCGAGCTATGGCATATATCTGTGAACCTCTTAAAATGCCCTCTGGTCTGACATCTGACAGTGGAATGCCTCTGGCTGACATCTCTAGTAAAAGCAGAAAAATTTCCATTCAACTCTTAACAGCTGGGCTTTTCCACTTGGAGGATGATTGATGCCAACATATAATTTGTATATTATGCTGGCTGTGTGACTTTCATCGTGAGTTATGGGGATCAAAGTGGATTTGCAGCTGGGTTTCTCACATCTAAATACCAACACTCTATGGTATCATTGGCCCTTAAGTTATGGACTCTGAAGCACCCTTCATTTTCGCAGGACTCAGAAAGTCTCTGGCATCTCCAGGTAGGGCTGAGAGTCCATGCCTGAAACTGTGGAGAGCTGCTGTCAGTCAGTGTAGACAGTACTGAGCTTGATGAATCAATGGTCTGACTCAGTGTAAGGCAGTTTCCTTGTATGTGAGCAGGTACAACTCTCCACTAAGGCCTAATTAGTATGTCTGCTTCCTGTGCCATTTTGGTGATATTTGGAGGGAAGCAATACAGGGGCAGAATGACCGATCCTGTTAGTTTCATGCCAGCTTCGTTGAGTGATACAAGAATTGAGCTTCTATTCTGTGACATAATAGAAAGAAGGTGCACCGTTTTATTGTAAAGATGGGCCACGCAATTATTCCCACACCCTTTATACCAAGGGTGGGAGCAAGACAGATCTCCAGGCTTCTATAGTCAGGGAAAAGCCGGAACTCACCAGAACTGTGTTCCAGCACTTATTTTGTGTGTTGTGGCAGCCCCGTAGTGTTGTGGTGCTGTCCCCACTCAGGGCTGTGCAATGCGGGAAGGGTGAGCCGGGGAAGAAGAAAAGTCTTGCTCCCCTAAAGAAAGCTCAACAACTTTGGGTGGACGCTCCCTGCAAAGTCCCGACACCCCTTTTTCTATAAAAAAGCCCTTTTTGTTTGTTTATATCATTTCCTTATGCCAGAAGGCATCAATGTGACTTACAGCAAACAGTAGAAAAGGTTCTGGCAGTGCTTCCCTCCTCTCCGGCTTGCTCAGGCTCTTTCTAGCATCCTCTGGTCCCTGCACCTCTTCTCCACTGGAGGTGGGGCTTTCTTGCTTCGCAAGATTTCCGGAGGCTCCCTGTAACACAGCTCCCCCTCTATCTCTCGCCTCTGAGCTGATGGCAGTTCCCTAACAGGTTCAAATCCTCACTCAGCCAGGAAGCTCACAGGGTGACCTTGGGCCAGTCACTGCCTCTCAGCCTAACTTACCTCACAGGGCTGTTGTGGAAATAAATTAGGAGAGAGAGAGCCATGTATTACACCTTGAGCTTCTTGGAGAAAGAGGTGGGTATGAATGCAAGAAAGAAGTAAATAGGATTAATTAATAAAGGTTATTTTTAAACAAATACGACATAACTGTCATAGAGGCAAACTGCTGAGAACCAAGAATGACCATGTGCTAATTCCAAACAAAGCCCCTACCTTAGGGTTGCCATGTGTCTGGAATTTCCCGGACATAGCCGGGATTCGGCCGTCAGAAACAGTGTCTGGGTAGAAATCGTTCAATGCCTGTGATAATCCGGACATATGGCAACCCATGTTGAAAGTGTAGATTTTGGCAAATTTTGCAGCAACTTCTGCGTCTGGATTTTTACCTTTTGAAATATGGCAACTCTACCTAGTCTATCTCAGCATGATCACCGTCCGAATGAAGAAAGCCGATAAATAGCCCTCACTAGCCCTGCTCCACAACCTCCTTGAGTGCTTTTGGCCCAGCTTGGATGTCTCCTCGAAGTGTGACAAGGCCTCTTGCTTCTGGTCTGGTTAGACAATGGTGGGGTTTGAGGTGTGGGTGTTGTAGGTGCCTCTGGAATGTAGCCTGCTGTACAAAGTTCAGCTCATAGCCATAACATGCCCCCCTCCCCCCTTGAAGACTGTCCATTGGGGAAAGTTTCTCCTCCCTGCTTTATTCACTCATTTCGTGTCCTGAGTGATTTGCGGCCTTCCGCAGTGTTGATTGTGCTTCTATGGATGGCTCTCGAATTACAGGCATAGTTCAAGACTTTATATTTTCTTTGTTTGCTCAGGGAAGAACAAAGGCAAGTAATGGATAAAACAGCGCTCTGAAAATGACTCCACTTCTCCAAAGATAAATATTGTTACAGCTTTATCATCCGAGCTATGAAGTGGGCTGAGGAGGCTGCATTCATCATCTCCTACATCATTTGCATTCTAAGGAGTTTTCTTTTTAAAAGTCTTAGCATATTTCAACCCCCTAACCTTTCAGAAACTTAAATATATTGAGGAAAGGAGGAAGTATTGTTGGATATTAAATCCGTTACTACCAACAAAGCGAGGGTCGGGGGGTGGGGGAACCTGGAACTGGTCCGTAGGCCCAATATCATTATCTTCCCCACCCCACCTGTCAATCACCTGACATCATGTCCGGTGGCCTTTATTTCTGCCGGCAGGGGTCAACAGAAGCCCCTTTCAAAGCACTGTCTTGAGCAGTGCTTTGAAAGCCTTTCCCAGTGGGCTGGGGTGCCAGAGGTTCCCCACCCTTGGACTAAGAGACAGTGTGTGCATGTGCGTGTGCGCGCGCACACGAGAGAGATTTCAAAACCCAGCTTTCATTTCTGGGAGAAAAGGGTTTGTCCTTCCTTTCTATGGTTTCCACCTGCCTCCTTTGCTCCATGAGTGTGAAGGCAAATGGCCTCTGTGTCAGCATTGACATGTTCTGCCATAGCCTTTCCCCTTCACAAAGGGGTCGGGAAATGGTTCTGCCTCAACTGGGCCCTAGTTTTCCCCACCGTCTGCTTTATCTGGTGGAGCAGAGTTCGTCCTGGCCAGGTACATTTAACAGATGGTGCGGCTAGTGCTTAAGATAGTAGGGAGACAGAGCAACAAAATGACGGCAGGTCCCAGAGATCTAAGTTGGTGCATCACACTGTTTATATACTTCACTTATTGCTTTTGGGGCCAGGAATATTCATTGAACACAAGGCATGCTGACTGCGGTGCTGCTGGGGGAACTTGAGCCAAGCTGGCCAGGAGCCTCTTCATTATTTTCCTGGCGAAACACATGTCTGTCATGTCACCACTGCAGTCATAATCCTCTGTGTATGTGTGTGTGCTGTCTATGCCATTGTTTGTGTGCATATATTTCACAATGAACCATACTGCACTGAAACAATCTACTAAACAAAGGCAGCTGTTCAAACAGCTCAGGACTCGAGGAGTGTGTGCTTGTAGTGTTGGATGTTACTCTTGGCAACTGCATCTTGTTTGACTTGGGCTACAATCCACTCGCTTTCTCCTGCTGAATGTCAGAAGGCAGAACCCACAGTTGGATCGCCTCTCTCTTGTCACTTAAGGGAAGCCATTCTGTATTACCTGTGGTGAAGGGTGAGCAAGAAATGCCTGGAAAGCATGTGGAGAATTTTGTGCTTTGAAAGGGAAGGGCCCTAGCTCAGCTTTGGATGGTGAAGGCTCCAGATTCAATCCCTGGCATCTCCAGGCAGGACACACAGAGAAAGAACCCTGTCAGAAACCCGGTTAGTCAGTATGGACAATGCCAGTGGCGTAACATGGGTTGCCTGTGCCCAGGGCTGCGTGGAGGAAGGGTGGGATGGAGGACACATGCACCTTCAACTGCCTAATGGTGTCTGTATCACCCAGAAGATTGTAGCTGCAGAGATAAGAAGAGTCACCTGGAGAAGTCACTTCCTGGTTTGCATACAGAAGCGTTTTCAGCTTCTCATGCTCCTACCGTATTTTTCACTCTATAAGACGCACCTAGTTTTGGGAGGAGGAAAACAAGAAAAAAAATATTTTGAATCCCAGAAGCCAGAACAGCAAGAGGGATAGCTGCGCAGCGAAAGCAGCGATCCCTCTTGCTGTTCTGGCTTCTGGCGCAGCCTGCATTCGCTCCATAAGACGCACACACATTTCCCCTTACTTTTTAGGAGGGAAAAAGTGAGTCTTATAGAGCAAAAAATACAGTATGTAAGAATAACAGAGAAATAAGTAGACCAGAGCAAGGGAATCTATGGGCAAAGATGAAGACGTGTGTATTATGAGAGGGTTTAATTTTTTTTTTTTATTCCATTTCATGATAAACATAGATACAAATATATATTCCAAGAAAAATGGTGAAAAACCAATAAGCACCTGCATGAATAAGAGAGGGGTTGGAAAAGCTCACTAGTGCAGAAAACAGAAAAAGGATAAGGAAAGGAGGCACAGCAATTTTTTGCAGCGGACGTATTGGGAGTTAGAAGTAAATGGTTTCAAAACTCGGCATCTGAGGAAAGAAAGGGCAAAGGAGGAACCCTGCTGTGAAAGCACCTCCACTGCCAGATTATAAACGACTTTTGAATGAAAGCGGAATGAAGAAGGATCTCGAAAGGGATGAAACGCTTATTTCTGAAGACGGAAATGAGGAAAATGAATAGCCAAGGAAACATACAGAGAGGTAAAAGGAAAATAGAAAGCCATGAGCAGTAGGGGAGCCAAATGAGAAGCGTGTGGATGACAGATAAATGGAGTAAATATATGTACACACACACAAGGCTTTTAAAAAGCCATTTGCAAGATAGGGGACTCATTAAAAAAGAATTCAAGACAATCACAGGGACAAAGAAAAGAACACAGGAAGTACAAAAAGACATCAACGCGGATCATATTAAAATTAGGAAAGGGAAAAAAACTGATGATGGAGTTGATGCTAAAACTGAGATTTGGAGAAGAAAAGCTCCCCTATGTGTAATGTTTGCAAGGCCTGCTTTGATACAGCGTTTGGGTTTTATTGCGTCACAATCTGGAGGTATTCCAGTCCAGGTTTTATCAGCTGCCTAAACAAAGAGTCTCTCTCCACTGGTTGGACTTCAGAACTAGGCAGTGATGACAAATTCTGGTATGCTTCACTCTACATTTCCATGTTAAACACTTCTAGGTAGTCATGCTTGCACTGACTCTGCACCGTCTTGAGTCCAGGAAGCACACCATCCCATAGAACATACAGTGGTACCTCAGGTTACAGACGCTTCAGGTTACAGACGCTTCAGGTTACAGACTCCGCTAACCCAGAAATAGTACCTTGGGTTAAGAACTTTGCTTCAGGATGAGAACAGAAATCGTGGAGCAGTGGTGCGGCGTCAGCAGGAGGCCCCATTAGCTAAAGTGGTGCTTCAGGTTAAGAACAGTTTCAGGTTAAGAACGGACCTCCGGAACGAATTAAGTTCTTAACCCAAGGCACCACTGTAATGTTTGTGATGGTATGGGCAGTAGTCTGGTTTTGGTAAAGAAAAGAAGAAAAAAGGTGCCTCTCAAGCTCATGAAGTAAATACTGTAAATCAATATATACAGTTGTACCTTGGTTTTTGAACAGCTTAGTTCTTGAGTGTTTTGTCTCCCGAACACCGCAGACCTGGAAGTGACTGTTCCAATCTGCAAAATATTTTTGGAAGTCAAATGTCCGATGGGGCTTCTGCGGCTTCTGATTGGCTGCAGGAGCTTCCTGCAGCCAATCAGAAGGTGCACTTGGTTTCCGAATGTTTTGGAAGTTGAACAGACTTCCGGAACGGATTCTTTTTGACTTCCAAGGTACGACTGTATTGCAACTCTGTGAGGGGTAAACTACAGTTCCCATGATTCTTTAGGAGGGGAGAAAATGTGTCAAGTTGCAGATCCTCTCTCAGTGATTTTCTGCACAGGGGCTGGTATATAGGGGTGTACAAATCTGCCAATTTTAGTTCTCTTAACTTGTCATTTTCCAGTCTTAAACACAGTGTTCTACATTTCTGCAACAATCTGTGGTCTACCCCCCAAGCCCCTACCCCTAATGAAAATTCAACAGTGTTTCAGTGCAAATTTCCCCCAGTACACATATCTTTGTATGCAATTTTGATTAACATAATGAATTTTTGCAAGCAATTTTCTCCAATATATATAATGCATTTTCTATATTATTTCCACCAATATATGACCCCCCCCACACATTTCCCCCTAATATATGCATTTTCTGTGCTTTCTGTATGGTAGGAAAACTGCATTGCAAAATTTGGAGAAGCGTGAATTTCAAAGGATAGAGGTGTTTCAGTTCACATATTGGTTCAATAACTGCAAATGAGGTAGATTCTTATTAAAAAGCAAACAAAAATCAAAATTCTTCCTTATGCCTACTGATACATGTATACGTTTCTGTTCAGCCATTCTGCACACTTCCTGCAGAGTAGGCAACTGAATTATTTACTTTGTGTTAAAGAAGAATCTTAATTTTCAAGGTTAATCGAATGTATATATTGAGGCGAATGGTTTGAGACATACAAGATTGATGCTGTTTTTATCTTGCAGCTGAAATAGAATTATTAGTGGGACTAGTTTGATGTATTTTTATGTAGATTAATGTATTTTAATTTCAAATAGCATATTTTGTAGAACCAATATAGTTTTGCACTGACATGTCTTTCTCAATCTAATACATTTTAATCACGTCGCTCTGTTGCTTGTGCGGTTTCTCAAAAATACCTGAATGCATTAACTTTCAGAAATATATAATATACATATGATTGACCCTAAATAGGACCGTTTTTAACCCTTGGCCACTTATATTAAAAAAATAAAACTCTGTTAGGAAATGGCTAGATGTCCATTAACCTTCCTAAACAGAAACTTAAAAAATAAAGGATTGGTGGACATTTTACTACCCCAAGCCAAATTGTAATGTATCTAATGTGCTGCTAGTGTGTGAAAACAGTCACGATCCCAAGATTCCCAGGCATGCACCTCCACATGGTGGAGACATTGGGTGCCATTCTAGTCCCTGGGCATCTTCGCTTGGCGTCAAGTGGTTGATAAAGGTAAAGGACCCCTGACAGTTAAGTCCAGTCGCAAACGACTCTGGGGTTGTGGCGCTCATCTCGCTATACTGGCTGAGGGAGCCGGCATACAGCTTTCAGGTCACATGGCCAGCATGACTAAGCCGCTTCTGGCAAAACCAGAGCAGCGCATGGAAATGCTGTTTACCTTCCTGCCAGAGTGGTACCTATTTATCTACTTGCACTTGACATGCTTTCGAACTGCTAGGTTGGCAAGAGCTAGGACCGAACAACAGGAGCTCTCCCCGTCACGGGCATTTGAACCGCCGACCTTCCAATCGGCAAGCTCTAGGCTCAGCCAGGTGCAAAATGTGCCTGGCGCCTGGTGATTTTCTAATGCTGTTGGACTCCCAATTTCCATCATTCCTGACCACTGGCTGGGATGGGAACCCAAAAAACATCTAGATGGCATCACATTGGCTTAGCTTATAAAGTGCCACAAGATTCCTGGTTGTTTTTGCAGGGACAGATGGGTGCTGCTTTCCCTCTGAACATAATTCCAAACTGTTGAACTGTCCCATCAGTCTGTCTTGGCAAAACTGTCGAGAAGCATGTGGAACTGCAGGTGAAACATAAGCATTTGTTTTATTCTTACCCTATTCCAAAAGCTGCCTGTTCCTTAACAGCAGGGAAGGGCTTACCTGTGGCTTTTCAGATACTGTTGGACTCCAACTCCCATCAGCGCCAGCCAACATGAACAACAGCCAGAGATTATGGGATTTGTAGTTGTAGATGGAAGATGCCAGGTTACCCACCTGATGCTGAGTAGCATTATAAATGGTGTTAGCTTCATGAATTCTTCCATCTTGTAAAGCTTCTTTTTAATCCTGTGGGTGGGATGGAATCTAAAAACACTTGGACGCATTTTATTTAACATTGAAACCATTGATATGAGAATTAAAGCAAGCGCCCCTTTCATGCAGTGAAATGACCACGGAATGCTCCTTTGTTTCAAGTCATTGTAAGCTAATCAAACCGTGGAAGAAATCTGCGCGTTCCAAAATAGTCCCTGTAAGAAGCGTGACTCAATAATGTTGCGAAATGCCTTTATTCATTTAAGCAGAACGAAAACATTTAACTCTCTTTGAAATTGATTTTGCCGCATTTAGAACATTTATAAATACCAAAGACTAGCATTTTCATTGAAGCTGTTGCTTTATTCTGCTTTGAAGAATCACACCCCAACCCCCACTCCACCCACATGCAAATTTTTAAAGGCAAGGTTTGAAATGTTTGGGGGGGGGGAGCCCACAGAAGTATTAGGGAGAATGAACTCAAACCAAACTTGGAATGAAAACCGGACCCAATCTTTGTTCCCGAATCAAAACCAGTGGAGACTGATCCATCAGGGAGAATCTGGCATTGCCCCACCAGCCTCAGCCAGCCCCCAACCGCCTGCCTTCCTTCTTACTTTCAACTTTTCTAAGGAGTGGCACTTGGCTGTCCTTAATCTCAGCTTTGTCCTTGTCTATCTTAGCAGGAAGAAGGATGGGAACAAATGTTGCCTGTCAGTCACTCTGGCTCCACCTACTCTTGGCCTCCCTCCCAATCATCTTACCAGTTCCAGTGGCTACTACTGGCCACCACTATCCTGAAGCCCTCTCTGTGTTGTTGTTTAGTCGTTTAGTCGTGTCCGACTCTTCATGACCCCATGGACCAGAGCACGCCAGGCACTCCTGTCTTCCACTGCCTCCTGCAGTTTGGTCAAACTCATGCTCGTAGCTTTGAGAACACTGTCCAACCATCTCGTCCTCTGTCGTCCCCTTCTCCTTGTGCCCTCCATCTTTCCCAGCATCAGGGTCTTTTCCAGGGAGTCTTCTCTTCTCATGAGGTGGCCAAAGTATTGGAGCCTCAGCTTCAGGATCTGTCCTTCCAGTGAGCACTCAGGGCTGATTTCCTTCAGAATGGAGAGGTTTGATCTTCTTGCAGTCCATGGGACTCTCAAGAGTCTCTCTCTGTAGAGCCTAAAAGTTATTGGTGCCAATGCAGATTCCCCCTCCCCCCAAAGGCAAAGCCAATTTCAAAGGAGGATTATCCTCGGGACAAAGGCAGGGAAGAAAAGGTCTATATTTTCCCACCTCTCGTCCATGTTTGCTTTGAATCTGGTAATCATCATCCTTCCCAGTGCATGCTATCTTCATTTTTTTTTAAAAAATACCTGCCCATTGAATGTCTAGTTTGGCTCTGACCATGAAGACAATCAGCCTCTGAGTAGAAATGAGAAAAGAGTGTTTATGTATGCTCACACTTGCTACAGTGTTCAGCCTGTTTTTATATTGTGGAAACCTTTCTCTCGATCCTTTGACCTAAAGGCCAACCAGTATGGAGCTGTGTACAGAACTGGACAGTTGCAGTCCTATTTTGGCATTTCCCATCATGCAACTCCCAACTCCCATTAGGCCAAACCCCTGAAGATGGGTTGCTGTAAAGCACACTTAAAAAGCTGCGCAAAAGAAACCAAAAACTGGAATTTTTTCATGTGTGTGTTTGTGTGTGTGAGAGAGAATAAAATCTGGTTGGTGCATGCATTACCTTTTACTCTCCTGCTTGCTAGTTACCTTAGAAATTGGGTGTTTTAAAGATCCATGCCTGTATGAAATGCAAACACCTTGTTTCATCTTTTGTTTGCAGGTCAAATTCTTATTACTAGCTACAGTTTAGCCTGCGGGGCTCCCCGCTGCAAGTTACAACAGTAGCGGTTTTGCCCGCAAACTTTGTAACTAACGAAAGGCACACTAACTCTGCTTTCTCTCTGCTTTCTAGGTACCTTGGAATCACAAGGCCTCTCACCTATCCCGTAAGGCAGAATGGGAAGTGTATGGCTAAAATGATCCTGAGTGTGTGGCTGCTGTCGGCTTCAATTACTTTGCCACCCCTCTTTGGCTGGGCTCAGAATATCAACGACAACAAAGTTTGCCTCATCAGCCAAGACTTTGGTTACACCATTTATTCCACGGCGGTGGCGTTTTACATTCCCATGTCCGTGATGCTTTTCATGTACTACCAGATCTTCAAAGCCGCCAAGAAGAGTGCGGCCAAACATAAGTTTGCCGGTTTCCCCCGCCCTGAAGAAAACGAAGGGATCGTTTCGGCGAACGGCATCGCGAAACTGCACAAGGAATCGGAAGAGTGCACAAATTTTTCGCGGCTGCTTAAGCACGAGCGGAAGAACATCTCCATCTTCAAGAGGGAGCAGAAAGCTGCCACCACCCTGGGGATTGTTGTCGGGGCATTTACGGTGTGCTGGCTTCCGTTTTTCATACTTTCCACCGCCAGACCCTTTATCTGCGGGACGTCTTGCAGTTGTATCCCCCTGTGGGTTGAGAGGACATTTCTCTGGTTGGGTTATGCAAACTCTCTCATCAACCCCTTTATATATGCCTTCTTCAACCGGGACCTGAGGACAACCTATCGCAATCTGCTGCAATGCAGATATAGGAATATCAACCGTAAGCTATCGGCCGCAGGCATGCACGAGGCCCTGAAGCTTGCTGAAAAGCCAGAGTTTGTTCTGTAAGGTCATTTTGCCTTTTATTACACTTATTTGCTGGTTCTTTGTGTAAGCTTTCTCTTCCAAGTAACACCAAATACAGATAAGAATGATTGTGTCTGATTGTAGATTATTCTTTTTTAGTTGAAGATTTCTGTCAGTCTTATCCCAGTTTGTTGTGGCTTTCCCCTCAAGAATCTGGAGAGAATGCTAAGAATTAGAGTTCCCTTTTCTACCAACTACAGTTGCCCCAGAAAGACAGAATAACAACTAAATAAGTTCATGTGTGAGTGCTTAGCATTATCATAGTAGTTGGATACCCAAGTACCAAAATTCTTTGTATTAAAACAGTTGTATGTGAAGAGGGTGGGTTGTTGTTGTTGTTTTTAAAGATAGTGAGCATCTTAATTTAGGATTTCTGTCTAAAGATCTAGTGTGTACCTATACAAAACTGTGTTACTCCAAACTTGGTAGCTGCTTATACTTTTTTCCCGCAGGAGAGCATAACCACAAACTAGCCATCAGGCCTAATAGTTGTGGGCACATAGCTGTAGTTTTTAAAGCTCTGCTTTGTGATTGGATGCTGCCATTGATTGGCTCCCATTGTTATTTCCTGCACTCCTCAGATTACCAGCAAAATCTGGTGAATGATCCATGGAGCATTTTGTCCAAATGATTAGGTGCATGCCTGCTTGATGTCTTCTAGGCTTCTTTTTCACTGTTTCTTGAAGTTTAGCTTGACAATGCGTTTAGAAAGCATAAGAGTTTCGTAGGACAGATGGACCCCAAATAAACAATAGTTTTGCTGATCACAGCCTATGAGCAGAATCTCAACATTATTTACTTTGAGTCAGTCCCAAAGACTTTTTATAGAACAATAAGTGGGTTTGGGATTGCAGGGTCCGCTGAGGCTAACTGTTGCAAAAAATGCATCTTTGAACACTGGGACCTTGACCAAAATCCTTGCTGATCCTCTATTGAAGTTGAGAAACTAACAAAAAGAAGCAGTGCTATCTTGAGAGCTTTGGTACGTTACTATTATTTGAAATCATTGGAACGACAAACATAGACAACAGGGTGAATTGTATAACTGGAGTGAGGAACTTTTGGTCCGCCAGATGGCGATAGACTCCAACTCCCATCAGCCCCAGGCAGCATGGCCAATAGCAGTGGCGTAGCGTGGGGGGTGCAGGGGGGGCCGGCCGCACCGGGCGCAACATCTGGGGGTTAGGGGGCGCAAATCCATGGGTTAGGGGGCGCAAATCCACCGGTTAGGGGGCACAAATTACTTGCCTTGCCCCGGGTGCTGACAACCCATGCTACGCCACTGGCCAATAGTAACCGATGGTGGGAGTTGGAGTTCAGCAGGAGGGCCACAGGTTCCACAGTCCTATTGTATATGATGTGATCCAGTGGGCCGTTTTAGGCATGTATAAAAACATGCACACTTGCGGTAGTGCATAGATAGCCAGTGCTGCTGACTACAACTCCCACCATCCTTGATTACTGGCCATACTACTCAGGGCTGATGGGAGTTGTCGTCCAAAAAATCTGAAGCTATGACGTTGGCTTACCCCTGCACCAGGAAATCATTTTCTCTCTCTTTCTTTTCCTTTTGGCAGCAGAACTTGGTACTCTGCTGGGCTATTTCTGGTGCTACCCTGCATTTGGGGGACAATCTGTTCCGTAGCACAGTGGTCTCAAAAGCCTGACTGCACATACCAACTTCTCTGCGCAGCCCTCTGTCCACGTTGCGTAGATAAGGAACAGGATGTCTCCCTCCTCTGCTGTTAGTGGGAATGAGGCCTGTGCGATCTGTTCAGGTGTTTGCTCAGGTGGTCTATTGGCAGGACTTTGCTGAGAGCATCTGCTTCTTTGTAGGAAAATTGGCCCCGTGTGCTCTCTCGCTCAGCCATCATTCTGAAGAAAGGAAGTTATTGTGCTCTCCCTCTCTCCCTTATTGGGGGCATGAAAGCTATCAAGTGAAAGTAATACTAGGCACCAGAACAATGATAAACAATGGCAGGAGTGATGTCAGGGTTGTTGCTTTCAGATCATTTTTGTTTTATGTTTTGCCCAGATAGGGTTTCTTGGGGGTGTGGGGCAGGGGGATTTGCTTTTGCATTGTGGTATTTTGATATATTTATTTACTGTCGTTTTATTGCATTAGTTTTATTTTATTTTATACTTTTGTGCACTGCTCTGGAATATTTTGATGAAGGGTGGTTAATAAATATTTCAAACACTAATATGTATTTAGAAGGATGTCTATTTAGAAATACAAGTTGGTTTCCTTAAGACATGCAGTTTCTCTGCATTGCTTTCTTGAGTGGTCTTCAGAAAACCTCATTGGCTTTGGCCATCCCTAGAAAGCGGGGTGCGGGTGGGGGATCCCGGGGACAATGAGTGGCATGGCTACCATCCAGCAGCATCCCCCAGGCACTCCTGCTGCCTTCTGCCTGGCAATTTCAGCCACTAAACTCAGCCTGCCAACGTCCACAGGTTTCATCTGTTCATGAATATCCACCACTTTCCTTCCACACATCACCTTTGAGCACATACACGCATGATTTGCCTCAACACACACACACACAAACAAACAAACACATGCCAGCTGACTTCATGAAGAATGCCAACGGACTCATGCACTCATCTTTCATGCTCCACTCATTCACATTAGTACTCTGGCTTTGACTCACAAATAACCACTGGCTTCTGTCAACGGACTTCTGAAGATGAGCTTCAACCAAGCAAATATCAGCCTGCTTCCACCTTACGGCACCTAGCAGCTTCTGAATGTGAACTCCATTGGCTTCCATCCACCAACACATGCCAGCTTCTGCTGGGTCCCTCACCAGACATCGGCCAGCTTCCTACCATGGATATCAGCCACCTTCCCATGCCCCCACTTGTTTGCAATCCCTCTCAGCTAGCAAATCTGCCTTATTATAGCACTCTGTAGCCAGATGACCACCACCTTCCATTTGCCCACTCGCTTCCTCCACATGGAAGAAGACCAGGCAATGAGGCATGCCACAGCGGGGTCCCTGCTGTGTCCTGGTGAGGAAGAGGACTTTAAATCAACAGACCTTTCACTTGGCTCACCTTTGTATTCACTCACCTGCTTTGTGCTTTTGTGATGTCACCAAAAGTCCTGGGTGTGCGCCTCAGCAGTGATCTATTGGTGCGTTTATTATTAATAAGGGTTTCTAGCCCACCCTTCGTCTGTAGTGATACCAGGGAGAAGTACACCATAAAACTAGGGTTCTGGGACCTTTTCCAGTGCATTGACCACATTTCCTTGTGGGCAACCATCCGGGCTCTGTATGTGAGTGGCGGGTAGGGTCAGAGGCAGAGAGGAGTGAAGCAATGGATGCGACTCTTACCCTCGCACAGTAGGCTCTAGTCCAGCTGTACAAAAGCCAGAGGTTTCTACACACACACCCCTCCATATTTCCTTCCAGTTAAGCAGGAACCATTATCACAGTTCAGGAAAACATTCCAACCAGGCTAAAGCAATCGAGGAAGGTGTGGAGCAGGGCCAGGAAGTAGGGAATGGCCTTGGGAGAGTCCTGGGTGCCAGACAGAGGCCCCTACAGGCTGAGGGTTTCCTACCCATGCCATAAAATTGAAGATTTAAAAAAAACCTCCACCCTGCCACTGGGTTATTTGAGACCACCCTAAAACTTAGCATCATGGGGGAAGATCACCTGGAAAGTATGTAGACGCAAGTGGGGATGCTGGTGAAATTCTTAAGGTTCATTTTTCAAAGTATCTTCACCTATTTGTTTACATTGCTGTTTAGACCACATGCAAGCATAGCTTTTGATTTTCCACTCCACAGATGGTGTGCCATATTTGTTCAGGGTAAGAGACGTGCCAAATGATTTGAAATAAATCTGCTGCAGGCAGTCGCTGAGCTGAGGATTTGCTTATTAAATGGATGAAGCCGTTGCTTTATCAGAGGCACTTGTTGGCAGGAAAGGGGGAAGACCGCGGTGGTTGTTTTCTTTTTAAAAATGCTAAATGACTCCTGTCAAGCTTCAAAATTCATTGTGGGTCCTAAAGGCAGGATTTATCCTGCGGAGTTCATAGAATCATAGAATCAAAGAGTTGGAAGAGACCACAAGGGCCATCGAGTCCAACCCCCTGCCAAGCAGGAAACACCATCAGAGCACTCCTGACATATAGTTGTCAAGCCTCTGCTTAAAGACCTCCAAAGAAGGAGACTCCACCACACTCCTTGGCAGCAAATTCCACTGTCAAACAGCTCTTACTGTCAGGAAGTTCTTCCTAATGTTTAGGTGGAATCTTCTTTCTTGTAGTTTGGATCCATTCCCCCGTGTCCGCTTCTCTGGAGCAGCAGAAAACAACCTTTCTCCCTCCTCTATGTGGAGGTTTTATTTAGGTTTTTTACCTAAAGAGTCATGCTTTGGCTCTTTAGGTAAACAAGCCAAACTGTTTATTTCAAAGATAGTTTGGGGAAAGTAGGGAAACTAAATAACCTATGTTGTATGAAAAAGAATCTGTTTCAGCCCACATTGCAGCTCCTTCTATCATTTCTTTTGGAAACGTGGACAATCCTGGTGTGCAGAAGAACTGCAGCTGAGGGATTCCCCTGCTTCCCATGTAGTTTTGGGAAAGGCCCGTTCTTCCAGATTTGCAGTGGCCTCTTTTTAAATTTATCAGCCTTACATCCAGAATGTTCTGCTTGTAACCTACAGCTGTTGCCTTCCTGAGGCTGTCACAGCCTTGGCTCCTCCTCTGTTTGATTCTGCCGGGCTCAGGCCTGAGTCGCTGACCAGGGCTTTCCCAAGGGGACAGCTTCTGTCCTTTGCAAAAGATTGCAGTCATTTGCATGCATTACTTGGGAGTGAGCCCCATTGAACTTGCAGCCCAACCCTATGCAGGTTTTACTTGGAAAATAAGTAAGCCTGCATAAGCTGGCAGCCTCCGTGAGACTTTGCGTAGAGCTGTAAGAGATCTAGAGTAGGCCAGGAAACCTGTTCCAGCCAGTGGTGCCAGCAGGGGAAGACTTTGGGGCAAATTTCCAAGGCTCCCAAGGCAGCAGGGCTGGCTTATACCACACTTTCAGTAGTAAGTAAAGTAATGCAAAGTTACCTAACTGCACCGCTTGTTCTTTCTGGAATGATAAGCTTTGTATAAGAACATATTTCAATTTCTAACAGGCAAACATATGGTTCTTACTGATGGTCAGTCATGCTTAACATAAAACAGTAAAAAAAAAGAGTACTTTTTGGTTCATTTTGTCTTGTTTCATTTATTGACCTTTATTATTTATTATTCCTTCCTTCTGAAACTAGTTTTGACCTTGGATAAAACCACATGGTTAGTTAATTTCATTTCTAATGCCTATTTTCGTTTTGATTTCAAAACTTAAGCTTGTCTATTTTCTAATAAAACGAAAGCCAAACCCTGCGTGCATCGTATTCTGACGTCTGTTGCAAATCTTCACCCTTCAATGTGCTTGGTCGTGTATCACCTCCTGCCCTTCCCCACCAGAGTAGGATGCTTAGACTGATGGGGTACCAAAGAACATATTGTGTGTATGTAATGGGGTTTCCCCCCTGCTGATATGCCTGCTTGTTTGTGTTCTTTAGGGCAAAACTACACCCTACTACAAAGAACATGGAGCACCATCCCTGGGTTGACTCTTGTCCCCATCCCCCATCCTCTGGCTTTAACATTTCACTCAACCTATATCCCTACATCATTGCAGTGTGCATTTCTCCAGCCCACTCAAAACGTACCTGCTGATGGAAGGAAAATGCACTTTGTAATGACTTCATGGGCACAGCACATGTTAAACCAGATGTTTATGGAGAGAAAAGGAAGCCCCATTTTCTGTGTAGCATGTAGTTCTACCCTTAGGGCTAAATCCTGAATCTCTGTACATCCAAGTGGCTGGGCGTTGGGCAGCGAAACACTTGCCCTCTGTCAGACAATGCATGCCATCTCCTCTGTTTCCTCGAAAAGTAAGCAGAGGGAAATGAATTCCACCTTCAAAGGACCGTTGGTAGGCTTGAATGACAGAATACTTGGTAGCCTTGAGGACAAATACCCCTCTGTTGCATATGGGGGGGGGAGAGAATACTCCTCCATATTGACTCAGTTCAATCTTGGGTTTGTTTTTTAACCAGCGCTGGAGAAAGTGGCAGGATTTGGCCTTTGTCTTCTTTCACTATTGTGACAGTGTTGCTTTACGTATGTCAGTAAACAGCTAGAAAAGTACTTCCAGTTCCTAAGTGCCTTGCAGTGCAACTGAGGGCTTGTCCAAGAGGTTTCCCCCTTGCCCTACACCTTTCCAAAGGAAAAGCTGCTCTTTCGTGATAGAGCAGAACAAATGGCAATCTGGGGGAAACCTGAATTGCTGTTTGCTCTGACTGAGCAGCAAAGAGCAGTTTTCCCTGGGGAAAAGCAGTGAGACAAGAAGTGTGGATAAGTCCTCAGTGCTCATTTTCTCAGAAGAAAGTTTCACTGTGTCTGGTGGGACTTACTCCATCCCTTGCAAACATGTTTTGGACCACAGCCTGAAATGTCTTTTGAGCTCTACCCACAATTGTTGGGCACTATTTGCATGCTATTATTAGATGAACAAGAATAATTTTCAACACCTCTGTGTTGGCACTTAGTTTCAGTGGGAGGAAGTCTTTCTTCTCGCCAACCTAGCTAGAAATCTTTCCATACAGGAACCTTCCAGAAAGCTGAACTCCATGTTGCCACAAGCAAACCCATGTTTCCAAACGTGTGACTGTCGAGCTTAGCATAGGAGCAGGGCAATTAGCAAAGAGGAGGTGCTTCCAGGACCACTGTTTTCCCTAAATATATGCCCATCTTGGGATGTTTATTCCACCCAAAAATCAGTGTATTTCTATTCTTGGAGTACAGTTGGAGGAAAAACAGGTTTAATGGAAAGTATTAAACATCTCCTGAAGACCCATCTATTTCAGAAGGTTTCTGTGGCTCATAAGATTGATCACATAGCTCTATTTTATTATTTATTGATATTTCACAGAATGTTTTATTCATGTGTTCTTTGGTTTTACTTATGTATTTCTTTGTATTTCTGCTTATAATGTTGAATATAGAGGTAGAGAATCCCACTCATTTTACTCTGAAAAAGGTAATCCTTTCATTACCGTTACAGGGCAAACACACAATTGGAATTCCTGGGTTGCATCCAAAGATACATTTAAGGAAGTTCATGGAAGGAGAGTGTTTCTAATAAGACACGTAATAAGACACATTGAATAGGTTAAGGCTTAATCTATTGATCATTAATGACATGCTATGAAGCAATGAGAGGTGTGGATCTTAAGGCAAATTAACTTGAAATTCACAGAAAGAAACTTTCCCATTTCCTTCTCCTCTCTGAATCTGATTTTGCCCTGCCCCCAGCCACTGAAAAGTCCTTCTGAATAATAACTCTCTCTCTCTCTCTCTCTCTCTCTCTCTCTCTCTCTCTCTCTCTCTGTGTGTGTGTGTCCTGGGGGAAGGAGGACTAGGAAACATCTGTAAATTCAATTAAGTCAACATATTTTGGATTTAAGCCTGATTTGGGGAGATTGTTTCTAAGCAATTTTGCTTCCTTTCTCCATAACTTTGTCTCAGTCTGTAGTCTGCTTTCTTGTTTTCGTTTTACAAAAATTTCCTAGGAACCACTGTTATCCAAGACACCTATAGAATCCTACCTCATCAGCGTCCTAGCCCCTCAACTAAGTTCTGTGTCTTGGTCACATAAAAATGTGACAAAGAGACCAGAATACACACACACACACACACACACACACACACATACAGGGAACTCCCCGTTTGCATGGGGGTTGAGACCATTGATAAGTAGAGGCCTGCAACATTTCTGAGCTGATGTTTGGCAGGGTGAGTTAGGAGCATCGCAGCTCTATCCTCTGTCCTTCCTCCTCCCTTTTTCCCTTGCAGTCATCACTCAGAAAACCCCTATTGACTGATTTTCACCTTAGACAAATAACCCCCACTTGTGTTGTGTTGTGATTGTCCCCAGCCTCCCAGAAATCAATCAGGAAAGGACGCATCCATCAAGTGGGAACTTCTGATCAGAACCTGCAGTGATAGCTGTCTCCTAAGCACTGGTCTCTCACCTATCCATTTAACCTTTAGATCACTTCACTTGTTCTTGAACAATTCTGAGAAGGCTTCCTGTTGATGCCACCTTGCTTTCCGAACCAACCAAATTCTGTCTGTATCCTACTTGACCTCCATCTTTCAAAGGGCCGGTTCCTAAAAGTCTCCTATGACCTGTCATGCCCACCCTTGACATGTCATAGGACTCCCCGAAGGGACAGGGAATCTTCTTCTGTACGCTATGATAATAAGTTAAAGAACATTCATCTTGATATATTTCTGTGGTTTTTATTTCTTTGAACAGGAGGAGCTCTGATTACTCAAGAAAAAAGAGCCATGACTTATGACTGGATGCAGATGAAACAGTCATATAATGAATAAGGCACTGCTGCGCAAGGAACAGCGTTGAAGATCCAACCTGCAAGGAGAATGTGATGGGCTCAGGAAACACACAGGGTCTTCTTGGGAAGGGGATACTGTAAAGAAAGTCAATGAGCTTGGTATATTGTATTAAATGTACTTCAGCGGAATACAGTGACATCTCTTTTGATCGCCTTTTCTTTTATTCAGCTGAACCGATGACCATTGTGTACAAATAAACAATTTTCTTTGTTTGGGGGTGGGGGGAAGAGATGATGGCAAGATTGCATAGGCAATAAGCAGTTTGATGCATGACTGAAATGGCGAGGGGGTCCCTCTCAGGTGTGCCTTATGGTGAGGGGCTCGCTCTACTTGTCCTGCCAACTCGATGACTTTGCCAACTGTCCCTGTTAGTTGTTCTTGCACCCCCTTTTATAAACCTTTCAACAAGAGCAGGCAAAATTTCACCCTGGGTATCAATATTTCCCTCACAACGAGAAATAATTGAAAAGCTGTGGCAACAGAAGAAACTGTAGATGGGAACTGGAGGCCGAGGCCTGTATCCAATGCAATGCTAAGTAGCCATCATCCCCCTCAGCACGAGGATTTCCATTTGTGTAATTAGACTTCCCCTCCCACCTTCCTCAGATCTGCTCTGGAGATTTGAGGGACACCCCAGATCAGATTTAGGGGGTGCACAGGGGGGAGGAGAGCAGGGAAAGTCCCATTATGCAAGTAGAACTCCTTGTGGGGATGGGACGGTTTCTTAATGCTGCATTGGATATAAGTCTGTGCAACCTTTCATCTTTATCAGTCAATGTAAATTATAAAGATCACTTGGTTACAGTTCTTTAACAACTTGTTTCTGACCAAAATAGGAAGGGTAACAACACAGCTTTAGTTTATTTTTTGCACATTCCACCTCAGCCCCCTTTTTTGCTCACTTCCTTTCCAACTTGCTCCTCTTCCTGTTGCTGAGAATCATGGGAAGTGTAGACACCACTAGATTTATATTATATAAGCTTTCTTGGAAGTCTATGCTTTGCCAACCTGTCCATGGTTTGGAGGCACAAATGGGAAATAAACTTGCAGCGGTTTAAATATACCAGTTTCCTAGTGCTATGAATATTCAGGAAGGGACTATGATACAGAATGTATTTTGCCGGGTTGTTAATGTTTTCCAAGCAAAGGATTATGGTTGTGAAGATGCTTGCCACTGCAAGGTGCGAAATATTCTGGGCTGGCTCCAATGCACAAAAGGTTAGCCAAACTTGTCTCAGATGAGAAGATGCAGCACAACCCTAACCATGGTTTACTCAAAAGGGTGTCCAGATTTACTCCCAGGTAAGTATGCTTAGACTTACAACCATAGTGCGAAAAAAGATCTTAATTGTGTGTAAAGAAATTAAAGTGCATGCTTCAAAAATTTAATTAGCTGCTGCAGAGGGAACAGAATTAGGACTCACCAACACCGCAGGCCTGGAAGAAATTATCCCCAGTGCTTCCTTGGGATGGAAGTTTCCATTTAAAGATTTTTGTCAGAACTGTGGTGGGCCTGGGGTGGAATTGAAACAACCCCCCCCCCTTTGCATCCTGTTCTGAACCTAGCTCAATGACCCACCCAAGACATGGCAGCTATTTAAATTGTTTAAAAGATGCACATTAACTCCTTGGATGCAGTTAACATCGTATCTAGTTTGACCCTTGGCTAACATGTCCCATTGATTTCCTTTGGGCTTTAGTGCAACTGATATTGAGCTGGTTGACATGTAATGCTAAAAGAACGAAGGCATAGCTTGAACGCATACACTCCTTGGGAAGGATATTGTGGCTACTTCGCTCTTCCTGAAGTTCTTGCTGCTGTGTTGCTGTGAGCTAAGCCATGGTTAGGCTTAGCATTTTTCCACATGGTTTGTCTTGTTCCAGACAAGGATGAGCTGTGACCAAGGTTTGTTCTTGGGTTTACAGCTCATGCTTTGTCTGGAGGAGACGTACCATGAGCCTGAATTAGGAAGGCACACCATAGCTTAGCTGCAAGCTGTGTGGCCAACAGGAGGACCAAGGGAGGTTTGTGTTCTGTGTGAATCGGTTCGTTCCCTGTATTTGGCCA
Organism: Podarcis vaucheri; assembly: GCF_965113315.1. NCBI lineage: Eukaryota > Metazoa > Chordata > Lepidosauria > Squamata > Lacertidae > Podarcis > Podarcis vaucheri. The sequence continues at coordinate 66,553,858 of NC_138763.1, forward strand.
ATGTCTGGCTAAAGAAGAAGGGACAAAAGGATAAAAATGAGATCTACTCAAAAGCAGCCATCAGGTCTAAAATAGGAAATCATTTCTCTTTGACATAGAAGGTAATTTAAATGGCGATAGTGAATCACTGGACTATATTAGGAAAATATAGGGCTACAGTGAATTCGTTTCAGATGATTCAACAAGCAAAACCCAATATATTCAACGCAACCCTTAATTTATGTGTCTGTTATCCTATTTCAATGTCATTTCAGGGTGTGCTAAAATGTGTTAATAAATTATATGAATGGTGGTATGATTTCAGCAGCTTTCTGTGTACTGTATTTCCTGTTCTTATGTTTCACAGAGAACCATGTTTGTTGCCTTGAACTTCATGAGACCGAGGGTCACATCTGTCCTTTGTAGTGATAACAATAAATAATATTACCCAGACAACATTCTGTCAAAGTTTGCCAGGAATGAATCCATACTTCATTATCAGCATTCATTGCACTGGTTCCTGCATACATAAATGAATGCCTTTTGCTAATTCAAACTGATTTCCTCAAAGGAATGGGTTACATTGCAGATAGATCTGAATGGAATCCATGATGTGAGAGTGATAGAATGAGTGTCTGTCAGCCTTAATATTTCCATATAGGAGAATGGGAAAGCTCTGATCAGGCAGATTGAGAACAACAGCAGAATAGTCTTCTTACAATGGGTTCCCACACTCAATATTAAATGTGGGGACCCTATTGTATTATGAAAGAGGAAATCAAAAGGCTACACCGCTAGAATGATCTGTGCCATGGCCATTCAGCACAGAGTGGTCCTTGCACAGCTGTCACGGTTATCATTGACCATTCAAAGAAAACCAATAAAAGGAAAGCTATCTGGTTGTTGTTGTTAATTGCATTCTACACCTATATCACAAGGTGATGAACAAAATATAGTGAAAATGGTCAAATATAGTTAAAAACAACAGAAGTGGAATTTTAAAAGCAATACAAAATGGACACCCACAGCAGAGACCTATTCATTCAATTGAGAAAGCTTGTTGGATCAAACAAACAAAAATATTCAGTTTGTTTTCAGGAAGTGCAGGTAATTGCAGAATTTCATCAGGCTGTGTTGGATTTCTGCCTCATTTCCAAGGCAAAACAGTGTCCTTTCAAGGGGTGCAAAATGAACTTGTACTACTTGTTCAAAGCTTGTATTCCTCATTCTGCAGCTTTGGTGAAAGCTTAAAAAAACACACTAAAAAACTTAACAGGGCCATTCCTTTCTCTTTTATTACATGATCCTAAGAATATTGGGCCACATTTAGTGAACCTGGCGATGCACAAAGTTTCATAGCCAATGGAATTTTACCTGTAAAGGCAAAAAAAGGCAACATATTGTCCTAGTTCTTAAGTTGTGATGTAGCTCTAGTTGTTCCAGAATGCACACTAGATGTGTATCAGAATGTCCATTCAAGCATATACCCCACTGAGATCAATGGAGAGACCATAGAGGTGTTCACCAAATTGCCCCCTGCAGTCAATTAATGTGGGGGACTAAGGGGAATGTGCTTACCGGCCATACCACCAGTGGCTGCGCACATTCAGTGTTAATGCGAAATGGGTCTTATGCACACATAGCTCCTCTACCAGTCTGGGGGGTCTAGCTGATCGAGACTTTGTACACAACATGCTGGGAGTAAAGCAACAGCACTTGCAGTAAGTTACCTGAACCAGTCGGGGCAATAGACAAAAAGAGAACCTGTTTTTCCTCCTCACTGATCCCTTCTCTCATAGTAACTACTTTTCTGGCTTTTACTTCCTTCCTGCTTTTTCTCCCAGTCAGTTCCAGCCAGTTACAGTAGGTGATAGTATGTCCTCATGCCTCCATATCAGCTGCAAGCAGAACAAGCCTATATAGTTATACCTTGGTTGCCAAACACCTTGGAACTCCTACGTTTCGGCTCCCAAACGACTGAAAACTGGAAGTAAGTGTTCCGGTTTTCGAACGATTTTCGGAAGCCGAACATTTGGTGTGGCTTCTGATTGGCTGCAGGAGTTTCCCGCAGCCAATCAAAAGCCATGTTTTTGATTTCCAAATGTTTTGGAAGTCGAACGGACTTCCGGAACGGATTCCGTTCGACTTCCAAGGTACCACTGTACTCAGAATGGCTTTGTTTGCCGAGAAACCTCATGTTTCTTTATCCTTCCAACTGGAAAAGGAGAAGAGGAGGAGGAGGAGGAGGAGGAGGAGGAGGAGGAGGAGGAGTTTGGATTTTATATCCCACTTTATCACTACCTGAAGAGACTTCAAAGAAGTGTGACTAGCCCAAGGTCACCCAGCAGCTGCATGTGGAGGAGCGGAGATGCGAACCCGGTTCACCAGATTACGAGACTACCGCTCTTAACCACTACACTACACTGGCTCTTACCAGACTCTTTCTGTACACCGCTGCACTATATTTACCAAACTCTCAACACACCTTACATTTAAAGCACCCAAGGAATCCTGGGAACTGCTAGGAATTGTACCTCTGTGAGTGGAAATGATAGTTCCCCTGATTCTTTGTAGCTGGAGTGTGCCATCAATATATGCTGTGCATGCAGCCCAACAGTTCTGACTGGGCAAAGGAGGCAGATGCATATACAGCCTTTTGCCACTTTCTTCTGCCAAATACATGGCTGCCAGGGGGTGGCCAGGGTGCAGGATGGCTTGGGAGAGATGTGACTTGTGGGCACATTCCTGCTACCCACTTAAAACATCAGCTCAACTTCTCTGCACTTGAGTGCCCCAAGCTAATACTCTTTGCTTTGCTGCATTACCTTCATTTCATTGCCTCGGTTGCCAAGGCAACATGGCTACTTTCCCCTTCCCCTTCCCTAAACACTTCCATAACTTTTCAAGCACCCTCTGAAAATTTGCCAAAAACAAGCATTTGAAAGATGCACAAAAAACGTTCTCAAAACTCAGTGGCCCGGTTTGGCTCCACTCTAGCTTTTTTACAGATTGCCATGGAAACAGGGAATCGGAAAGATTACTCCTTGCCAACCGCTTGTGGTGGGTCTTATTAATTTCTTTAATAGAAGTGCTACATCCAGCTCAGGCGCAGCCCTCCAGATGTTGTTGGACTCCAACTCCCATCAGCCTCCCAGCCAGCATGGGCAATGGTCAGGGATGATGGGAGTTTGAGTCCAACACTGCCTTGAGGACAATCCCCATTCCTGAGCTTGATGTAGCACTTCTATTAAAGAAATGATTAGGATCTTATTATAAATAAAGCACACACAAAAGAGTAGTCCTTCACAAAGTTGTTTTTTTAAAACTCTGAAATCTACATCCAGAGAGGTACACCAAATTCTACGAAAGTTTTCAGAGCAGGAAGTAAATCATGATACTTTGTTGAAAGGAGGAGAAAATTGTGGTTCATATTGTCAGAACCCAATCTAGACTTGACCATAACTTGGTGATTCCGCCTTGCATGACAAGGACAGCCTACTGGTCTGGTGGATCTGCCCTTGCAGAGTGATGATCAGATGCTGAACAGAAAGGTCCACAGCACCACAGGAGCCTCCTCCACTGAATGGGGGAACATGTCAGGAAGATGCTCGAAGGTGGTGAATAGGATTCCCTTGAGCTCGCTCGTGGCAGCCCTCTTGTGCATGGGTGGTGCCATTCTGACTGCATAAGGATCAGCACGGGGAGAATGAGCTCGCTACCAGTTGGATGAAAATGAAATTGGATAAACAACTGAATGGAAGCAGTTTGCATTCCAGCGTGGGCTTCAACTTGCAGCCACGAAACACTACATTCCATTAGCGTTTAAATTGAATGAATACATATCCAGTTTTTAAACAAAACACTGTTTAGACATACGAGGGGTTGTAAATTTAAGTGTAAATAATTTTAAATAAATCTGGTTTCCTGTTTTAAAGGGGAAGAGTGAGATTGGGATGCCAGGGACTCTGGGCAGGAAAGTGATGTGTGCCTGTTCACATAACTTGAGTAGTAACAATAACTGGTGGTGATCCTTCCGCTTTTACTTCAGTTGGGCAGTTTCACAAACCAATTGATTTATATTTTATTTCTTTATTACATTTCTATCCTGCCTTTCCTCCAAGGAGCTCAAGGTTTTCCATCTCCCCATTTTATCCTCACAACAACCCTGTGAGTTAAGTCAGGCTGAGAGACCACAGCAAGCCCCAGGTCACCTACTGAACTTCTTGGCTGAGTGGGGACCAGAACTCTGCTCTTCCAGGTCTTAGTCCAGCACTCTAACCACTGCGCCACACTAGCTGTCAAAGTTCTCACCACTGTCTTTCTCACTGTTGCAATGAATTGGCCATACTGCAATGAATGATGCCAATAGGCGCCTATCAATGCACACCTGATGTAGCAGAGTAGCCTTGGGAACTGATGGCCTTTGCCCTGGTGTGGCTGAAGGAGGCAATTCTGCTTTCTCCTAGGGCTACTTCACACAAGGCATTTTCTTTTCCATGTGAGCAGACCCACCTAGTAGCGCTTGAGGAATCCGACCTTTGCGAATGCCATATATGAAAATACTGATCCACACGTCTCAGACTAATTTTCAAATCAGAAGGTGGCAGATGATGTGCTACTCCGAATGTTGTGACACAGTTCTCAGTATCGTATTGTATTTTACATATTATTTTGAAACATGCACTTGGATGTAAATTAGAACATGCCTTCTTGAGACCACTAAAACAAAGCACTCTGAGATTAATGCAGGAACAGCACAGAAGATTGGGAAATGACATGGAATGGAAACGAGAAAGATTTTTTCAACCCCAATCCCACCATTCCTGGCTATGGATTTTTTTGTCCTGCGTAGTTGACCCTGAATACAACTAGCAGCAATTCCTATGATTGTGGGCACTGGCAGGAGCATGTTGCTATGATTGCAGGATTGTGGCCGGCTGTATACATGGTGTGAGGGGATGATTAGCTGCTTGTGCTTAAAATTGTGCCCCCTCAGAGTTTGTGCGGCTCCACAAACCTCTGTGTGTGACAGAGCTCCTCAGACATGTCTGCTCTAGTCACTAGTAGAGTCTGACAGTGGCTGCCTGCGGAAGCGTTTCCAGCAAAGAAGCTCCTTAACGGAAACGCGTCTCCTGGACTCACGACGTGGCAGCTTCCGGCGAAGTATGGGTCTCCCTACGGTTGCTTCTGACACCTCCCCGCTGTTTTCGCTAGACGTGTCTCTCACCCCTTTCTCTCCCCTGCTAGTTCCTGCCTTGGCTGCTGCGTCTCTCTCAGCATTACTGAGATCCTCCTCCAGAGACCCCTCGCTCCCCCTGCTGGTCCCTGCTTTAGCTGCTGACTCTCTCCCAGCCTCTGGGAGCCCTACCACCTCCCTTTCCTCTGATGTCAGTTCCCTGACACATGGTTACCCAATTCACATCAACCTACCTGGAGGGGGAAGAAAACATCCGTGCACTCTGTGGAGCTTACATTTCTGCTAACGGTGGATTATTTATTCTGTGTTCTGTTCCTTTCACACCTCTGATCTCAAGCCTCCCTTGAGTTTTCTGAACAGGCCCATTTAATTTGTAATGAAAACGAAGAAGAAAGCTACATAAAAGTCTCTCTCACACTTGCAATTCAATCCAGTCTAGATTCTAAATTTGTATGAGTATCTAGCTAATATTTCAGTATCATATTATAGATTGAAGATGGGGGGGGGCTTGTCTGAGCTTTATTGCATAGAATGTACACTTCGTCATCACACAAACATTTATTTCTACTCTTCCTTAACATCAGGGTGATTTGTATATTTCTTATGTTCAGAGCTGAAGAAAAATAAAGTATATTTTAAAAAGAGATTATTTCAGCATTATCTGTACACGTTAAGTTCTGGTTCATCAAAGAAAAGAGATTCAATTAGATATAATTTGACAAGAACTCAGCTCTGGGCAGACATTGATATAATGGAATTCATGATCCATTTTCTTTGGGAGCTGGAGCATTAGGCAATGAGCAGAAACAGAACCGATTTGGGACTTTGCATATGTATGTGTGTTTGTATAAAAAATTCCTTTTTCCTGACTGAAATTCAAATGAAACATTTAGTTTTATCCCTAATTAGTGCAACAGCTTAATATAATCAGCCTGCAACAGAAAAGAATTGCATTAATTCCCAAATCCTTCAGTAAACGTGGTGAAAAGTGTTAAATAAATGCCCATGGCTACAATACCGAACTCATCATTTGAAGTAGCATATACAAGTGCAGACCCTCAGCAACATTTATTTATTTAGAATGACTTAAAAACTACATGATATGTGTATGAGAGAGTGAGTACACATGCACAAATAATTAAAACATTGTTAAAAATCAGTATACATTTTTAAAAACTAATACAGATAACAAAATTATATGCATTGACGAAATGGGAAAGTTTCTAGCTGGCATTTAAAACAATGCAGCAAGGCAGGGGCATCCTAAGGTTGGTAGGCAGAGAGAGGGAGATGCCTCATAGAGGAAGCAAGGCCCAACCTTGACCAGTGGCGTAGCGTGGGTTGTCAGCACCCGGGGCAAGGCAAGTAATTTGCGCCCCCTAACCCATGGATTTGCGCCCCCTAACCCGCGGATTTGTGCCCCCTAACCCTAACCCCCAGATGTTACTCCCGGTGCGGCCGGCCCCCCCAGCACCCCCCACGCTACGCCACTGCCTTTGACCACCACCCATGTTTCCCAGTACAGGCAACTCCTAATTTATGCAGCGGTTACATTCCCTGGCACCACATGTTCAAGTGAAATCACGTATATTTGACACACTATTGAAAAGGCCTGCAAATACCCTGTTCTGCCTCTGCTCTGTCCCTGCCCCATTCTGCCCCTTTCTGTGCCGTTTTTGGGTCATTTCCAGGTTCGGCGCAATGCGTGTGGTCACTCCTAAAATGGTCTCTGCCTGTACCACAGAGATAGTTCAAGGGACAGTCACTTCTTGCCCCAGCTGTCCCTCTGAAGGAGCTGAGACGCTCCCAGCTCAAGAGAAAAGGCTGCAGCAACACATCTCACAGAACGGACGAGCCCTTTGTTCATTTCCCAGCAGCAGAAAATGCCTTTGGTTATGCCAGGCAGTGAAACAAATGGAATTTACCTGGCAATGGTAAGGGCAAGGAGGAGGCTGAATAAGTGACCGGGGTGGGTGGGTAGAGAATGTGTTAGTGGAGCAGCCATGGCAGTTTTGGGGGTCCCTGGGACCTCCCCTGTCTGGCTGAGGGCGCATGCCTGTGCATTGTTTTCTGTTGCCATTGTGCCAGGCAGCTTGAGGGCCACAAGCAACAACAGCTCTCAGCTGTCTTTTCGGGATGTTGTGCCCCCTGAACAACTGTTCTGCAAACTCCAACCACCTCTGTAAGGACCAAACTTGGCACTCTGTGTCCCGTCCATGTTTCCCATATACTGTGGGTCTATCTTACCACTGGGAAAGTGGAGTGATCCTGTGGTGAGGGATGCAACCATTTTTTGTGGATCACATGGTGGTCTGCATCCACTTTGAAGTGATCCTGAGAATCATCTGGTCCAGTCATGTCCTACAGGTCGATTGCTGGTGTGTTGCTGGTCTATCGCAGTATTAGGAAAAGTGATCGCCTGTGTGGTCCTCAGCTCAACAACTTTTTTAAAAAGCTCAACAATTCCTGGCAATGACAATGGGTAGATCACAGCCAGGTTTTTTTTTTATACTGGGAGCAGATCACAGTCTCTTGGAAGTTGGACGTGCCTGATCTAGTCCAACCCCAGATGGGGATTGAACCTGCAACCTTGGCATTACCAGCACCACGCTCTAACCAACTGAGCTACCCAGAAGTTACTGCTTCCATTCTTAGCAGCTACAGTTAAAAAGGTTACAGGAAGTTGGGCTGGGAAAGGCCTCGGCATAAGACTTTGTTGAGAAAGCCACTCCAATCACAGCAGACAGTAGCCAGGGCCACTGCCAGAGATTGGGTAGCTAGGCTCCTGCTGAGGCCCACGCCCACGGTTGAAAACACCCTCCCTTTCAGTTGTCAGCATCGCACATGATTTCCAACTAGAGGCAAGGACATTCTTAACATGCATCTAACTGGTTTTCACTTCCCCAGGCAATATGCAAACCAAAATATAGCTATGCGCTGAAATACACATTTCTATGGATTTTGCAATAAAGTTCTCCAGGCATGAAAAATATGTACATTGATCCACTGATCATTATTTCTCACCCGCACTTCCCTTTGGTCTCAGATGGAGCGAGCAAGTGAGCAACAGTGCAGTGAAGGGTTGGAGAAGAAACAGCTGTTCCTGCCACCTGCCTGCTCTCTGGCTGCCTCCCTGGCAACAACCGCGAGAAGACAGAGGAGCAACAGGTGGAATTAGGGGTGAGACAGTAAGCCCACTGAGAGAGGCAGGAGGGCTGGCACTGTGAGGGGAAGGACCTCGCTGGGAGTGACTTGTCTGTCAAATTCTTTCGTTCCAGGACCTACACCAAAGGACTAAATTGGCACGTCCCAGCTTCCTATCGCAGGTGGTAAGTAGGTTGGCAATGTAGGCATGGCTAATGTTGAGCTCTACCAGGCATATGCTTACAGGGCTTGAACTCACGGAAAGGCCACGGCATTAATTAGAAAAATGAACAAAAGGTAATTACTTTGGAGACTTGGCAATGCAAACCTATCATTTGATAATTCTCTCCTTGTGGTTGGCACGTGACTTGGAAGTGTGGGGATGCTGGCTTGGGGTGATTTTTAATTTAGATGAACGGGAAAGGCTTCTAATTGGCGAGGCGTTCTGAATGGAGTGCACTTTGCTTAAAGCTCCCATACTTGCCAGAATCCAAGATACAGGAAATTGTTTTGATCCAGTGAGAATTTGAAAATACTGAGAAAGGTTTCTTTCCCAGCAACTTTGCGCCCACTGATACAGCTTCCCAAGAAGTTCAGTTCAGCAGAGTTCAGATATTTCAACCTTGGCTGTAGACCTGCAGTAAATACAAGATACACATGGGCCTCATCAGCTTTGAAGGGTGCCTGGGTCTACTCTTTCCATCTTGTCCCTTTCAAAAGCATGGAAATTGGAACCACAGGAAGAAAAAGCATTTTTGTGGACAATTTACTCCGGTATATGCATTTGTTGTTGTTCTTTTTATTCATTTATTAAACTTAGATCCCACTTTTCCTCCCAAAGGATCCCAGAGCAGCAAACAACGAGAGATAAAACAATAAAATGGCATTTTAGAAATATCTTCAGGACATCTTTAGATTAACCCTATTACAGATACACACAGTGAAAAATCTCAACTTATAAGATTTATTGAAAGAGGAAAATCTTCAGTGGGTGCTGAAAAGACAGCACCTGCTCATCTTCAAGGGGACGGCACTTCCAAGGGGCAGGTGGAACAATCCTAAAGCCCTGATTCCTACATTGTGCAGAATGGACCTCCTTATAAGATGGTCTCTGCAGGAGGCCTTCACCTACAGCCAGTTGTACTGGCTGAATGGCTCAGTTGGTTAGAGTATGGTGCCGATAATCCCAAGGCTGCAGGTTCAATCCCTGGATGGGACAGCTGCATGTTTCTGCATTGCAGGGGGTTGGATTAGATGATCCTCAGGGTCCCTTCCAACTTTACATTCCTATGATCCTATGATCCTATGATCCTATGACCTACAGAGTGCACTGGTTGATTAGGTATATAAGGGATGAGATGATCTTTCAGGTATTCTGGTCCCAAGCTGTGTACATATGGCTTTATACACTGAAACCAGCACTATGAACTTAGACTGATAGGGGGGTTTTTTGGGTACACATTACAAGCTGGAGAACTGCACTGCAAAAATGGGAGAAGTGCAAATTTTGAAGGATGGCTGTGTCTCAGATCCCATATTGTTTCAGAAAGTTCAAATTCAGCAGGTTCACCTTTAAATGCAAACTGAACTGAATTTTCCATCCATCCATTTCTACTAGTCTCCCTGCACACAAATCTGAGCATATGATAACCTACGCCGTCTAATCTCTCTCCAAACTCATCAAATTTGCATATGCTTATTCACAATAATAGACACAAAGTGAGAAATATATATATCTGAAGCTGAATTTCACAGAAAGCAAGCTAATGCACTTCCTATCCAAATCTCCCACCTTCAATAAATATACCTCCCATTCATTACCCACTCAAATATCTTCAGATCTATTATTCTATTTGCACTTCACCCTGGAACCTCAGATCAGTTTCTTTTTGCGTAGCCTACCCCAAGTGGATTCAAATCAACTAATCAACTGCCCTTCAATTAATTACCCCATTCAGGCCTCATCACCCCACAATCACCCCTAAATAAATTACATTCCTCTTAAACAGGATGATAAGCATTTGGATGGAATTTATTATGGCTTCAGGTTACATGGGTAGGAGTCCAGTTTGTCAGCTGCAGAAAGGAATGCCCCTTACGATGCATGGAGTTATCTGGGAAGATTGAACGCTGTATGAAATACTAAGCTGCCACAAACAGCCTTGGAGAACAAGCAGGGAGCATGTTTGCTTCAGTGCTTGTTACCCCAACCCCTTAGAAACACATCATCCTTTTATATTATTTTCCAAACAAATCTGCTTGCAGAGGCAATCACTCTTTAGTTTGTTGACCATTTGAACCTGTTCCCAAAGACTGCTGTGCCAAGCAAACCAGCAACTTTGCTTGAACGGATTCCAGTGGCTGTTTTGACCTCCAGCACAACATTTGGAGAAAACTAATTAATTTCAATGGTCACTTGGCCTCATTCTTCTAAATATGAATAACAGTTTATGGGAAATGAGAAAAGGGAGTGGGATCTCATACCCCTCAACTGTCCCGGAAAAACCAGGACATCCCTTTTTTTCCTCATGAGAGCACAGCAACCATTTTAGGTGCTGCGATCACACATGATTTCATGCCACGATTTCTCCACAAAAGCACTTTTTTCAGGGCTGTGATCTCATGGGGCGCCCCAAAACACACATTTTTGGATGTCATGCCCGAAGAAAGCCCTTTTTTCAGGAGGAAATTGTGGCATGAAATCACATGGGATCATGGCAACCAAAATGGCCTCTGTGCCTTTGTGAGAAAAAAATAGGAAGAAGGTGTCCTGGAAGGGGGTGCCCCAGCTTTCCCCTTCAACGTGTTGGACGATATGGAATCACTCCTCTAATCCCATGTGTTTTCAGCTGCTGCTACACAACTGCTACTAGCAAATGGATTATGGCTCACAACAAGGCAGCTCTGCCTCATTCAGTCCTGGGCTATCTTCTTCTAGTGACCCCACCCTGCCAGTTTCTGACATTTTGGTCCCAGGTGGAGGTGCATCACTGAGAGGCTCTTACTAAGAGATGAGGTGGCTGACCAGATGGTCTACTACTTCTTCTTCATTCATCCTTGTTCTGAGAAATGATGGTATGATGAACCATTGTTTCTGTTCTCATTTGTATGGGGGAAAGTGGTTGCTCTTAGGACACAGTGTCCCTGGCAAAGAAAACAAGGGTATATGATCATGCCCTTTTGTTTTGCAAGGGCATTTGAGGTTTCAGTGTGCACAGTGCAGAAGGCTGGCAGTGGCAGCTGAGCCTCCAGCTTGCCTTTGGGTTGAAAAAGAAGCAAAATTTAGAAAAACCAGGCACCCCATCTAATAGTAAGAGTAGGCAAGATGTCATGGGTCTAGTAAAATAAGGTGCTGCATTGAACATATGGGGACATGGGAGACTGGCGAGGACATCACTTGAATACTAGACTGTTCAGTTTTGTAAAGGGCGCCTTTCACAGGCCGAGCTTTGCTCCAAAGTGTCCCCTGACCAAATGTGAATAAACAAATCACAAGAGTTTGACCATGACCATATAAAATCAAGTTGCTGTGTCACACGGAAGCCTGACAAGCAAAGCAGTGCTCTCCAACACTGCTTCATTAAGGTTGTGAAATGAGATGACACTTGTGATTTTAATCCAATAGTTATGCTAAAGTTAATATCTATTTATGGCAGCTGGCAGGGAAGTCTGTGTTTGCTGTCATGTCTGGCATCCTGCCTCTGGTGACAGACAAGCTAGACCTTCAACGAAATGTTGCAGTGTATCCAAACATCCTTGCGGGAGTGCATCTGATCAGGGTCCCCGCAAGCCTGCAATGCCTTCTGCTCAGATACTGTTGAGGAGCTCAGGCAAGACATTCCATCCCTTCGCCTTCCCTGGTTTTCCAGATTTTTTCCCCAGGCAATGTTCTGTGGCTACTGTGCATGCTCAGTTCTTTGTAGGCACTTTGGGTTGTGGTAGTTGTGCTGGAGTAGTACTTATCCCCCTCCTCCTTTTTGCACTTCTACAGATGCCAACGTTTCCACATAACACACTTGTATCTTGAATCAGTGGCTCCATTTTGGCTAACATAATCTGCCTTCACCATTTTTTATTATGTATGACAATCTGAACAACCTCCACCCTGCGCTCTCTCTCTCTCTCTCTCTCTCTCTCTCTCTCCCTCCCTCCCTCCTTCCCTCCCTCCCTCCTTCTCTTTCTGAATTAGTGCTGAAGAGGAGGGAACAGGTGTTTCTTCAGGTACCCAGATCCCAAGATGTATAGGCCTTCAAAGGCTGGAAAAGGCCCATTGCTCAGTGGTAGAGCATCTGCTTCACATGAAAGAAGGACCAAGATCTCCAAGTAGGGTTAGGAGAAACCCCCTCCCTGAAACCTTGCAGAGCCTCTGCCAGCTATGTGGACCAACGGTCTGGCTCAGTATAAAGCAACTCTTTAAAGGCAAGTACCAAGACATTAAAGCAATGATCGCCATAAGAAGTAGTGTTGCCTACCAACTTGTGGAGCTTCAAAAGAGGATTAGGCAAATTCACAGCGAATAAGACTACCAATGGCTGCTAGCCATGATGTCTATGCTGCACCTCCACTGACAGAGGCAATATGTGGGCTTCCCATAGGCATCTGGTTGGCTGTTGTGAGAACAAGATGTGGGAATGAGATGGACCTTTGGCCTGATCCAACAGTTCTTTTCTTACGTTGGTTGAATTGTGCTCAGAAAACCGAAGCAGAACTGTGTTCCCAAAGCAACTGGCGTGATTCCATGCTTAGAATGAGAGCCTCCCCCCACCCTCATCTTCACATTTTATACATTTCTACCGATTTGTCAAAAGTAGATTTTCTTAAAAACCTCCTAGTCATTTATCAGCAGTGGAGCTTTTGACTTCAAATGTTCCTCCGTGGAAACCAATTGTCTTCTTGTGAAGAGTCTGTTCAAATTAAATCCCAGAGCAGGTCTCCCAATATTTCTTCTGAACCGCTATGTCGTTACAAATTAACATGGTGACCTTTTAAATTGATGAGGCCTATCCACAGGTCCTCATTGAAAGCTCTCTGGTTTTTGGCAGGATGCGGGTATGCCACTTAACTTTTTAAATTACAGCTGTATAAGGGGCTCTGTTATAGAAGGACTGAACCGAGCCTTGATTCAGCAACTCACCCCAGCTAATCAGCCAGTTAATATTTACACAGCAGTCTGCTAGCAGGTACCTTGCGAGGGGCGGGGGATTCCTTCCATTATAACAGGCACAAGTTTCTTCTGTATTGAAGCAGGAAGGGCTATGGCTGAATGGCAGAGCCTTTTCTTTGCATGCAAAAGGTCCCAGGTTCAATCCCCGGCATATATCCAGGTAGGGCTGGAAATGACTACCTGAAACCCCCAAAGAGCTGCTGCCAGTCTGTGTAGACAATATTGAGAGAGATGGACCGAGGGTGTGACCTGCACTGTAAATTGTAATTGGGAAATTAAGACATGTAGAGCAGTTCCTCTGGACCACCTTACTATGCATTAGCCAGTGATGCAGAGGAGATTGTTATGCTGAGTGTGTGTGTAGCCTAATAGTTGCATAGTAGTTAGAAGAGGTAGATGGGGCTCATCAACCTCCTAGTGCACCTAGGAGAAGGAAAACTCTGATCCTAAACCTCCATTGCTTTGTGGGATATCTTCAGGAGAAAAAAAGGCGAAGGTCTCCTTCTGGCAACTCAAGCTGGTGCCAAATGTGCTGCTCTGCTTTCCTTTGGACCACATCAACAAGGCTGAGAGGGGTGGGTTCTTGTCAACTGGGCAGCACAGGACCTCCATACACACTGCCCAGGCTAGCGACTTTGGCACTGCTAACGCAGTGCTTTGACCTCACCCCCAGAGGCGTATTATCTCTCAAGACAGATGGGTGCCAACAACAACTGTGTGCCAGGCTAGGACTGAGGAGATCCACTCAGTTATTAATCTCACTGGATGACCAGAACTGGGTGATAGAGCAGGGTCCCTAAATGCAAGAAGTAGTTCTACATAGACCCTCCTCACATCACATGGAGAAGGTTGGGGACAGAGTGGAGGACAACAACGTTTACAAAGGTGTTGGAGGTTGGGATTGCTTGTGGTCCCCCCACATTTTGACACTTGCCTATTCAGGCAAATGTCTGGACATGGCTGGTATCTGAGGAGCTACCTTCTTCCATGTGAACTTGCCAGTTCATGGAGGCCCTTCTTTGAGGCCAGGTACATTTGGAGACGACTGTAGGTTGGTAGCTACCAAATGCGTGCGCCAGTTACATAATGTTCTCAGAGAGATGTTGCCCCTCTCTTTTAGGCATTGAGTCAAAACCATTTTTTTGGTCAATAATAACATGGGGTTATATCCAATGAAGTTGTATTGTTAGTGCAAGGACTTCTGCTTATGCAATGGGACTTCTTCTCCTTCCCCTCTGCCTGTGGGCACCTACCTGCACCCCCCCCCAATAAATCTGTTCTGGGTTTTTACTTATGTTTCTGACACACATTGAAGGTTTTCAAGGGCCACATGGGGAGAGGAAAGGAAGAAGTCTATCCACTAAGAGGACCCCTGATATTCATGCCTTTTCTTGCCTCCCTGTTTTGCTAGTGGTGGATCTCGTTCCTGGCTTGTGCCTGTGTTTTTAAAACTTGCTTTAGTCTATGACTCCATTTTATTTCAGCTCATAAGCTGCCTTGATCACCTTGCAGTGGAAAGGTAGGTATTATACTGTTTCAAATTAAATATTAAATAAGTACATTAAAATTATGTTCCTCCAATTTTCATGAACCCAGAATTACAAAGCCCTTGTAACACCAGCTCCTAAAATTAGGATACTGCTGCAGAATATTCTCCTCCGATCCCTTTAGAAATTCAGCTTAGCACCCTTGAGGTGCAGCTAAGTCTGGGGGAGAGGGGGCAAAATCAGCCTAAAAGCTTAAGAACCTAATAAACTGGTATTAATTTTTAAAATCCTATAATTTTGGAGTGCCTGCCTCACAATTTACGGGTGCTTGTGGGTAGCAGAACAGTTAATCCCTTCTCTCCCTACTTTCCTTCAACGAATGCTTAAGAGCTAATGAAGTAGAATCAGTTTAATTCCTCAGTTTAATTCCTCTATATCCTGCTGCAAGAGAGGCAGGGACTTAATGAACTAATGGATCTTTGCAACAACTCGAAAGGACAGTGTGATAGCCTGACTCTCATATTTCACTGGTTAGAACTTTTGTTCATTAAACAGGAAAAATAAGCCATTGCACAAACCAGTTAAATTGAGGAACTTGGAATTTAAGACTTTGGATTCAAGACTGCTTTATACCTCTGGTAACACTTGGTTTAAATCAATATAGAACATGCCCAGACTTCAGGCCTGTCTTCTGAATGACCCGCTAAAGAAAATCGCATGAGGATTTGGCACTGCGTACATTGTCACCGTGTTTGCATTGCACTTTCAGGAGCTGTGTGCAAAAAAATGTACTTCATTTATAGGGAGGTGTACGTTTCCTCAGATTTTGTCTCTACCTGGCCATTGCATTACTGGAATGGTTTCAGGATGGGTCGTAGTTCAGTTGTAGCACATCTGTTTTGTACGTATTAAGTCCCAGATTCAAACCTTGGCCAGAAAAGACTCTTGCCTGAGATCCTAAAGAGCCACTGCCAGTCATTGTAGGTGATAATAAGCTAGATCACAGAACTGTAGAGTTAAAGGACCCTTAAGGGTCATCTAGTCCAACCCTCTGCATTGCATAGACCAATAATCAGTTGCAAGTATTTTAAGACCATTATATTCTAGTTAGTGGGAACGATTAAGGAAGTGTCTTGCGTGGGTGGAGGTGGCAAAGATTTATTCACAACCCCCTCCCTGAAAAAGAAACTTGGTGAGACCTGGATTTGCATAAAATTACCATATGCTAATTTATAGGGATAGATGCAAATTTGGAAATAGCTACTGTACTGTAATTTAAATAGAAATAAATCACACAGTGGGGCCAGATGCATTTTGTTCCTGCTTAGTCTGCTCTCCTGGCTCTGTTGATGGACAAGCCCCACCTACTGCTGCTCTGCATTCCTTTGGTTCTTAGTATTTAAAACAGATTTGGACCGGCAGTCCATCAAAGAGAGGGCTGTCTCCTCACAGCTCTATAAATAGAGGACTGTAGTTATCTGCAAAGTAGGACAAAGTAGCCGCCCTAGAGACAGGGGAGTGTGTTTTATGGCAAGGAAAGTTCAGGCTCCTTGCTGTAGAAAACAAAGCAATTTCTAGCCGTTGCAATTATTTCCCTCAGCACAATAAATGGCATTTGACTAAAGAGGTCTTCAAAGCAACCAATTAATTTACAGCCATGGTGTCATTTTCATAAATGTCTATTAAATCGTGTGCATTCGGCATTATATTATGAACTTGTCATTTTCATTATAACACGAATGAGCGTGAGATTTACTGGCAAATAGGCAGCCAATAATATCAGGCTGCTGCATGCCTTTATTTAACACACACACACACGGAAATCATTCTGAGGGCTTCCGCTCTTTGAGGGATGTTACATCTCATTTCTTGTAGTCATACTTCTTTGTAGCTGCATGCATGATATGGACACATGCGGTCAAACAGAGAGATATATTAACAGCATGATGCTTAAGACTAGCCTGTAGGGCAAGGATTGGGAACCTGTGCTGGACCCCAACTCTCATCAGCCTTAGCTAGCATTTCCAATAGTCGGGGATGAAGAGAGTTGCACTCCAGCAATTTCTGGATGGCCAGAGTTTTACCATTCTTGCATTTGGCCATACAAAATAAACTACGCCAAGGTTTTGGATTCTTCCCTCTCTAGCCAATGAGAGGTAAAGGGCTGTGCCCCAGCAGCCCTTGATTGGCAATGTAACTGCTGCCCGGTAAACCTGAATCGAGGGCTTCCATCAGTGCTGGTGAGATCTGATAGACTGCTGGGCCCTGGAAACTGCCAGAGGATGCTGAGTGCTGCTACTGACCCAGCAAACTCTGTAAAGATCTCCTCCACTGAGCATTAGGAACAAAGATCACTTTGCATGGATCATATGATCTGTAAAACACCAAATATTGGTTGGTTGGTTTTTTGGTTTTTTAAAAACAAATAACTTATGAAAAGAGAAAGTAACGATTCAGCTGCTAATGCTGTTCTGTGCAACAACCCCACCTATAAGTCAATGATCACGCGCGCACACCTGTTCCTAGCTTGCACCTGCCTGTTCTAGCACTTTTTAAAGGAAAGTGTAGCTCTGACTTATGGGAAGGAAAAGACACGGTGGGCAAATCTGATTAGTTCAGTCTCAGTTCTGAGCCAGGTGAAGTCTTATTTACAAGATTTTATGAGATTCTTCTCCCCCCCAAAAAAAACCCCCCCACACACCAAGGTGACATTTAACAAATTGGTAAAAGGCAGACATATTAAAAACAGTCAATTTTAAAAAGTTAATTAAGGTTTTTTAAATCAGTAGCAAAATAGCCCTACAGCAAAAAGCGTTAAAAGCAAAGAGGATCTTAAAAAAAAAAAAAGCTGAAGGGCTGCATTTTAATAAAGTGCTTTTAATAGTACTGCTGTTTTTACTATCTGCACATTAAATTTCTTGCTACATTGTTTTAATTCAATTATAGTTTAGTTGCTTTTTAACTATTCTGTTTTATATGTTTTGAACTTTTTGTGTTTTATCCATGCTTGCTCTAAATTTGGTGAGCCATCTTGAGTCCTAGTTCTGAGAAAAAGATAGCAACCGCTGCCATCTCCAAGAAGCACACACTGGCCTCTCAAGTTTCAGCTTTCTGCTGTGATAGCTCTGCAGCTTTTTGCAGCTTATGGTATATTTCCAGTGATGAGTCATAAGGTAGCTTAACTCATTGTAATGGGAAAATACCAGCCTTTTCTGACGCTTTTGCCACAGTGGAACCTCTTGCCGAAGGTAAACTTACCTTTACAGCATTTTAAGTACAATGCATTCAAGCACACATTAAACGTATAATATTAATACAATGGACTGGGTCAGCTACTGTCAAATGCTGCAATTTACTTGGGAGAACTTCAAGTAACTCCCAGTACGTTTCCAAGCACAATTCAAAGTGTTGGTGCTGACCTTTAAAGCCCTAAATGGCCTCGGTCCAGTATACCTGAAGGAGCGTCTCCACCCCCATTGTTCAGCCCAGACACTGAGATCCAGCGCCGAGGGCCTTCTGGCGGTTCCCTCGCTACAAGAAGCCAAGTTACAGGGAACCAGGCAGAGGGCCTTCTTGGTAGTGGCACCTGCCCTGTGGAACACCCTTCCACCAGATGTCAAAGAGAAAAACAACTACCAGACTTTTAGAAGACATCTGAAGGCAGCCCTGTTTAATAGATTATTGTATTTTAATATTCTGTTGAAAGCCGCCCAGAGTGGCTGGGGAAACCCAGCCAGATGGGCGGGGTATAAATAAATTATTATTATTATTATTATTATTATTATTATTATTATTATTATTATTATTATTATCGTCATCATCATCATCTTTCCAGTGCTTTCCATATTGTGCTGTCATCCAGGTCAGTTCAACTCAGGCTGCTGCAGGTACATATCAAAGTATCCATGGATACCAGCAAGTACCTTTGGTGCTACATGCAAAGCGAACAGAACTGGGCTGCTTTGAATTGACTGCATCCCTTCTTTCCTGGTGAAGTAGACCATCGTGAAGCAACTGAAACGAACTCCACGAGATGAGAAACTAAACACAGGAATATTGAAGTCAGTGATCAGGGCTGAGTTCTATCCTGTTATTCTGCTTCTGGGGATTTCAGATAACTGTTTTATCACTTTAAGCCTCTGCAGTTTCAATTACATTTTAAAGATGCAAAGTTTATTGAGCTTTCCCCCTCCTAATTTGTTATCAACAGGGTACTACAAGTCAATGGTCTCATAATAAGATTGTAGCAGAATTATAGAGCTTCCCATCCTCTTAACCACCTTTCCTTCTACGTGCACAAAAGTGAACAGTCAAATAAGGATCGTTCAATACCCAGGAAGACTCTTAGATCTAAATTGTTCTCATTTAATCAGAATACTTACCCATACATATGAGTGGCATTTCCAGCTGTAGTAGAACTTAAAAGTTTAAAGTACTTGGAGTTCCATTACTCTTTTCTTCATGTTTATTTTGTGGGGCAGCCGATGAGTCAGAGAAGAGGGAGCGCATGCAGAAAGGTGATCCTTAATCCTTTCCTACTCAGTCCTTTTCTTAGTTTAAAATCCACCCTCACATCATCCTGCTTTTCTACCTGCACAGCAAGAACTGAGGGTCCCCATAGTTCCCTCTCCTCTCTGTTAGTGAGAAAGGACATAAGAATGGCCCAGCTGGATCTGACCAGGAGCCCATCTAGTCTAGCATCCTGTGTCGGAATCTCCACTCGGTCAAGCGGATAAAGCTCATCTTCCGGCTGAGGCTTCGGAATCTCCTCCGACGAATAATTAATGACCTGAGCCTCTGATAAGACTCCAAGGCACGTTCCCCCATTCAGCAGAGTATCAAAGCAGCAGAAATGATGAGATTTATGGCTACATCGCTATGCTTTATTTCTTACTACGCAGACAGCAAAGAAATATGCATCCTCTCTCTATGAAAGCAGAGAGCAACTGAACAATAAAGGAACAAAGGAAACAGGAAACCAGTATTGTCACGCCTGTCTCTAGTCTCCCGTGAGACTTCCAATAGCCTGGACTGTCTCTGGAATGTAAACAGAGCCTTGTGACTCTAAGCAGCTGCTCAGTGGCAAACAGAAACTAACATCCTGTTCTCACAATGGCCAGCCGGATGCCTATGGAAAGCCCAAAAGCGGGACCCAAGCGCAACAACACTCTCCCCGCTTGAGATTCCCAGCAACTGACATTCAGAGGCACATTCAGTGGAAGGAGAATATAGCCAGTGTGTCGGACAGTTCTACGCTAAAGAATGGTGGGAGAAGAAAGAATGAAGAGGCCTCTCTCCACTTCCCCAAGCTCCACTCAAAAGCAGCTGCCCAAAGCTGATTTACATTGCCCAGGGGGGAGTAACCTTGGAAGAAAAAACTCCAGGAGATGTGTCCTTTGAGCCTTGAGTGAGGTGCGGAAGGAGATGGCAAGACTGGAAGAATGCACCTGTCAGGAGTCCAGGTTCCGGGCTTGATAACACAGTAAGCGTAGGTTACTACGCTTCATTGCAAGGAGGATTCATTGCAAAAACAAACAGATAGCTCCAGGCAGCTCTAACGCAGCCACCGGCATTATCACTCCAGATGACCCTTCTGAAGACTCCTTCCGGTGTCCACAGAATATATTGAACCATTGCCCTTTATGTCTCTTGCTTCCTGTCTAGCAGCCCTCCCATTCGTGGATCCCTCAGACTTATTGGATCAGCTCCAGCCTCTTCTTTTTCCAACAGACTGTGTCTTTGTGTGTTTGTGCCTATTGGAGCTTCTTGAGAGCTTTGGCTGTGTTCCAGCACGCTCTCAGTCGTTCCCTTGGTAACTGGCATTCCAAGGGGCGGGGAAGTCTCCTCTGCCTGCTGTTCAGTCTGCGTCAGATCTAAACCTCTCTGTTCAGTAGCCGGCTGTAAAGTTCCACTAGGAGCTGGCTCATTCCTGACAGTACCAGAGCTGTGGTACACCCTGACACTGGGGGAACATTGCCTTCAGTTCAGGGTCTTTCCATATACCTGCTGGAAGACAACTTTTCAGCACACCTGAAAGCACCAGGAACACCCACTGTGCTGGAGATGCCCTGGACAATACATCTCCCTGAAAACATTCACAGGCAGGTGAGGAAGTCAGGCAATCATGTTCCGTTGTGGGGTGAGAGGAGAGGAACAAACATGTATGCAGAATGGCAGGCAGAACTGCAATTACGCAAGAAGAGGAGAAACAATACACAAATGGATAGATGTTAGAATCCCCCATGTATATGATGGAATGTCGAACTGTATATTCACAATAATCCCCCCCCCCTTCCAGTAGCACCTTAGAGACCAATTAAGTTTGTTATTGGTATTGTTATTGGTATGAGCTTTCGTGTGCACACATACTTCTTCAGATACACTGAAAGAGAAGTCACCAGGCCCTTATATATAGTGAAAGGGTGGGGAGGTATATTACTCAGAAGGGTGGTGGGAATGGGTGATTGGCTGATAGGTGTGGTAAACCTGTTGACGACTGTTGACGACTGCAATTGGTCCTACAAGAAAAAGCAAGGGGTGAGATGGCTAAAAATAGCTTTATCATGTATAATGAGATAAGAATCCAATGTCTCTATTCAGACCGGGTCTCTCCATGGTTTTAAGTTTGGTAATAAGTTGCAATTCGGCAGCTTCTCATTCCAGTCTATTTCTGAAATTCTTTTGTAATAAGACAGTTACTTGTAGCTGTTGTATAGAATGTCCTGGGAGATTGAAGTGTTCTCCTAGTGGTTTCAAATGTATATCCACAGGAAGAGATGTAGCAATACAAATCTCCAGGAAAATAATGATACTCCGGACTCAGCTACATTATTGTGTGTACACATACACAGTATTTTTCCATCTATAAGACGCCCCCATGTATAAGACAGCTCCTATTTTTGTGGACTCCAGTTTAAGAAAATGGGGGAAGATCTATCCATGTATGAGACGCCCTCAAATTTTGGACATTTTTTTTTGGGGGGGGGACCTAGTCTTATACATGGGAAAAACTCTCCCTCCCTCCCTCCCTCCCTCTCTCTCTCTCACACACACACACACACACACATTATAAATGCGTTACAACACTATGACACCAGGTGGTGCTGTAGAGTTCCATCTTTCGGCAATATAATTCCCCATTATGATGTTTACAATGCATTTTCCTGAAATATATATATATTTTTATGTGTCTGGATCCAGCCTCTGTTAACATTAGCGATCACCAGCTCAGTCTATTTCCAGAGCACTGCAGTTTTGCATATGTTCATGCTTTCCCTTTTTAATTTTTTCCCCAAATTTACACACACACAAAAATTCACATTATTTTCACTGCATTTCATCCTAAAATACAAATTTTCTTGTATGCATTTTATCCTAAAATATGCAGGGGGGAGGAGCTTAGAAATGCACCACAAAATTCAGACAAGTGCAGAAACTGTAGGATAACTGTATTTCAAACCTTCTAGTTACTGCAAA
This sequence comes from Podarcis vaucheri, assembly GCF_965113315.1. NCBI lineage: Eukaryota > Metazoa > Chordata > Lepidosauria > Squamata > Lacertidae > Podarcis > Podarcis vaucheri. Next base: position 66,576,305 of record NC_138763.1, read on the forward strand.
TCACGTCTGTTCACGTAAAATGCTGAACAAAATATTCAAGCTTCCCTAGTTAACATACCAGCAAATCTGCCCTTAGAGCTGGACAATAGCCTTTGGGTCATCTAATCAACCCTTACAATGGGATGCTTGATGTGTGATTAGCATCCCCAAGAGATACCTGCTCATTCTGTTCTGCTTCATCAAAATACAGCTATAGGCCAAGGTATGCAGACAGTAGTAACACAAGCTAGGAGCAGAGATGAGCAATGTACATGGGGGAATTCATTTCACCTGTCAAATGTGGTGTTGCAAGAGTGAAAAAGAAGCCACCCCCTAAAGCTGTCACAATAAACTGTTTGTTAGAGTTGTAGTGCATCTGTTGGATCGAGACTGTGGTCCTCTCAGTTTGTTTGTGAGTATAACCATTTCTTTGTTTCATTTAGATAATGTTTACTCATACCAATAGACCATGCCTGAGACACCAGACTAATAAAAGAAACAAGGGGGTACATTAATATTCCTGGTTTGTGATATTATACACACATATTTTATACATGCATATGATTGAATTTCCCCAGTAATGGACCCAAATTTCAGACACAGAAGGTTATTTCTGGCACATTCAGTGTCCTTGCAAAATGGCTGTCATTGAATTGTCTTGTGTAAATCATAGCTGCGTTAATGGTTCAAATGCTTCACTGTGACCTACAACATGAAATTAGAGATCTCCGAGCAATAAATCACTCAACTTATTCATTATCCTTGACATGATGATGATGATTCTAATAAAAAGCCTTGTTCTTCAGCATTTCAGTATCGGGAATCTATTCAGAACAAGCACATCATTTGTAATTTATCTATAGTAGAAATTGCTTGACGTTGTCACGTTACGAACCTTTGACCATACCTGGACAACATCCATCCAATTAAACTTTAAGCCCCACATCAAATGGAATGGCAAAATGTGGGCATAGTGGGCTTTCATACCAGGAATGGCAAGCTGGGAACTTGGTCCTGGGTACTGCTGCCAATTGAACGCCCAAATGCGCCTGCACATAACTAGCTCCCAGCGCTTTGCCCCTCCTGCTCCAGTAAGTGCCAATGACCCACTGTGTTTGGGAAGCTGGAAGAGCAGTGGTGCCATAGTTACACTACTTCTACTGTATTGCACTCAGACTCTGCTTGTGGGTTCCCATAGGCATCTGGCTGGCCACTGAGAGAACAGGATGCCGCTGCTCTGAACCAACAGGCTCTTCTTATTTCCTTATGTAAAACTGCTCTCTTGCTCCTCACAGCGCTGGGACGAAGTTCTCCTCCCAGCCCAGCACTGTGACAGGAAAACACCATCTCCACTCTTCAGAGACCAGTCGCTGGAGAGAAGATGCAGTCCTCTCCCTTCCCATTGCATTGCTGGGATACGACGAGAGGATTTTTTTTTTAAAAAAATACAGTTTGCTAGGAATCAAGTTCCATAGAACAAAAACAACAAAAACAGGAGGGCAAGACAGGAAATACTGTGGAAAAAATGTCAACGATTTGTGCAGGCTTCTCTATAAAAAGACAAAGGGTGACGGTTGTAGATTAACCTGCTAGTGCAGAAGCAACCTCAGAGTGGTTAAAGGGAGAGGCTGCTCTAGTCTTTCAGATAGCCTTTCAACGTTCTCCATCTGTGTGAGCCACTTCTGTCTAAATGTCCCACTCGCTTGGATGGTGCTTGGTTGAATAGGTCTTTCTGCAGTGTTCACACCACACAAGTGGTTGCTGGCCAGTTCCTGTGCAGCTGTGAGAATCTGTACATGATCCAGTCATGTGCTTGGACCTTAAGTACATGGGTCTGTTCCACATTTGGGCCACTGCTGATTCCATGGAACAGACCCATGCAGTCCACTGGGTTGGTCATGTCAGTGTTTTGTGTAGGATATGATCCTGAATAAGTAGCAGGGAGATCCTATAAAGGGTACCTCTGTCAATGATGTCATTGGCTCTTAAATAAAATTTAATATACCATATAAAGCTGCCTTATACTATGTTAGGGATGGATGGAGCTGCCAATTTCAGTCTCTCTCAGTTTCTCATTTTTTTACAGTCTTAAGTTTGGTTCATTCTACTTCCTCATGCATTTGTCTTTTGTTAATTATGAAAATTTGCATGAAAATCTTATTCAGTTTTGTGCACATGTCTCCTAATACACACATCTTTGTATGCAATTGTGCCTAGTATTAGAATTAGCTTCTGTATGCTTTTTAAAAAATGAATATACCCACTGTTGTATGGACTTTTTACTAATATACACATGTGTACATGCACTTATTGGCTGCAGAACGACATAGTAAAAATGCAAAGAAGAGTAAACCTCAAAGGAGAGCTGTATTTTGACTCACATATTGACTTGGAAAGTACAAATTTTGTCAATTCTCATTCAAATGAGAAGAAGAAGAAGAAGAGTTTGGATTTGATATCCCGCCTTTCACTCCCTTTAAGGAGTCTCAAAGCGGCTAACATTCTCCTTTCCCTTCCTCCCCCACAACAAACACTCTGTGAGGTGAGTGGGGCTGAGAGACTTCAGAGAAGTGTGACTGGCCCAAGGTCACCCAGCAGCTGCATGTGGAGGAGCGGAGACGCGAACCCGGTTTCCCAGATTACATGACTACCGCTCTTAACCACTACACCACACTGAGAATGAATTTCTCTCTCAACTCTGTGGTCTGAGGAACCTGTGGCTCTCCAGATGTTATTGGACTTCAACTCCCATCATGCCTGGCATTTGGACCTGCTGGCTGGGGCTAATGGGATGTAGAGTCCAAACCAAGTGGAGAGCCACAGGTTCTTCAACCTTGGCCTGGACAGTTCTAGGTGGATGTTGGTCCTTCCAACCAAGTACACTCTATACTGACATATTAGGTCACACCACCTGCTCATAATCCTGAGCTATGCCTCATCTGTCAAATATTTTAGTTTTACAACTCCAGAGCCCCCTCAGCATAATTAGATGTTATACTTCAGATTTGAAATCCACCTTGAAAGTTTTAAATGCAGTCACGCAGTACCCCTGCTATTAAATCTCCAATTTATTTTCAGCGTAACATTTCGAAGCTTTGAATCTCACAGGGACTGTAGAGATTACATTACTGCTGAACAAGTGTGTATTTCAGATGAACAAGTGCCCCTGAAGCAAGCGATTGGGCTGCTCAGTCTCAAGTCTGTGTCCCCAGGATTACACGGGAGGTTATTTGGGGTCAGCGTCAAGACCCAGATATTTCCATTTCCCTCTGACACCAGTTCACAACTGACATAACAAAAGATGTGAGGGTGCATGCCGCCAGACTTCTCTTTACTACCATGCAAAGCTGTTTTATGATGCTCCTATAACGAGACAATAAAGAGATCTACTTTACAGAACAAAAGAGTTCAACCTTGTGGAAATGCACAAAGCACTCAGGATATACAGTCCCATGATGCCCAGCAAATTCCATTTAATAACTTACCATAATGGCTGTTTTGGCTCAAGCTTCACAATGTTAAATCATCTATATGTTAGCTCCTAGATGTCCCCATTTCCAGGCGCCACCTGGACGGCCTTCCTTATTTAGCCACACCTGACCTCTCGCTCATGTGTGATTTTTTTGCCTCTATAGAGCTGAGGAACAGGCAATCTGTACAATATGGATGGCTGGATTCTTTGTGACTTCTACTTCCTCAGCTGGTAATGGTGAGCTACCTTGGGATGGTGGAACTGGCTACACAATTTGTGGGGGGAAATTAAGGCAAAAACCATCAACCCAAGGAGGAATGGATGAAGTAATTCTGAAAACTGTGGAATGCCAAGAACAGAAGACAGTGGAAAAACAGGAGTTTTCTGGGGGGAAGGGGAATGAGGGCCTAACTCAGGAATGGACAACCTTTATCAGCTTGAGAGCCACATTCCCTTTGAGTCAACAGCCAGTGGTGTGCAGGACCAGAGGCAAAAGTGAACAGAGCAATGAATACAAATGGTGTATTTAAACAACAGGCTAGTTTCCAAACACACTGCTCTCTATGCTTCATCGAGGCAAGAGAGAAATGTGATCAGGGTTTGCACTTTCCAGCCATCCAAAAACACTCAAAGAGAGTTTCAGTAGGAGGTGTGCCTGGGGAGGGGGTGAGCCTTGTGAAAAGTTGCAAGGGCCCATTTGAAGGGCCTGGAGGGCCACATTTGGCCCTTGGTCCTGAATTGCCCCATGTCCTGGCTTGGTGAAATAAAGTAAACGAGGAATCCCACCTTTAACCACTACGACACATTGGTGTATAATGGAGTAAAAATAAAATAAAATAGGTAGATTTTAAAAATAACTTAGAGTAAAATAAAATGGGCACTGATAATTTAAAATATGTCTTTTCTGCAGTGGCTCCCCATTTGTGGCATGCTGGGGGGTGGGACGACGACGAAAAAACAAACCAAGGAACCTCACCTTCCTGTCTGTCAGATAGAAAGAAAGAGACCATGCACAGAACCTTCCTTTCTGCACATATTTTGCCACAGCTGTTTGGGGGAATGAGTCATAGAATGTATACCTTTTGGGGTTTTTTTTAAGAGTTTGCTTTTCTTTACCTGATTGGAATGAATGACACTATGTTTATGTAGCTCTGCTGATCCTCTGTTGAGAGGAGCCCAGAGCAGCTTACATCTGCTTCCCTGACAGCCGGCAACTCTTTAGGTCAGACCATTCTCCAGGCGCTTGCTTGCGTCTATACATGTGGACAAGGCAAGACTGCGTGTGTTGCCTTTGTTCTTCACACAATGAAGCTTTCTCCCTGAAAGAAAAGGAACAAAATGCAGTTGTCCCCCCCCTTTTCATTTTAATGGATTTATTATGTGAAGTGACAAGACAATGAGAACCCGCAGAAAGCCAGAAGTGGATATTTCAAAATGCAAATCCAGTTGTTCAATCTGCTATGAGCTCGGCTATATTGATTGCAGTGAACAGGCCTATCGCTGTCATTTTGCCCTTGACATATGATGATAGGCAGAAGAGCCTCACAGGCCTTAATTTTGGATGATCTCACTTCAGCCTTTGGAATGTCACACCCATCAAAGTTGAGGGCAGGGGAAGGGAGACAGCTTGGAGAAGTAGCTTTGTGTCTGAGGAGGGCATTTAATTGGAGTCGCCAAAAATGGAAGCAGCCCAGGAGGGCTGTGGGGATGCAGAGTGTGAGTTTTTGGAGATCGAATGCTGTTTTCTTTCGGCATTTGTTTTCTTCTAGTGGGCTGAAAGAGTGCTTCACAAGTATACCAATAAATCCCCTTCAGGTAATTTGTTTTTGGGGAAAGGCAAAGGGAGACGCGGGTGGCGCTGTGGGTTAAACCACAGAGCCTAGGACTTGCCGATCAGAAGTCCTAGGCTCGAATCCCCACGACGGGGTGAGCTCCTGTTGCTCAGTCCCTGCTTCTGCCAACCTAGCAGTTCGAAAGCACAACAAAGTGCAAGTAGATAAATAGGTACCGCCCTGGCGGGAAGGTAAATGGCATTTCCGTGTGCTGCTCTGGTTCACCAGAAGCGGCTTAGTCCTGCTGGCCACATGACCCGGAAGCTGTACGCCAGCTCCCTTGGCCAATAAAGCGAGATGAGCGCCGCAACCCCAGAGTTGGCCATGACTGGACCTAATGGTCAGGGGTCCCTTTACCTTTTAAAGGGAGATACCATCACACACATTCAGATGGCAAGTCCACTGCCTCTTTCCTCTAACTCATATTCAGACTTCCAGAACTTGGCACCCAGTTGATGGTGTTCCAGAATGAGCTTCGAAATCTTGCTGGGCTGCTGCTTAGGCACCAAGTTTTTGTTTTAAAAATGTCCATTCTCATGCCCATTCTCATGTTGTCACACTCTGAACCTCTTGGGGAGTGGGGACCTAGAGAAGTGCCTCGGAAGACAAGTGCAGGGTCTGGATCACTTGGTATGGGGAGAGGTGGTCCTTAAGGTTTTGAGGTCCTGAGCTGTGTAAAACTTCATAGCAGATCCTCCAAGTGTCCCTATTTTCTAAGGAGAAGCCATCCCAGTTTCTGATTTGATCCCAGAATGTCCCACTTTTCCTTACGATGTCTCTATTTTCATTGGAGAAATTTTGGAGGGTATGGAGCTATCCAACTCCTGAGCCGTCTGAAGGCAATCCTGTATAGGGAAGCTTTTTAATGGTTTATGTTTTATTATGTTTTTATATATGTTGGAAGCTGCCCAGAGTGGCTGGGGCAACCCAGTAAGATGTGTGGGGTATAAATAGTAAAATGACTAAGAGATACGGCTTGCGTAAAGTTACCTCAGGCAGCTGCATAACACAGAGCTCTGTTTGGAACAACATGAAACAGAAAACAGCAATATATGCTGTGGCTGTCTCCTTTTCTCGATAAGGATACGCTCCTGTCTCCATCCTCCAAATGGCTTTCTTTCTGGCCATAAATGGCCCATTTTGGAATAACCAGTAAACTGCTCCTTCAGGTTACAGACTCTGCTAACCCAGAAATATTGCCTCAGGTTAAGAACTTTGCTTCAGGATGAGAACAGAAATTGCGCAGCGGCAGTGCGAGGCCCCATTAGCTAAAGTGGTACCTTAGGTTAAGAACAGTTTCAGGTTAAGAACGAATTAAGTTCTTAACCCGAGGTACCACTGTACTGGCGTTATATGCTCAATCTCTCTTGTTCTGGTAAGCAACCTGACCACTGAATTTTGCAACTGTTGAAGTTTCCGAACCATCTTCAGAGGCCGCCCCATGTATAAAGCATTGCAGTAACCCAACCTAGAGGTTACCAGAGCGTAGGCCATAGATGCTAGGCTATCCCTGTCCAGATAGGGGAGCAGCTAGGGCACTGGTAAAAGCTGATGGAAGGCACTCTTCACCACTGAGCAACAGTAATGGATCCAGCAGCACCCTGAGCCATATAGTTGCTCCTTCAGAGGGAGTGTTACCCTGTCAAGTTTAGTGAACCCCCCATTAAGTTGGAATCTACACACATATAAAAAATGCTGTGAAAATGCTTTTTGAAAATGTTTTGAAAAATACATTGAGTTTTGCATAGCTCACTGTCGCCATCTAGTGTCACACTTTTATATTGAGCTTTACAACACATTTGAAACGTTTTATTTGCAGCTGTGTAGCTGAATCCTAAAAGTGCCTCTGCCTTATTGGCATTGAGCTTTGGTTTACTGGCTCTCATCCAGTCCATTAGAGGCAAAGCAGCACCTGCAGATGTAAAGGAGAAACAGAGCATAAGAGGCTCCAGAGATTCAGCATGTGCTGACGGTACTCATAACTTCTGATTATAATGATTAAAATGGTTTGAGGATGGTGCAATTGAGTGGCTGAACATTAACCAAGGAACTTGAAACCACCTAGCTGGTCTCTATGACACTTCAGAGGCCTTGGGCAAAATCATTACCTTATCCCATCCGTTCTAAAACTCAGCCCCACCGTGTTCAAAGAGGAGCTGGCAGAAAAGGCTGAAATGACTTTCTGAAATATTTTTCCATGACATTATTGCTGTGAGATCATTTGCAGTCTCGGGATGAAAAGGATAATCACATGAATCACTTTCAGACTGTATGAAGTGCCTCGCTACATTGGCTTTCTTTTCTCTTTTAAGGCTTAGAAGGAAATAATATATTTCTGAAAAAAAGCTTGCAGCTCTTTTAATGTGGGCAAGAACCAACTAAGAAAGGTGCATAGCTAGTTTCCAAATCACCAAAGAGGGTTTAACTTGCCTTGAACTGAATCAGCAGAGGTCAATCTGTAGCACAGATGTCATAAAGTGTTATTCCAGTACCAGCTCACGGCAGGGACAGGAAATGCTTTTCACCTCATGGGCCACATTTCTGTCTGGATTACCTCCTGAGGGCCACATGCCAAGGGGCGGAGCCAGAGTCAAAGGTGGGTGGAGAAATTGATGTCCATTGTATCTTTGCACAGTTGGCTAGTTTCTATGCACATGTCCTCACCCCTCCCCACCCTCCAACTAGATAATTCCGGCATCATCAGGATTCAAACAAAATCAGCCAGGCAAAAACACCCAGCGTATGTGAGGAGTGAAGCTTGGGGTGAGTTTCAAGGGCCAGACAGAAAGAACTAAAGGGCCATGTCTGGGTTCCCCACTCCAGTTTGTGCTTGTGTTGCTTGACCTAACCTCCTCTTTTCCTGGCGCACTGATCTGATGAGCAGCATGTGGCTGGCACCAGGGCCGCCATTTATGTGTCCCACAGTGCCTTGAGGTAGCAGTGCTGTGGGGCATTGTGGGACATTTAACTGCAATTCCCTGCAATGCTCCAGAGAGATGGAATGTTGGGGTCATTGTGGGACATTAAATTGGCAATTTCATAGGAGCGCTACCCCCCCCCGATTAAAATTCTATTTATACTTTTCAAGTTTATACATTTCACTAATTTCATACATTGCACTAATTTTACAATCATTTTGACATTTCAAAACTTAACTTCCTTCCCCCTTTTTCTGCAGTTCCTTAAATTTAACCTAATTTGCTCATTTATTCATCTTCTTTAAATATATACCCTTATGACACTGCAGGTTATTACAATAATCCTGCCAATGTTTCTATGTGTTTACAATTTATTCAATAAACCATTTCCATTCTTTTATAAAATAGTTTGTTATCTTGATTTCTTATTCTTCTGGTAAGTTTTGGCATCTCTACACATTTCAAAAGTTTAAGTATCCATTCTTCCTTTGCTGGGACTTTTGCTTCTTTCCATTTGGGGGGCAAGTAACATTCTTGCTGAATAGGAGTGCTATGACCTTCAGCACTGGGGAAAGAGGGTCCATTGATGGAGGTTTTTCCAAAAACACTCAGATAAGCGACACATCCACAGGTGTGTGAGGTACTTCTGAACAGGAACAGGAAAAGCCCAACCTCTCTGCCACCTGCTCTTGACGCTGTGGCATGGTGACGAGTGTATAGATCCTGGTGTGCACGTAGAATTACACTTGCTTATCTTTTGACCTTCACTCATGGCACACTTGACAACAGATCTGGCCACCAACAAACCAAAGCAAGGGCCAATTCTGGCTGGATGTTACTTCAAATAAACAGACACCTCTTCAACTTCCAGCACAAAACCGACACCCATTTTCTGAAATCACAACTCAGTTATGTACAAACAGTTCTGAGCTGCTACCATGCTTGCAGTGTTTGTCTTTCAGAGAAATAAACCTTGCGTTTTGCAGAACAAGCACACTTCTCGCCTTTATCAAATCAATGCTGATTTTTTCCAGTTGCCAGTTTTTCAAGAAGTTCGTTTATTTAATGTGCCAGGACATACCTAAAGCCAATTTAACACAGAGAGATGCCACCCTGCTTCCTTACATATTTTGATGTGATCAGTGCACTTTGGACCAGGGAAATGGCATAAGGGAACTTTATCCAACCTGGTGGCCCTCCTGTTGCTTTGGACTACAACTCCCATCATCCTTCATCATTGGGCAGGGTGGTCCGAGGCTGCTGGGAGTTGTAGCCCAAAACATCTGGAGGCAACCTGGTGACCTGGGAAGCCTATGCCCTCTAGTAGCAATCCAGGAAGCTCCACTGAGCCTTCCCTGTTGTCATTCCTGATGTTGTCACTAAGGTTATTTCCACTGCCAGGAGCATGGGAAGGACACACCCTGTGGTTGATTTGAAGGTGAGTCTTGGGGGCTTATAGGAACCCTAGTACTGCTATAAGCCCCAAACAGCCCTGGTCTTGGCTTGGAACCTACTGGACTATTTCTTCATTTTGGGGTGGGAAACAGCTTGGTTTGCTGAGGCTAGGGATATGGGAGAAATTTGATTCAGTTTGTGTTTAATGGCAAACAGGACAAATTTGCACTTTCTGAAATAATATGCGAACCAGAATGCTGTCGTTCTTCAAAAATTCACTTTCTCTGAATTTTGTAGGGCAGTGCAGTTTTCCATTTAAGTACTTAAAGGTGTACGCTAGGATATAGTGTACATAAACATGTATATATTACTGGAAAGAACATTAAAAGTGCATTATACTAAATTGTTTTGCCCCCCAAAAGTGTTTATTAGGACAAATCCTCGTTATAAAGCTAGTGGGTTTTCATGAGGATTCTTAAAAAAAATAAAATCATAAACAGATGTGGAAATGTGCAAAACCGAATTTAAGTTTGGAAAAACAAGAAATGGAAATAAATGAAAATGGGCATAGTCACCCATCACTAGTGGAGGCCAATTGTGCCTTGAGGTGGGCAGCCACATGGCAAACATATCTTTCCTCTGCCAACTTTCTGCTTCATTGGCTGAGAACTCAGGATAGTTTAGTCAGCAGAGCATGAGACTCTTAACCTCAAGGTTGTGGGTTCAAGTCCCATGTGGGGCAAAATATTCCTTAATTTCAGGGGGTTGGACTAGATGACTCCCAGGCTCCCTTCCGACTCTACAGTTCTATGATTCTCACACCATACACTCATGTATGTAAGGAACTAATCCCAAGCGGTCATTTGGCTTCTAAGCTATAGCTTTGCCCAGAAACATACCGACACCACCATGCAAAATCATGTCTCGCAACAACCGGTGTAGAGAACCCTTTTGGCCCAGCAGGCCAGATCTTTATCTTCCCCTGCTCTATGGACCAACTTTAACAAGTGGGTGGGACCCCATCTGTCAATCACCTGAGGCCAAACCTCCCTCCCGCTGAGTTGCTGCTGTATATTAGGATGAAGAGAGTGAGATGTGTTGGGCACAGCGCAAATGCACTGAGGAAGTCACTGCTGCCGCATTTGTGCCATGCTGACCTCCCCACCACCCTCCCCACTTCTTATCCTAGTACACAGCGGAGAGATCAGTTGAGTGATGCAGCCATATCATGCTATCTGCAACTGGAAATGCTGCTGCCTGGCCAAGCTTTTATGTTCTTAAATTATCATGGAAACTTTTCAAAAGATGGTTCAGTGCCACAGATGTTCTAATTAAGATTCAGAACATCTCCCCTAGTATAAATGACTTCCGACTAATGTACGCTTGTTTGACACATGAACTAGCAACCTGGGAGTAGACATGTACCATAAATATCTCTTTATTAATACCCACAAAACAGTGTCCTTGTCATATGTGCAGCTGATTGTTGCTCTTCAGGGCTTAGTGAATCCACAATGTTCATTTTTCATTAATAAGAGGCTGCTCAGTCATCGACGAGCTGAAGGAATGTCAGCAAAATAATGAATAGCAGAAGCCATGTGATATTGTTAGGCAAGTATAATTGGTGGTTGCCAACAGCTTTCCCTGGGCAGCTGCCACCCTTAGCTGCTGTGGGCAGAAGGGTGAAGCAGGGGCCCCCAGCAGAGGACATTTTCAGTGGCAGACCCTAAGTTATGAAACTCCCTCCCCACAGAAGCATATCAGGCACCTTCATTTTCAGTTAATGCTGAAGACACACCTCTTTACGCCTTTGACACTTCAGATTGCCTTTTTTTGCAGGAACAGGGCAATCCTGTAGAGGTCAGGAGGGGTGAGTCCATGGCAGAAGAAGCACCACTTCCTGGGCTCTACCAATTGGAATAGATGAATGGCAAATTTTGAAGGCAGAATCTGATTCTGGATTTCAAACAACAACTTCATCACAGCACCAGATTTATATTTAGAAAATGCACTGAATTGCAAGTCTTTCAGAGTGCTTTTAAAATTGTTATAATCCACCCAGGGACCTTAAGGTGAAAGGTGGATAATACATTCAAAGTAATGATATAAATGATATAAATAAGCAAGCAATTTCGCCCCCTGCCAATGCAGGTTAAGCCTCTACATGAAATTTATCTAGAGATTTGGTGTTGATTTTATCCCTCATTTCCATCAGGTTTAAATGAAGCTGTGGGTGTCTTAAATCGGTGTCTGGGCATAGCAACTGGACTGAATGGGTGCTAATAAAAGGAAACCAGATACATACAAGGTTGGGTGGGTGGGTGTTGTTGGTAGGTGGTTTGTCCAACCAAGTGTGCAATGCTCAACCTGATCTGAGAGGAGGTTGCACTTGAGTTCCTTAAGAAGCCACATGGTGCAGTGGGTCAGTAGTCTGGCTGTAAACCAGAAGGTTGGTGGTTCAAGCCCACCTAGGGCAGGATTCCTGTATCGCAGGGGGTTGGACTAGATTATCTGTGGGGTCTGTTCCAACTCTACAATTCTATTATTTGTATGAAACTCTCAGGTGGATGCTAATTTGGATCTGTTGAATATTTGCCAGTAAGGCCTATAACTTAATCTCTTGTCACCACTGTTTGCTTTAGTTCTTCTCATTCATCACATTGAGGAAAAGAAAGCAATTTATTGCATATGTGTGTCATTCTTATGGATAAACAGGAACTGGTGTGTGTGAATGGCATGCCTGGAACACTATCTGCCTTTCCAGACCAGAGGTGGGGGGGGGGGAAGAGAGCAGGCTTTATTGAAGTCCAGTGTGCCAGCATTCCCCACTTATATATCATCTCATTTTCTACATCTGGAAAAAGGAAATAAAGCATCCTGTGTTTTTGCCACTGAAACAGATAAGCAGAAATTGGAGAGTGCTCAGATCACACAGTTGGAGCATTATATGCCTTTCTGAAGGAAGACTTTTAAAAAAACCCAAAAACCCAACAACCTGATTGCTGTGTTACTCAGAGCTCTGCTTGCTAGAATTGTCTATCCATATACAATAGCAGTGAAATGAATTCATCCACAAAAAATCTCCTCTGCAACTGTTGATTGCCGGTATGTTCAGATGGTCTCTGCTTGTTATACAAATATTTGGCAGACATTTGGTATTCTGCATTTTATTTGTAGCAAATCTCCTACCTTTCCATGCAAAATAAAATGGAGGAACAGGGCAATCCTGTAGAGGTCAGGAGGGGTGAGTCCATGGCAGAAGAAGCACCACTTCCTGGGCTCTACCAATTGGAATAGATGAATGCCAAATTTTAAAGGCAGAATCTGATTCTGGATTTCAAACAACAACTTCATCACAGCACCAGATTTATATTTAGAAAATGCACTGAATTTCAAAAAATGGCAGGATTTCGTTTCAGCCCTGCTGTTCACTCTCCACATTGACAAAAAGAAAGTTCTCTGTTTATGTCACTCTTATGGAGCAAATCCTGATCACACATCCGGAATCCCATCACTTGCTTCTCTTGGTATCAGAAAACATGACCTCTGTGTTGTTGACATCTGCCTGCCTCGAGAGACTATGGAAAAGTCCACCATCAGGGGTAAAGTCAAACTGCTGGAGAGTTACGGTGCCTGTTGTGGCTGCAGAGACTGATATGAGAGAGACATGCTCTGTTGCAGTTGGGGCAGGTGAAGGTGTCCAGTTTCGCTGTTGCAGGTGCACCATGGCATTTCTTCTCTCTGCGCTCCTTCCAGTGGTCATTTCTCCTCTGGTCACTGCTGTGGATACATGACCTGACTGTCTGTCTCCAGGCACTGTGGTTGGTTGTCTGTAGGGATTTCTGTTATCATCTATGTATCTATCTGGCACTTTGAGCTCCTTGGAAAAAGGATGGGACATAAATGTAATAGTAGTAGTGATGATGATGATGATGATGAAGAAGAAGAAGAAGATGGGTGACAGGCTCGGCAAGAACTTTCTGATTCTCTTTGCTGTGACCTGCCTGCTATCAGTTTTATCTGTGCTGGATCTCGCAGAAACTATTGCCTGCAAACCTGAACTTACAATGAAGACGTGATATGAACCGTTACATTTTGGATGGCAGATCCCAGAGGGTGCCCATTGCCTGCCTCCAGCGTCTCTGCATCATTAACAAAATGAGATTCAGCCAGTAGCTGAGAGATGTGTCATTTTCGTGTTCTTTTGCTTCAGGTGCAAAATTGACTGATGGGTTTTGCGTGTGCATTTCCATCTCACTAAAATCTCTCACTGTTCCTTGGGTACAAGCAGTCTACTGCAAGGTTATCTTGAACATTCATTCAGAAATATCACCTAAAGCTGAGACTGCCTATCTAACCCACTTTAATCTGGCATGAGTAGGTACAAACCTTTGCTGTCTAAGTGGCTGGGATTTTGACCTGCGTAGCCAAGGATGTTTATAGGATGATCCCTTTTCCCATTCAGTAGAATTTGTGGGGCCTTTGGTAATGTATACAGTGCATCTGCGTAATCCTATCATTAACGAGGCATTACATCCTCCTGTCATGTCTGCAGGGGCACCGGGTTGGTTGCCCTGGGCACAAAATTATTAGGACCACAAAATTTCAACACCTGGTGCTGCCTCGATACAGCTGTGTGCTTCTGTCGCTGGGCTCCGCTGAAAACGGCTTTGCCATGGGAACCAGGAAGTGACCTCTCCAGACAACAGAATTACTCTTCTTTTCTTATATCTGTGGCTGCAATCTCATGGGTGATGTGGACACCTTTAGTCAGTTCAATGTGCACGCATACTCTGTCCGTTTCCCTCCACGCAGCCCCGGGCACTGGTAACCCACGCTAGGCCACTGCATGTCAGCATAGCATGGCCCATACCACTTGACCAGACCAGAACTAGACCAGAACAGGCAGGATTCAAGGGAGCTTCTGCTATAGTGCCAGAGCAGGACTTTGGAGCAGAAGTAGGAAGGCCCCCAAACGCAGCAGGACTGGCTGACCACATTTTTAAGAAAGTGAAGTAATGTGCATTACCGCTTAACTTTAGCAGGGTGTAAAGTTACCTAAGTGCAGCACTAAGCTTCGGGTCTGCTTCTGAGCAATGCAGCTGACACGTTGTTGTTATTGTTGTTTAGTCGTTTAGTCGTGTCTGACTCTTCGTGACCCCATGGACCAGAGCAGCTAACACACAATACCACAAAATCTATACCAGAGGTAGGGAACTTCCCCCTGTTGGAACTTTCTGGAAACTACATGCCAGCAGTGGTTGAGGCCAGAGGCAGAAGTGGGTGCAGAAATGTGACTCTTACCTCTGTACAGTAAGTTGCATTGTAGCCCCACAAAAGTCAGAGGGCTCACACACCCAACACATCTCCGTTCAGGCAAGCATTGCAGCAGTTCAAGGACACATTCCAGCCACTAGGCAAAAAGCACCCAAAAGTGGATGTGAAGGAGGGTCAGTGAGAGGTAATGGTTTGGAGAGGGGCTTGGCTTGGGCCAAATCCTGAAGCCCAATAGAGCAGCCTGGAGGGTTACATCCAGATCCTGGATCTGTATATCCCTGATCTACACCTTTCATATTGGAATTTGCTTCTCTTTCTCTCCAGCTTAGTTTGCTATTGACTGCTCGGTTGAGACACCACACAGGGGCTGGACAGGGAAGCATAATTAGCTTTCAAGTGCTAATATGGGTTTGTCCTTTGTTCTTGCTCATAGTTTTAATTATTTGGCTTAACGCAGAAAAATATGCTTAGCGATAAAGGTAAATATTTGAGATTTGCAAAAGTGGACTTTTTTGTTTGGACAAGAGAAATACAGTGTTAAATAGCCCTGACGTATTGGATCTTGCTTATCTCGAGCCCCTTTCATCTTTGCATCATAGCTACAACTGCGCAGATATAAATTCTTTTCATGTGCTACAATGCAGCCTCTTTCATCTGGACTTTCCTGGACAAAGTGGCCGTGTATTTTTGCCCCCACTTGTAAGGAGAACACTGAAATGTTTGGATTATTAGAAGCTTGGTTAAACAAGAGTGTTATTTACACAGGATTATAATCACTAAGAACACACAGAGGGCACTGCATGTCTGTTTATCCTACAGACCCAAATGGGAGTTTAGCAGTTCATTGAGCACAGGTTGCTTTAAGACTTCCAGGGATCCTCAAGGAACCTTGGCAATAGTCGGTCAAAGGATGCTCAACCTGACAGAGAATTCTTAGCACCCTCACCACACCACAGTTCTCAGAAATCTTTCATGTATCATGGATACTTAAACTTATATAAAACCAGATCTGTTGTAAGATCATAGAATTGTAGAATTGGAAGAGGCTGTGAGGGTTGTCTAGTCTAGTTTGCTCGAAGTGGGGCTCAAACCCATAACCCTGAGATTAAGAGTCTTGTGCTCAGTTAATTTGAATGAATAGGGCTTTGGATACCTGAACATTTGAAATGGGGGCTTCTACTCTTACCGGTGGAGGCTGATCTATCAGGGCAAATGAGGCACTGACCCAGCAACCTCAGTCTGCCCTCAGTCAGTTCCCACCTGCCTGCCTTCTTACATCCAGTGCAGAGCTATTGGCTTCCTCCTTGCAGGACTCAGAAAAGAGGATGGCAGCAAAACAGGAATCAGTTGGCCCTGCCTGCCATTGGCTATGGCGCCACCTACTGTTGGCCTCCCTGCCTTCTATCCTCCCAGGATGCTGCCACTGCTCTTAACTAACATTAGAAGGAAGCCAGAGTATTTTAGAAAGTCATTTAAATGCCTATGGAAGAGGAGGAAATGGCTTACTCAGCTTTGGTGGTTTGGCAAATGAATCCCTTAAGAAAGACTCATCAATTTTAAAGTGCCAAGCAGGGCTGGCCAACCCATGGGGCTTGACGGGGGACAGCTCGGAGGTGTGGCAGAGCTGGGCCCCCAAGGAGTGTGCTTGCCTCCCAACTCCTCTGCAACCCCCATGCCCCAGTTTTTTGCTCTTCTCTGCCCTCCTTTTCTCTCTCCTGCCTACCTCAGCATACCAGGACTTCTCCAGACCACATCCAGTCTCCTCAGGTGGTGGCAGAGGAGGTGGGTCGGTGGACAAAGGAAGCATTTTTCTCTTTTGCCTCAAGTTGCCAAACCATCCTGGGCCAGCCCTGGCACCAAATTATTATTCTAAATAAAAAAGAATCTTTGAGATAGGCTGTGGCTGATGGGCTCTGGCAGTTTTTTTTAGGAGAAATAGAAGTCGGCTGAAGTTGTGCTCTAGTCTCTGAACACATCAAGGTACCTCCTGGGTTCTGCGACTGGGAAGGTTACCCTCCCTCATCAGTCAGAAAATGTCAACGTCACTCTTTGTTATCAAGTAGTAGCTGGAAGCTAAAGGTCTCAAACGGACTGACATGTCATGGTTTTCTTCCTGCTCCTGTGTACAGATTGTGCTCATTTGATTTCAGCAAGGATGAAAAGTGGTGTGTGTGTGCACACACACGTTGGGGGAACTTCTATCTGATATAACAGAATCATAGAACCATAGAGTTGGAAAAACACCCCAAGGGTCACCTAGTCCAACCCCCTGCAATGCAGGAATCTCAGCTAAAGCATCCATGACAGGTGGCCATCCAACCTCTGTTTAAAAACCTCCAAGGAAGGAGAGGAGGGAGACTGTTCCACTGTCAAACAGCTCTTGCTGTCAGAAAGTTCTTCCTCATTTTTAGTCAGAATCTCCTTTCTTGTAACTTGAAGCCATTGGTTCAGGTCCTACCCTCCAGATGAGAAAAAACAAGCTTGCTCCATCTGCCACGTGATAGCTCTTGAGATATTTGAATATGGCTATCATATCTCCTCTCAGTCTCCTCTTTTCCAGGCTAAACCTACCCAGCTCCAGACCCTTGATCATCTTGATTGCCCTCCTCTTCATCACGTTCCAGCTTGTCAATATCCTTCTTGAATTGTGGTTCCTAGAATTGGACACAGTATTCCAGGTGTGGTCTGACATGAATGCCTAACATGATCTTTCTGTAAAGCCAAAGGGAGAATCACTCCCTTTAGTGGATAAATGAGCTACAGTGTTCAGAAACTTGGGGTGGCATATCAGATAGAGAGATAAAAGCTCTAGGCATCAAGTTAGATGGCTGGCATTCTGCAATTCCTTGAGAGGAAAGGAGGAGGCACAGATAATATCAAAGTAAGCCCCAGCAGGTTGTTCACCCTCTAGTGAGCAGGCCCAGCCTAATATAGTTGCTCTCTGATACAAAGGGCAGGATGACCCCTTTCCACATACAGAGACCAACAGGACTAGCAGTTGAATCGTAGGCTGTGTACACACTCCTGTTTCCTCTGCATTCAACGTGCTTCCACAGCTTGCGGGACGTGGGTGGCACTGTGGGTTAAACCACAGAGCTTAGGACTTGCTGATCAGAAGGTCAGCGGTTCGAATCCCCGTGGCGGGGTGAGCTCCCGTTGCTCTGTCCCTGCTTCTGCCAACCTAGCAGTTCGAAAGCACGTCAAAGTGCAAGTAGATAAATAGGTACCGCTCCAGCAGGAAGGTAAACGGTGTTTCTGTGTGCTGCTCTGGTTTGCCAGAAGCGGCTTTGTCATGCTAGCCACATGACCCGGAAGCTGTACGCTGGCTCCCTCGGCCAATAAAGCGAGATGAGCACCGTAACCCCAGAGTCGGCCACGACTGGACCTAATGGTCAGGGGTCCCTTTACCCTTTACCTTTATACACACAACATTAGCTACAATCCACATCCTGTATCTCGCCTGTCATTTTACTGGGCAAAGGGGGAAGAAAAACAGTGGGTTCTCCCTCCCTTCCTCCTCCACAACGCCTGAAAGGGATTGCAGCTCTGAACAGGGTTGGCGAAACACAGCAACATTTTGTCACTGGGCCCACTCATACATAATATTTAAATGTCATGTCCTGCTTTGAATGACCACCTCAGAATTTCTGAGACATGTAACCATCAGACTGTCATGAGGAGTCCGGTTTTCAATGTGTTCCTTAGGCCAGATGCCTCCAAACAGAGACTCAATAGTCTGGAATAATGTGCTACTCTTTTTTTTTTTTTTGCACCATGTTATGCTCACTGATACTTCTCTGTGTTGTGTGAGTCACTCCAGAGTAACAGCATGCAGCTGCCATGGAACATCAGGTTAAAGCAGCCCCCTCCTGGTTGTTGCTTATGAATCTCATGAAGTAACTTTTCTTTTTTAAAACATCTGAACCAGGCCACTGATCCTCTCTCCTACACTCGGAACACACTGAAATATTGTGATGACTCCCGTTATTCTTGCAACAATGCATTATAGGAAGGGAATGTGCATCTCCAAATGAAAAGCATAGCCCTTTGGTACAGTTTAAGAGAGTGGAGCCTTGTGGTACTGGCTAGTGATGGGGGAAGACATTCGATTCAGGTCTTATTGGAAGCAGAATAATCAAATGCACTTTCTGAAACAAGATGCAGACTGAAACACACCTGTCCTTTAAAATTCACCCTTATCCGAATTTTGCTTCGCAGTTTGCCAACCAAACTATGGTTACAAAAATGCATATATTAAGAGAAAGTGTGCATAACAATTAAGATATTAGTGAAAATAACGTACCCCAAATGCATTGTATTGGGGAAAATGGCTTGCAAAAATGCACACATTAGTTGAAACTGCTTGTTCAAAGAATGAATTCTCATGAGATCTTTTTTTCCTTGAGAAAAGAAAGTCTGTAAGAAAGTAAGTTTGTTTTTTATTCTAAGCTGCTTTAGGCAGGCATTTGACTTGATAAATGGGCTAAAATATTTTAAATATATATTGAATAGCACTGTGTGTACATATGAGGCTTTGGGTTTTCACTGAAATACATATATATGTACAAGCATACCTAGTGTTACAATATTGTTAATAGCTTGAGTAGGCAGATAAAAAAAGGATGACAATGTAAAAAAAGAAACGAAAAGAAGTATGATTTGCTTTGAAAAGATAAAGTGCTTTTATTTTCAGTCTTTCCCAAGAACCAGTAAGAGACCTTTTCTTGTTAAGCTCAGGCTTCCAAATGTAGACAATTCATGCTTGGTATTGTGCATTAGTCTAAGAATAATAAGATCCACAGGCTACAAATTTGTGGTCAGTTGCCAGAATGGAATTTCTGTTGACTTGTAGCAGAAACATTTGCAGGCAAATGATTTCAGAATAAAAAATAAAAAATCTGTAATTAAATGCTGAGTGAAAATCCTTTACCTACTGAAGTCAGGGCTAAATCTGTATTGATGGCTGATGTGGTACTGTTGCTTAGCATGCTATCAATGCTATACAGACTTAATGGCTACCTCATCTGGACTCCAAGCCCATATCTGCACCATACCTTTAAAGCTGTATATTACCAACTTAAGCAGCTGTGGCTTACTCCAAATAATCCTGGGAACTGTAGTTTGTTAAGAGGGACCTTGAGTTGTCATAAGTCCCCATGTCCGTGATAAAGTTCCCAGCATTCCATGAAAGAGGGGGTTGAATATTTAACAATTCTGAGAATTGTAGCTCTGTGAGGAGGTGTCCTACCAGCACCCTTAACAAACTACAATTCCCAGGATTTAAATGCATAGTGCAGTTGGGGCCTTAGTTTCAAAGATCAGATGCAGCTACCCAAAGAGTGTGCTTTTTGATTAGTATTAGCTAGATGTTTGGAGTAAGGATTCATGTTGGTGTTTACATATTGACTCATCACAATGCTTCCTGATTAAACACTCATAATATTCTACTTGTGTTTCAATAAATGAGCTGTGTATTAATGCAATCAAGCGTGCCTAGCAATTAAACCCCAAGGATGGCAATTTTTACACAAGATGCAAGCCATTTTGGTTTCAATCAGGGTTGGTTTCAGCAGGAATAAAAATGCTCTAGACATTGCGTCAGATCCCTTAAAAAGCAACGTGCTTTTATGCACTTAATTGGTGATCATCTTCATTCTATCAAAGCTTTGCGGTTATTATAATGGCGCTGTCAGAGATTTTAAAGAGCCTTTAGAGTGACAACCTGAAGTTTTATTTTCTGCACTTGCATTGGAAAGACGGCCATATAATTAGTCACAAATTTATCCCTGTCTTTCAACGCAGAGCTGAACTTATCTTTGGTATTCTGGATAATTAATGTATCTTTGGGATAGGCAAAACCTATGGTGGCATTCAAGGCTGCACTGTGATGAAAGTTCCATCTGCTCAACCACTGCAGCTTGTTTTATGGAATGATCCACGCTCCTTCCCCCGTGTGCTAATTTTTGGGGAACACACTGAGCAACTGGAAGTCCTTCCAGAGGTCTTGCACTGGTGGGACTCATTGGGTTAAAAGCCATGAGTGTAGATCAGCCTGGGGAGAAGTCTGAGTATAGTGAGAACATACCCTCCAACATTTCTCCAATGAAAAGAGGGACGTCCCATTCCATAATGATAATTTTACTACAGTCATACCTTGGGTTACAGGTGCTTCGGGTTGCGTGATTTTGGGTTGTGCACTGCGCTGAACCCGGAAGTACCAGAACTGGTTACTTCCGGGTTTCGGCACATGTGCAGAAGTGCTAACTCGCACTTCGCGCATGTGCAGAAGCATCGAATCATGACCCGCGCGGTGCTGCAGGTTGCGAACGTGCTTCCCACACGGATCACGTTTGCAACCTGAGCGTCCAATGTATTCATGTTACTTGGTTGCCACAGCCATGTTATTTACACATGTTACTAGGCTGCCCCAGCCACTCTGGGCAGCTTCCAACATATAGAAAAACATAATAAAACATTAAACATTAAAAAGCTTCCCTATACAGAATTGCCTTTAGACGGCTCAGGGGTCAGGTAACTCCATACCCTCCAACATCAATGAAAATAGGGATATCCTATGGAAAAGTGGGACATTCTGGGATCAGATCAGAAACCCGGACGGCTTCTCTAAATCATGGACATCCCTGGAAATTAGGGGCACTTGGAGGGCCTGTGAGAAGGGAGGATCACTGAAAGAAAGAAAAAGGGGTGGTTTAACACCCTTCCCACTTTCTTTCATGCCCCAATTTTATGCCCCCACAGGAGTATTCATTAGTAGTAGTAGTAGTAATAGTAGTAGCAGCAGTATGGGAAGCAGTCTTAAGCTTTGTTTGAACATTTGCTGCACAGATTTAGAATGTTTAGAATCAATTCTCTTGCTCTGACTTACAGCAGCAATTTATGGGTATGAGGCTGGTAATAACTATCCTGTCAACACTGTTTATAATTGGATTGTGATATCTTTGGGACATGGATAAATTCTGTTTGTGTAGTACAAAACAAAATGGAATTGTGCCATCGGGCAGTGTAGTGGTAAAACAATTCTATTTTTATGAGCCAGAGGAAAGAGAAAATTGATTCTCTGCTTAAGAATGGAATTCAAAGTGCACGTTCTGACCACCAAGTTTGCTATCTAATGGTGTCAGGATTTCTCATCAATCCTGAACCTTTACAGTGATAAACAAACAAACAAAAAACCCTCAAGGTGCGTGGGCCACTCTCCACATGATTTTCAACAGAATCGCATGTTCCAAATCCTGCAAATATTGTGTGCTGCTAGCTTGCAAACTTAAATGGTAAAATTTAGGCTATTAAATTTGTACCATTGGAAAGATTTAAAATGTTTAAGCTTTTACCAAATGGAAAGCCATTATATTTAATTAGTGTTCCATAGCATATGAAAAAATCTTTGGCACAATTTCCTTCGATGGTGCAAATCTGTGGATTTGAGGAATGGATTTCTGTGGCATGGATTTCCCCATTTTGAATTTTGGTTTGCACTAAGTCATAAAGTATGTACAGAATATCTTTTATATTACAGACCTTTGGGAGCGAGAGGGGGTTGTACGTGCATGTTTCCCTAGCTCTTGCACCACATAATGGCATTTGTAGTCCTAAATCTGTAGAAATTAATCCACGGAACTCGCTCCCAGGGATGTGCGGTTGCCTCTGTCACTTCCAAACTTCAGAAAGGCTTTGAAGACCTAGCAATTCCAAATGGCTTCCAATGGAAATTATTATATTAAGTCTGATGTTGACTTTTAGACAATTGGTGTCGTTTTTATACTCTCAGATGCCTAAGTTCTCCACTATGGTCAACCTATGGTCTATTAAAACAACTTAGACGTGCATGATTATTTACCCATAAATAGCTGGTGCAAGGGGGGTGGGGAGGAGTGCTGAACTGGATTAGGACTATGGCATGGGGGAAGGGAGCTTTAACCTCTTTCCCCAACTGTGGTCCTGACCTCAATCCAGGGGCCATGCACTACCTATTTGCAAAGGAAGGAAAGCTCCCAATGGCACCAGTAGCCAGCAAATCTGAATCAGGACGATGGCAGGAGCAAAGGATGAAAGACATGGTCCTGATCTTTCCCACCCCTTTCACATGCTGGTGGGGCTGTGTGGGAATCATGAATGCCAGGGCTAGAGAAGTTTATAACATCACTTCTTGCTTGGCCCTAAGCCTTCTCTGCTTGGTCTCAATTCCATTTTCCTATTACATAATTATAACTTCTGGCTAGCAATTACACATTCTAGACACACATACAGACATGTCCTAATTAGCGAGTTGGCTTGCCTATTAGGAGAAGTGACAGCAGTAGGCGGAAGATAAGGTAGATTGGTACACCTTGAAAATTTGGGGGTATCATTACCAATAACCTGATACTCTGTAATCATTATCATCTCGCCCTCATTATTGTTTCATAATTATAATCCTTTTCAATTAAGTTACAGCGTTTTGGCTTTTAGTCAGCAGGCTGCCTGAATTTACATCTCAGCTGAGTTGCATCTGATAAACTTAACTGCAACCTATTCCAAGAAACAATGCATCAAATGGAAGCTTTGGAGACTCGCTGGCTTCTGTGTAATTACAATGGCAATGTGATGGAAACTAAATCCTTTCAAAGTTGGGCATTCTTTGTGCTGGATGAATTCATGAAGGGGAAATAGCAGCTGGCATTACTTGTTGTCTTTTCCATCCAAACCTAGTTTACCCTTATTCCTGAATTCTGAGGTTCCCTGCTCCTGTCTGCTGTAAAAATGAAATTACGTTGTTTTCTATTATGGCAACGGGGGTACCAGATTTATAGCTGGCTTACTAGTAGCTGTTTCCCCAGTGGTCCTACTTTTATTTTGCCGAGGGCCAGTTCATGCCCCCAGGAGATTACCAACATGGCACCTACAAGTGCCACTGTGCCCACAGTGTCCACGAAAGCTTTCAATAAATATTGAAGCCGCACTTTGATTTTCGAACGTTTTGGAAGTCGAATAGACTTTTGGAAAAAATTCCAAGGTACGACTGTATTTTGTGTTGTTTTAAACCCTATTTGCAGTTGTTTCTGATGTTGTTAGCTGCTTTTAAGACATGAAGGTCATACATAGACACAGGCACACGCGTGGGCGCGCACACGCACACTTAAATAAATAACAAGAATGCTAAATAATAACAACATTGAGAACTATGGAACCAATCGCCTTAAACCCAGCCAGATTTGTTGTCTATAATGCTGCTGCTGAAGTTTTAATTGCTCAGACTTCCAATTTGACAAATTTACCTAGATAACAATATGCAAATGCATTTTGAGGATGGCCCTTACACCTGAATATCCTCTTCAGCTTGTAATTTAAATCAAGGAGATGACAAGCTCATGCGCCAATTTTGCACCTTCGTGGTCTGCATTCCTCAGACCTGGCATTCAGAAAGGCAGCTGCTGTATAAGGTATCTGGCGTGCAGGCTGTTAATTGCTGAAATTGACTTGAAGATTTTAAATGGGTACAAAACATGGCCCTGTCACCTGAGTCCTGGTTTGAATAATCGGCCTGGCTAGGAATGTCCAAGATAGGGTCAAACTACACATTTCATTGGCTACTTAGCTGTGCCTTTTAACTGAAAGGTTTATTTATATTGATTGTCTAGCACGAGTAGCCTGATCCAAACTGGGACACTAGCATGGGGGAAAGGTGTATATCCATTCATTTATCCCCCTGATTTTTGAACAAATCCTATGGAAAGGTGTGTCCTGCACTCTACATTCAGCAAAAATTCTCCACTGGGCTGGTTATACAGAATCGCTCCTTTCTACCACAAACCAGCAAAATGATACATTAAATACCAGGTATGCGACTGACAATAATCCAGGCTTCCAAAATGAGAAAAATAAATGTTTCTGTTAGTTCCTGCATGCAAAACAGAAAACTGCCCTTGGATCAGAGGCAGAGAAGTCAGCTAACGTGAATGGCGGCATAATCACCTCTGCAAAGTGTTCTGGAGTCCATCTCTCATAACCAGTAACCATTTCATCTCTAGGGCAGATATTTTCAGGCCAATTTCACTGCTGTCCATAGATACTGCTAAATATTACCTTTCGCTTACAGTACAGACAATGGCAGCAGTTTGTGTTTTTCTCTTCTAATGATAATCTCTGTTGTTCACTACTCCCAAGTACAGCACTTATTTGGTTTTCTTGCTCCAATAAATGCTTGAAGGGATAGAATGAGAGCAAGCTCAGGATAACTGATTGACAGCGGAACAATGGCATGGTTAATCCTGTATTTAGTTTTTTGTGTGAGGAGGAAGGAAACGAGAAGGGAGGAGGGGAAAGTAGCTTAAATTTTCTCACATTAAAAAACTTCTCAATTCCAACATGCCATTTTTACTTCCAACACACGGAAGGCTCATTTTAAGTGACGTATTTGTGAAATGGCCTTGAACAGTAACTGACATGCCCAGGTCAATTATTGTCTTTTGGGGAAATCATACACTGTGTGTATTCTGTAGATGCCACTACAGCTAGTCAATTTCATCCAGAGTTATAGCATATAAACTGCTAAAGCTCGACTACCGTGGGAATTATACCTATTGTCCTGTCTAATGAGACATGAAGTCCTAAGCCTGGAATAAATATTCAGACCAAATTCTGTGCAAAGGTCCCAGGTTAAATGCCTTCAGAAATGCTTCCCAAACCTGGCTTTTCAGATGTTGTGAACTGCAGCTCCCATAATCCTTGAGCACTGGCCATGTTGGCTGGAGCTGATGACAGTTGTAGTCCAAAACATATGGAAGGCTCTAGGTTGGGGAAGACTAGCCTCAGATCTTCAGTGGTGTAGATCTCAGGTGGACGGTTTAGAATGATGTCTACTTGGAAAACTTCTTTATGAATTCAGAATGGTCAAATATAAATCTAGACATAGGCTTGTGCCCTCAAATCAAGCAAACTTTGCATTTAATGAGCAAAACATACATTTAGCTTTTGCCTTTTTTTAAGCTGCACCCTGAATTGCATGCTTACATTTGGAAAACAAATCTCAATGTGTCACAGCTTAGAAATAAAAAACTGTAACCAATGGATAGCTCCCTCCAGATACTGTCAAGCCACAGCTTCCACCATCCCTGATCATGGACCATGCTGGCAGGGGCTGATGGGAACTGGAATCAAAACAATATTGTGAGGGCCATGGGTTAGTCAACTCTCCTGTAATTCTGAACATATCTATTCAGAAGTAAGCCCCATTAGACACAGGGGAACTTACCCCTGGGTGCACATGCCCAGGATTGCACTGCTAGAATGGAATTTTCTTTTTCAAAATTGCAAAAACAAAAACCCACCCTTGCATTTTCCCAGTGGTGATTTCTCCCATTTGCTGTCTTTCAGTCCTAAAAATAAATAAATAAATAAATAAATAAATAAATAAATAAATAAAAAATCTCATTAAGTCTTTCAAGAACGGAAAACAACAAATGGATAAAAATCAGTAAGAATGTGAGACACCCAAAAATATCACAAGGTAGGCATGCTGCTCCAAATCGCATCCGGATTTGAGTAAACCCAGTTACTCACAAGAGATTCTCCTTGAATTCAGGAAGATCATTTGCAACGCTGTGGTTTCAGATTTTGTAACTGTCATTATGTTCTGCTTGGCTACGCGTACAGCAATATGAGCGATAACCATCTTATTATTCTGAAGTAATGTCTTAGCATTAACAGGCTGGCAGGAAGATGCTCTTTTCTAATGACATGCCATTATTTCTGTGTGAAAGAATGGTTTCTCATTGCTGGGGGAAGCATCTTCATTTACAAGGTCTGCAAAAGAAAAGTCGGAAAGGAACTCTTGTTGGCTTTGTTGGCTTTAAAAAATTGGATGGCTTTATTATAATAATAATTTGTAGGGCATGCATAGAGAAATCAGTGTCAGGGCTGTTACAATTCCTGGGGTGCTTCTGGAACAATATTGGTGGTGGTGGTGAAGACAGACAAAAATGGACCAAAAGTAAAATGCAAGGAGGAATCCATGCCATAGAAAAATTCCCCTTACCGCTTGGCAGGATGATACCGTGCCGAGTTGCATACAGGGTGATTACATGACTAAATCAAGTTTTTTAAAATTCCACTACCACTGTCTGTTCTGCACATCTGCCAGGATGTTTCTGTTATCATCAGCACAGCTTTGTAAATGGCCACTGTGCTTATTTTACAGTTCATCTCATTATTTATCTCTATACAGTGGTACCTTAGGTTACGTACGCTTTAGGTTACATACGCTTCAGGTTACAGACTCCGCCAACCCAGAAATAGTGCTTCAGGTTAAGAACTTTGCTTCAGGATGAGAACAGAAATCGTGCTCCGGCGGCGTGGCGGCAGCAGGAGACCCCATTAGCTAAAGTGGTGCTTCAGGTTAAGAACAGTTTCAGGTTAAGAACGGACCTCCAGAACGAATTAAGTACAAAGTACTATAGGTGGGGAGGTGTGTGTATGTTCATGAGTATATGTGTACAGGTGATTGCTAGAAACTTGCATTCCTGCCCCCACCAAAAAATAATATGCAAATAAACGTGTGTGTACACACATTCAGTTGCACTAGGGAGTTTCTGATGGGACTCACTGTTAGCACTAATCAGCGGATTTGCACAGTGGGCCTTGCATGCAAAGGAACAATGAGGAGTTGGTGTACAGCCTAGCAGGAGATGGGATGAGTGTGCTCATGTGGAAAGGTGTAAAATGGGGGTATTTGTTGGTGTGTGGTGGGTGAAGGAGGAGACTGTGGTTCTTGAACCGCCAGCAGAGAGGCTGTTGTGCTGGCATAGAAATGAAAAACATGCCTGCACAAAGTGAAAGTCAGCATAATAGTTGTGCCAGTGGAATCTTGCTGTGCAACCCCCTTGTACAACAAGGAAGCATTGGAAGCACCACAACACGTGACTGGGCATAATTTATTTCAAAGCAATAGGTTGCACAACCAGCTGGGAGCTGTTACTCACACCCTCAGCCTTCGGCTAACACAAAGCAATTTGCTAGCACAGCTAGTGCACCGCAAAGCAACTTTAAGTTAGCGCAATGTTGAATTTCACTCTGAGGCTTTCGGGTTTTTGTTTTTGAAACATTTGTATCTATGAGGTGATATCCAATTTAGTGGTCCATTGCTTTCAGTGGGTCTACCCTGAAAACCACGAACATCAGATATTACCCCTAAAATTTCTTTTTCATATTTGCGTTTTAATAATGTTGCAGGTGGGATGCAAGAGCTGGTTGTAAATTTATTTTGCTATTGAATTGTTGTTGTTGTGCATTTTGGTTTTGTTGCAAACCAGCCTGGGATCCCCGCACGATGAAGGGAAGGATATCATGCAGCAGACAAACAAATCAAAGAAACCTGGAGAGAAACCTCTTTAAAGGAAAAGAGATTGGAACAAAGCAGCAAGTCAACTTGTGGTGATAATAGGCCTAAACAGCAGAGAAACGGCTCTCCCCAAAAGTGTAGCTTCTCAAACATGTGTAATGCAATAGCAGCCCTTCAGCTTTAATAATTGGCTATGGCCTCTTTGCGGCGCAATAATGTCACATCTGGTGAGATGTGCAGCAGTCTAAGACATGGGCATAGATTTTGTGATTTTCATAAGGACTTTGACGAAAAATGCTACTTCCTTTTTCAACTTGTTTTATATGCAAAGCATGGATGGAATAGCTGTCTCAATGTGTAGCAGCTGCTAACATATTGTACTGTGAGAGGAGTATTTGTTCATCAGCTGGGCACAGCTGGCCTGTAGGGTGAGATTTTGACATTCATTAACTAAAATTTGAACAATATATTTAAATGATTGCGCAGTGGAGTGCCCTGAAAAAGGCACTGTAGAATTTCAAGAGTTTCCGATGTTCTGATGTTGTAAGAAATGCGGAAAGGATTCCTAGCTCACTCTTGTGTCATCAGGATAAATGAGAAAGGTTCTGCGGTAGTAGCCAGATAACAGACAGAACAGCCAAAGGTGTCTAGCAAGTTGTTGAAACAATGTGCATTAGTAACCATCACTTTCTACATAAAAAAATTCCTTCCAGTAGCACCTTAAAGACCAACTAAGTTAGTTCTTGGTATGAGCTTTCGTGTGCATGCACACTTCTTCAGATACGGTATCTGAAGAAGTGTGCATGCACACGAAAGCTCATACCAAGAACTAACTTAGTTGGTCTTTAAGGTGCTACTGGAAGGAATTTTTTTATTTTGACTATGGCAGACCAACACGGCTACCTACCTGTAACTGGAACCATCACTTTCTACAAATGCTTTCAGTCTGAAACTTGTTTCTTTATTAATTATGAAGTCACAATGGATATAAAATATAATCAGTGCTGTTTTTCTAGAAAAAGAGGTGCCGGAACTCACCGTGAACGCCTCCCTTGTTCTCTTACAATGGCAATGGCGCCCACCTGAGAGGTGCTGGAACTGAGTTTTTCCAGTGGCTGAGAAAAGAAGCCTTCAATATAATTTTGCATAGTCCTCTGGTAGTTTTGTAGCTTTAGCTGTGATCCTTGTGAAAAGACAGCTCTTTCTACTTTAATATCGTTTCATAACAAGAAAGCTCTGCCTGTTTAATTATGAGTGGGGGAACCACATAACAGATTTGAAATAGGAGGGTTGCACTGAGATTTCTACTGCAAGTATGTGTGACACTCGAGTTTAGAGTGTGAAATTCCCACCATGGTGTTTTCTGAGAGCCTCCCCTCCTCCCCACACTCTGCTTCTCCACTTAAATGTGGTCAAAAAGACTGTGGTGGGGGAGGGAAGAGATCTCAGGAATCAGATGTGTTTGTGTGAGATATATCCAGCCTCATATAACCAATAATAATAATAATAAATTATAATAATAAATTTTATTTATATCCCGCCCTCCCCAGCTGAAGCCGGGCTCAGGGCGGCTAACAACAATCAAATAATCAAACAGTAAAATAGTCATACAATCTAAAAAATATTTCATTATAAAAATTAATTAAATCAAATTGGTGGCAATCAATTAAGCAAAATTCTGTGCAGGTTGCCAGAGGAGGGAGTCAGGCTGCGCCCTGACCAAAGGCCTGGCGGAACAACTCTGTCTTGCAGGCCCTGCGGACAGATGTCAGGTCCCGCAGGGCCCTAGTCTCTTGTGACAGAGCATTCCACCAGATTGGAGCCGCAGCCGAGAAGGCCCTGGCTCTAGTTGAGGCCAGCCTAACCTCTCTGAGGCCTGGGACCTTGAGGATGTTATTATTTGCAGACCATAGGTTTCTAATTAATGCATGAAGGAGTTAAGACCATAGAGTAAGCTGTCCTGCCACGCTTAGCTAAGTCACACTCCCTCACCTTGGGGGAAAGGGCTACCAAACTCTTTCTCCCCAACCATGTGAATGCAGCCAGTAAAGATGTCTAAACTGGATGTCCAAGCTTAGACCATGTGGCTTTAGCAAGCCATCTTTGTGTTTTTATACATTTTATATGAAGTTTTGTTGCCTGTCTTTTCTTGCTGCTGTGTGGGAAAGCACATGAACTGGATCTTCGAAGAGTTTGTAAGTAAACCATTTTTAACTTACCAAATGTGTGGTCTCTTTCTATGCAATGGGAAGCAGGGAGCTTTGGAAGGGGATATTTTAAAGGTCTAATAGCCTATATTTCCATGCTTTACTTTGCTGCATGTTTTGTCATTTTAAATGTCTGCTGGGGCGCTCTCGGCAAAGAGTACTTGCCCCAAACCTGGATCTTAGGAATCCAGAGAATTTTCTTTTTATTTCACCAACTCTATTTTTCTATTTTACCAAATACAAAAGCCCACAGTTTGGGTTCAATAGGAAATGAATTTGGGCAGTATTCTCCAAAAATCCAGTGTCCAACTGTCCCATTTCTAGAGTTCCTTTTTAACCATTCTGTTACTGATGTGTGTGTTTCTGGTGATTTCCAAGGTTGTCCCAAACATATTGTTAGTCACTGTCAGATCAGGATGCTGGACAAGACAGCCTGATCCAATAAACTCATCTAATGTTGTTATGTTGAGGAAAATACTCTGAGATCCCACGTTAAAATTTTTGCTTGATATCACAACGCTTCCCAGAGAGTTCTGCAGCAGTGCCCTTTCATCTACAATGAAATCCACCTTGAGGGAATATTTCAATAATTGTTTTGAATTTGGGGTTTGGGGTTTGTTTGGGGGTGTTGTTTATTTTTGCGTTTTAGGAATATTTTCATCTCATGTAGCAATTTAATTTGTAAACAATAAACAGTGTTTGATATATTACTTTTCATTTTGTACCATTTACTGCACAACAGAAGCAATGGGAACTTAAAGTAGCAGCAATGGAAGCCCAGAATGAGACATCTTGGCACTAAGGAGCCTCTTCTTAAATTAAGCCTCTGAATTTCAAATATTTTCTAATGCATCTCAAAGGTACCTGTGATGCAAGGCACAAGATTAACAAGTCTTTCGTTCTTGCCATTTTATTAATCAGTCAGTCATTTATTTGTTTAAAACCAAATGGTCAGCACAAAGCCATGTAATCATTTTTTTAAAAAATGATGACAGCTGCAGAAAGGGATTTGTTAAAAATGGGCTGCACACCAGTTATCATGGCTTGGTAGAATAGCCACACTATGAATGTGCTACTCAAGATATTATTTTTATTGATCTAAACTCCCACTTGAACTTAATTATAGATTGCAAGATAGCTGGCAGAAGATGATATCTAAATTTATATGACCAACTGCACAGAATATCCAGTGAGGTACTGTTACTAGATATACTACAATATTATGGCTCTGTTAAACTATAAATGATTGCCGCCATCCAGATAAAATTATTAAGACAAGGGCATTTCTGCATTCATTTATCTAATTCCGTTTTATGAATCTCTTCCCATAAAATATCATGAATATGAAGAGCTGGGTGTATTTGCAAGCTCCACATGCATAGCCCTGGACTACTGGGAGCTGAAGTCTTGGACTATAGTGATGTTCGAGACTGGCCCTCTGATGAAACAGAGTGAAGTAGCTGCCTCAGGTGGCAAATATTGAGCGGTGGGGAGGGGAGATGACAGAGCTGTGAGTGCCATGTGGCCTGCCCTGTACCCCCTAAGCTAGCTGGCTGCCCTCAAGGGCAGTGGAGAATACTTTCCTTTCACCAGTACTGGAATAAGATTAAACTGTCAATCCTATTGGCTTCTGTGTATGCCTTGGGGGGTGCACGGCATCTTGTCCTTTGCCTCAGGCAGCAAAATGCATTGAGCTGACTCTGATGATGACCCAGCATAGGTTGCCTTGGGCAGCAATATCCATTGAGCCAGCACAGGTTGTTTCTTTGCAGCTTTCTTATGATTTTGCACTTCCTTTTGACATACGGGAACGAGCCTTTTCCTCCACCTCCGACTCATCTAGTATATTTCTCAACAGACAGGAATATCTATCTATCTAGGGAACTGTGAAAGTGTTTCAGCAGATTGAGGGCTGCACCGCTCATTATCCTGATTTCAGCCTTCTTTGTTTTGAAGTAGGCATTGATTTGGCACTGTGTTTCAGAACGGATGCAAACAACATCTTAAGCAGTAATAAACAAAAAGAACAAATCACTAAAGATTCTGCATTTTCCCAGAAGTGAATGTTACCCGTTTCTCTTTAAAATGCTACAATATTTATGATTTGAGAGCCTGCCCTGTACCCAAGGAGCCACGGATCTGATATGGAAAAAATGGAGGAATGCCAAACATTTCATTTTGTCTTGTTGCGGAGTAAACAAGCAAATAAAAGCAAGACACCCACCCTAGGAGTGACTGGCACAAAGGGATGCTTAAATATAGAGGAGACCTAGACGCAGCTCTAAGTAGCAGCTCTAATACATATTCAAATTCATCACATGAAGAGAATAATGCCTGAACAGGGCACACCTTAAAGAAGCAGCGCACAGGAAAGGGCACTTGTCACCACCACACATACAGCTGCTGTAGACACAGGTGGGGAGATATCTGGAAACAAATACATTTGCAACCCATTGCTTGTCTGAGTCCACTGTTGAGTGCATTTGTTGATGCTAGTGTGGGTACACTTTCTGCTAGACACATGCGCTGCTTGTAACTGGCCTTGCCTTGGGACCACAATGCTTGGGACCACAATTACTGCTGAGCCAAGGACAAGTTTGTTCCCCTTTTTGAAAAAAACATTCATATACAATTGTCCCCCATATCTCCTCAGTTACATTAGGCTTGACTTTATGGATGTTAATTCAGTTCAAAGCTCCATGTGCTGTTCATCTGCTTGGGAAGGGCTGTATCCCAGCAGCAGAGCATCTGCTTTGAATGCTTTCAATCCCTGGCATCTCCAGGTACGGCTAGGGAGAGATCCCTTTCTGGAGAGCCATTGTCAATCAGGGTAGACCAGTGGTTCCCAAACCCTTTCCTCCATGGCCCACTTGAACATTGCTAGGGCCTTGGTTGGACACTTAATTATTTTTCTGTCCCTTTGTAGCAGTTGTAATGCACTACACTGGATGATTTTTAATTGCTTCTTTTTCATTATTATACATTGTGTTTTATTATATTACAACATGGATTCCATAGAATTCAAACTGCAATGTAACAAAATGCAACATGGGAAATAAAAGAAGCAATAAAAAATACATTTAAAAATCAAAATGAATATTTAGTATGGTGGTTGTGCTTTCTCCCATCTTCAACCACAAATCCACAGGCGGCACTGAAGGCCACCTGAACAAAGCTTATGGACCACAGTTTGGGAATCCCTGCTGTAGACAACACTGCCCAAAATGGGCCGATGGTCTGGTGCAGTATAGCGCAGCTTCCTATGATTCTATCTGGTAGTTTGAAATGATGCCTATATTTTCCTCACACAAACCTTGTCACTTGCACAGGCTAACCCAGTGTAAAACATGAATTCAGAGACTATGGGTGGTATGCAATGAAGTTTTACTCAGAGTAGACCCACTGAAATTAATGGACCTCACTTAGTCATATTGCTGAAGGACATGAGGGATATAAATAATATGCAGGTATACGAGCAAAAAAAAAAACTAGTCGGAGGGGTGGAAACCAAATAAGTTAGTCAGAGAATGAGAGCAAAGAATGAATTAACGTTCACATAAAGACTTAACAGGTTAAAAAAGGAAAAGGGGAAGCCGACCTGATCATAAAGAAAGAACTTGAATAAATGAGGAAGCCCTGAAATCTTTGCCACTTTAACATTCATACTAAACAAGAGAAAAAATTAACAAGTGTGAACATTGGCTTTGCTCTGCAACAGGGAAGGGGAAGTCATTCAAAGCATAACTAATACAAGGTCTGTAGCGGGGAGTTATCACCTTCCTCCAGGAGGCACAGCAGCAACAGCCTTATTTCAAATGGTAAGATCAATTTGTTTTGTCCCTTGAGCAATTTACTTGAAGGAAGCTACCTCACCATGCCACTTGAAACGGGACATTGCAGCCCCTCCTCGTGGGTATATTGAGTACTGCTTGAAAGAGACAGTCAGCATTCCTTGAGATGAGGGGCATCGTGTAATCGGTAGGCATGTCAACTGTGGTTTCCCTCAGGTTCTCATTTTTCCAAGCTTAAGTTCAGTTCTCCATATTTCCATACCACTTTGCATATTTTTTTAATGAAATCTCCATGAAAATTCATCAGCATCTTAGTGGGGATTTCTCCGAATAGGTTACATTTTGTATTTTATTTTCACCAATATGTGCATTCTTGTGTACACTTTACTCTAGCATATGCATTATTTTGTACATATTGCATGGCTAAAGAACTGCACTGCAAATTTCAGAGAAATGCGAATTTTTGAAAGATGTCTGTTTCCGTTTTGTGTCATTTCAGAAAAGTTTGAATTTGGTAGGTTTACCTGCAAATGTGAGCTGAATCAAATTCTTCCCCCACCCCTGGTTAGGCCATTTTTAGCCATTTGGGGGTGTTCTCTTTCTTCATAGAATGAGGGAGAGTGAGGGCATGCTTGCAAGCTCTGCCTCTCCTGTATATCACCTCCCCTTCATTTGAAGCCCATCACAAGTGGGAGCAGCAGGGATCCTTCTCTACCTGCTGCATAATGAGGGCTCCAAAATGCATGGAGAAGACTCCCAATGGAAGGAGAAGTTCACCTTGAAGAGGGCTGACAAGGCACAAATTTCCCCATGACAAAAGACAGGCACAGAGTGACAGGTTCATAGATCCAGCATACGTAACACAAGCTATTTGTGTTGAGTTCTGGGACACCACTCAGAAAACCGAGGTAGCAGAGAATTACTTTAAACAGTGTGCCCACAATTTATAAGATTGCCTCATCACATCCTAGAGTGCCTAACTTTCCTTTCCTTTACAATATTCTGAAAGGATATTTGAATATTCAATGCGACATGAGAGAGCCATCATAATCCCTACCCCGTTCTGTCACATGAGGGTATTTTTGGTCAAATTTCTCCCCTTGGAGAAAGAAGACTCCAGGTTACCCCACAACAGGTGGGCACAACAGGTGGGCAACAGGTACCCCACAAAAGGGGACAGTGGGGTTCTGGGACACTGAAGGATTTTGAATTCTTTCACAGCCAAGATCCAATAATGCCTCTTGACACCTGTCTATTAAAGATAAGTGTGTATGTTTGAATGTGTGGTTGGTCCTTTATTTGTGGTGCGAGGTTACCTGGCTTGGTCCTTGTGTTATCTGGCATCTTAAAACTATAGTTTATCTAAACCAATGTTTAGATAAGGGAGAAGTGAAAGAGACGGTGTTCTGCTTGCCTACCTCACCACTTCTGCCACCGAGAGGGAGGCATTCCATCATGTGGGACTGTCACTTGCTTTTCCCTACCCCAGGTGGAGAAGGCAAGTGAGTGGCAGCACTTTGAAAGGCACCCTGGCTTCTGCTGAGTTCAGCGGGAACTGAGGTGTGGTGGCAGTGGAAGTAGGGCATAGTTGGTCAGGTCATGGTGTGGCAATTCCACAGCTGCCAGGGAATTCTGAGGTGGCCTGGCCCCTTCCTTGATAATTTTGGAGCTCCCCCCCCCCCACCGATGGTGTGCTTGGTGTGAATTTTTAAATTACCAGAGTTTGTATTTACATTGTTTCAGGAAGTGCAAATTAGGTAATGTCACCTTCAAATGAGAACTGGATCTAATTTCTCCCCATCCTGTCTTAAGTGGGGGGAAATTATGAGCTGACATTTTGATACTAGTGACATCACATGGGTGCTGCAGAAAACTTGCATGCATGAGCAGCACAGAGCCCACAATAAATACAACTCTGGAAGCTCCCTTAGATGTGTAGGAGGAGGTACAGAATTACACCATGAGCAGAACCTGCTAAATTTCTGCCCAAACAGTGAAGTGCTACAGAACTTGGCAATGCCACCTGCTTGGAGAAGGAAGTTCGAATGGGATCAGTCCCTGAAGTATTGCAAGAATGAGAACCTTGAGCCAACAGAATGAGGTATATGATAGTAAAAGGTGCAAGGAAAGTTGGACAGAATTCCATTTAAACAAAAGAAAAGAAGAGTTTGGCAATTCAACTCAACCAGGGGTCACATTGAAGGTACCATCCCACCAGGTGGCTCTGATAATTATCACTGCAGAGTTCTCCAGCAGCATGAAGCAGCTCTCTCCCCATGCTACATGGCAGCAGGGCTCGATCAGTGAATTTTTAACAAGTTATCTAAAGCAGCATAAAAGGCAGAGCCTAGAGACCACAGCTTGGTGTGTAACCTCATATGCACCAAGCAAACATCCTAGCAGTGGTTTGGGGAGCAACATCAGCCGAAGGAACAATACCTTTCAGGAAAGTTACTCGAACTCTGGGATCCAATTAGTTATAGACAAACCAGTGAGCAGCTGTCTCAATAAAATATCAGGTGATGGAGATGCAGAAGGTGAGCATTGTGCAAAGGGCAATTATAGCCAGGAGAATGGAAGAGGGAACATCCTGCCATTTCAGCTCAGGTTAGCAGCAAGGAAGAAGAGCAAATTGAAATGTTACAACCTAAGGTTTTATTTTTATTACCACTTCTAAAAGTTACACTGGATCAAGCTTCAACTAATCTTGAAACTCACTCTCCAGATGACTTCAGGCAGGGCGAGTTGAGACCAAGAGAAATGAAGCTCTCCCCTCCCCCCTGGGTGTCATATTGGATATCTCCAGGAACTCAAAGTCCTCCAGAGCTGCTTTAATATTTAAGTAATGAAGTGGCAAAGAGCCTTCCAGTGGAGAAAATCGGATTTAATGTAATTCTGTTGTCTTCTTTTATGTAGTTTCAATACAGTTGTCCATCATCCCAAAGTATATTAGATGTGACTGGATTGACAGTATGAAGACTCCAAGAGAACTTTGGGGAATGTTTAGTCCCTTCAGGACATGAACTCTCTTCCTGCGATCATTTCCAAAAATAACAGAGAGGAATATGAAATTGAGGGAACTGAAAGATGTATGTAGTGCTGATGTGTGGAATGCAGCAGGAAGCTTAACTTGCTGTGAAGCTTAGCTTTCTTTCCTCTTTTTAATTTATTCTTACAAGAATAAAAAAGTAAGGGCTGAGGTTTGACATACAAAAACCCGTATTCAATTGAGTCACACTTGTAGTAGGCACATTTAAATAAATGGACTGCAGATAGCCAAGTGAAATCCATTGATGTCATTGGGCTTAGTCTGAGTTTGATGTGGTTGGAAACAATGCATGCTTCATTTCTGAACAAAACTATCTAATGGACACTGCAGTCCTGTGCACATTTCCCTGGGAGTAAGCCCTATTGATCGCAGTGTAGAGGCGGAATTAGGGCAGCACGGCTGGTTCTGTTGCACTGGGTGCTGAGCCTAGGGAGTGTTGCAGGGCGTTGCAACTATGATGTAGTTAACTGAGCAGAATGGAAGGTGAGAGGCAGGAAGGTGAGAGGGGGGTGAATTTGAAAGACCAAAGTCCACCCTTGCGTAGTGGGACTAACTTCTATGTTGACTATAGCCCCTCCTCTTAATAACCAATTGATTACTAATTGAGGATCTGGTTCCCTCCACCCCAGTGAAACCTAATCTAGAGTTGCCATATGTCCAGACATAACTGGAATGTCCATGAAAATCCGGATCCATACTGGCAGGGTCATTTTTGGAGGTTGACCCAAAACAGCTCAGGAACTCCTCTGGGCAAAACTAAAAAAAGCTCAACAATTTTGGTGCCTGGATTTACACTTTCTGAAATATGGCAACCCTACGTAATCTAATCTTAAAGCCATAAATTAAGGATAATCATTTCCCTTCCCCGCGGTAACACAACAGACAAGCCTTCACCAACCTAGTTCCCACCAGATGTTTTGGAATACAACTGCCTTCAGCTTCAGCTAGCACAGCTGTTTGGCTGGGGCAAAGCGGAGCTGAGGTCCACAACATCTGGATGGCACCGGGATTGTGAAGGCTGATGTAGATCATACAGTACCAAACAATGCTACTCAGTGACCTAATGGCATGTTGTATCCTGTCATTTCTTCTCTTTGACTGACAACCAACTTCTCATATTTTACAATCTTGAAATATGTCCAGTTAAACTGGTCCAAATCTGCCTGTTCTGAACCACATCTCTTCAAAATACTTCATAGCTCCCCGGATAAAGTTAATCAATCTAAGCAGTGAGATGCCACCTTAACAATGCTTTATTTTTTATTTTTTTAAAAAATCTTTAGCATTCATACAAAATGTGTATTGTGGAACATAGTAATGGCAGGCGGGAATGGGACAGCCAATTCTCTCTCTCACACACAGCTAGAAAACTAAGCCCAGGTATGACACATAATTCAGCAAGCAGAGCCATGCAATTCTGTTCAAATGTTCTGAATAGCACAAAGAAAGCATTTCCTTCATCTAGCAGTAATTTTGTTTTGGCATTCCTAGTATTATTTCATTTGCTGTTATGACATGTACATGGTAATAGTCTTGCAGCTTAACTGAAATGTCTGAAACAAGCCAATGGGTTAGGTGGTAGAAAGTTTCTTTATGGATTATAATAATTCATCTGCACCACCAGTCAGTGTTTTTTTAAAATAAAAATAAAGGCTTTCGTTATGATTACTGGTCTTTTGGACCCAATAGCGGATATTTTCAGTGTTCTTATTTTAGCAGAGTATCTGTTGAAATGTATTGCTTTACATTGTGGACCTGCAATGGCTTTTCCCAAGTTCATGAGTAACTATTATGAGAAAAGCATTAAAGTTTCTGTTCCTTTCCTTTACTAAATATTTATGGATAGTTGCTTTCACTGTGTGGAAGTTTTCCATGCTATTCAACTGAATTTTTTCATGTTCTCAATTTAGCCAATTATTTCTAAATATATTCCTTTGGGTGTTCTGTAACTAAGGATGAAACTAAGGATGTCGGTTTCAGTTCTCTCAGTTTCTTATCCCCCCCCCAGTCTTAAAGTAAGTTCTGCAGTAATATGCATTTTGAATACTACTACTGCTACTGCTGCTGCTGCTGCTGCTGCTACTACTACTACTACTACTACTATCCTTGTGACAAATTCTTCAACATGAGCATGTTTTTGTATGCAGTTTTGACTACCATATTTTTCGCCCCATAGGGCGCACCGGCCCATAGGATGCATCAAGTTTTTTGGGGGGGAAATAAAGGGGAAAAATTTATTCCCCCCCCCGGCGCTTGTGGGGCCGGCAGCGGGGAGTAGCACTCTTCTCCCCGCCGCCCACCTTCAGATCAGGTCCAGGGACAGCGGGGAGACACGCTGCGCCTCCCAGCTGTCCCCGGAGCTTGCGGGGCTGGCGGTGGGGTCTCCCTGCCGTCAGCCTCCAAACCACTTTGGGAGACAGCGGGATGGTGGCGTTCCACCTCCCTCTGTCCCCCGACCTTGTGGGGCTGGCGCTGGGGCTCTCCTGAAGCCTGGAGAGCGAGAGGGGTCAGTGCGCACCGACCCTTCTCGCTCTCCAGGCTTCAGCGAAAGCCTGCATTTGCCCCATAGGATGCACACACATTTCCCCTTCATTTTTGGAGGGGGGAAAGTGCGTCCTATAGGGTGAAAAATACGGTAATTCACACATTTTTGCAAGCAATTTCCCCTAATATAATGCATTTTCACTAAAATTTTCATTTTAGCTCACACCTCCCCCTGACATATTTGTAAACACCGTTTGACTGGACAACTGCATTGCAAAATTCAGCCGAGTGCAAATTTCAAAGAATATCTATGTTTCGGTTCTCGTATTGTTTTGGAAAATGTGAATTTGATAAATTTGATTTTAAATGCAAACTCAACTGAGTTTCTCCCCCTTTTCTCGGTTGCAGTCCAGGGTCTGTCCAGTGTCTTAGATAGGAATCGTTTCCAGCCCTATCTGGCGACGCTGCCTATCAAACCTGGGACATTTTGCATGCAAAGCATGTGTTCTGTTCCTGAACTACAGGTCCTTCTTATGCACCTGTATGTAGGTTCATTTGCACAGCAGAAACAAAACCCCTAGAAGAAAACAATCAATTCTTCTTCACTCCAAGTTCTCCTACCTCATGATGTAAGAGATGGAGGACAATGCTGAATTCTTTGCAAAACGATGTTGGCTTGCATGCATTTGCTCAGGAAACATAACAGTAAAGACAGGGAGTTCTCTTCTTTCTTGGCTGAGAGGAAATGGATGCATAAGAAGGGCAATATGTTTCCTGAACAAATACGAACAGAACATTGTTCCAAATAGATATAGTAGCTTAGCCTTCGCATCACCAATTAACCCAATCTAATTTTACATTAGTGTACTCTGGTCTCTTTTATTCAGATATTTTTTTGTCAGAAGGAAAGCTCTGCAAGGTTCAAAAACCTTTTTGCTACCCAGAAATGGATCAATAAAGGTTGCCATGACAGTGTGGTTTTACAACAGCAATATATTAAAGTGAAACTCGTTTCCCCTCCTGCACTCAGATTATGTTGTAAAGCATCCAATAAAAACAACATAATGTCACCAGACTGTTTACTCTAGC
Source organism: Podarcis vaucheri (assembly GCF_965113315.1). Classification (NCBI taxonomy): domain Eukaryota; kingdom Metazoa; phylum Chordata; class Lepidosauria; order Squamata; family Lacertidae; genus Podarcis; species Podarcis vaucheri. The sequence continues at coordinate 66,617,134 of NC_138763.1, forward strand.
TCTTCACCAGGAGACAGGGAAAGAAAGGCTGGTGTGTTTGTGTGTGTAAAATTCCTATCTCTCTGAAGAGATCTGGTGTTGTCCTGGGAGAGAGAGAAATTGAGGCTAAAGCTAGATGTTACCGTAGCAGATCTATGGGTTGCCACTAGGGACGGGTGAATCTGTCAACCTCAGTTTTCTTCAAAATCTCAAGTTCAGTTCTCCACATTTAGTTTGCATTAAGAAGAAGAAGAAGAAGATGAAGAAGAAGAAGAAGAAGAAGAAGAAGAAGAAGAAGAAGGTCTCGTGAAGATTCACCAGCATTGTAGTGCAAATGTCCCACAATATACAGGTTTGTGTGCCTAATATGCACATTTCCCCCCAAAGCAATTTCCCCCAATATAATGTTATTATATGGAAATTATAATAGAATTTCTATGTTATTTTAAAAAATGTGTGCTTTTATTTGCACACTTTATCCTAGTATGTGTGGTTTTGTAAACATTACTGGGTAGGAGAACTGCATTGCAATATTCAGAAAAGTGTGGGTTTTGAAGAATGGCAGCGTTTCAATTATTGTGCTGTTTCAAGGAGTGCAGATTAGAGAGAGCCACCTTCAGATATGAACTGAATCTAATCTATCCCTCATCTTCAGTTGCCATGAGTTATTATATCAGAAGAATTTTAAATATCTCTGACCAGCTCAGAGTTTCTATGGTCTGAGCCATTTATGCATATATATTTTTGTTGAAAGCCCAGTTAATTATATGCAGAATGATACAAAAATGCATATTATATATATCGTGTGCATAAAACAAACTCAAGCTCATATAGTACTAACTTTCCGCTGCATAATTTTGTATATCTTAATAACAGGGATTGCCCGCTTGGCACCGAAGGGTGCCATGGTACATGTGGTAACCTTCTTGGGTGATTCCAGGATGAATCATAACCCCTGGATTCCCAACTTTCATTTCCCAAAAAGGTTCATAATCATTTTTAGAACCCGAGATAAGTGGTAGAACATACACCGTTCTTCCCGATTTTTGTGATGAATTAATCCACCCCACTTTTTCAGTGTTTTACTTTGCAATCTCCTGGAAATATCACCCCCCTGGGAAAATCCCCACCCTGGGGTGTGGAATCCTGTGGACAACCATATGTGTGAGAAAAGGAGAGACCAGCAGGATATCCTTGACTTCCCATGGTAGGCATGAAGTTTTTGTCTTTGGTGGTGGTGAGGAAGCAGCAACGATTGTACTCTCAATACAGACACAGCAGCCATGTTGTGTTATGCCATGCCCAGCTTAGCAGCCATTTTGTAACTGGCCTTCACAACACCTTCCCCAAATTCAAAATGTGCCCACTGGTCCAAAATACCTGGTGACCTTGTATTGATAAATATTTTTATGCAGTTCTATGGATCTTTGCGTGTATCTGTTTATGTGCTGGAAACTTTAGGAAGCTTGGGGTGTATATGCATATAATAATGCATTTATAATAATGGATATAATGCAAGAGATTTGTTTGTATTTTTAGTGGAAACCATGAAGGGGGGGAAACTCACTTCTCATCAAGATTAATGAGTGATATGGAAAAATTTTTTGGGGGGGAATCCACCCCAAGAGCATATGTGCCACACAACCTGCCCCATATCTCCTAAGCTAACCTGCTTCTTGCTTGTGTTCTGCCCCATTGCTGATGTTGAAATAATACTGTCAGTCCTGTTAGTGCATGGAAGGGAGGAAACAACTTGTCCTTTACCTCAAAGGTAGCAAAATGTATTGGCCACCAGGCACTCTTAAACTGCACTGCTTCATTTGTTATTGTACCTCAAATTTATCTAAGAATGGACTGCTGAATCTTTCCAAAATATTCACCCCTTCAAAAAGTCTATTTTGTCATTCCAAACCTGGAATAGTGCTGCTAGCGATATAATTTGAGCCAGGGGCATTCTGGGATTTTCACCCAGCATAATGCCCACAATTCCATGGGGCTCAGATGCATACATGGAACTCAGATGACCTATTGTTTTCCATGACAGCTACACTTTCTACGAGAGGTCATGCTTTGGACGCACTGAAAAGAATTGGACATCTGTTGCAGCAGGGGTGTGGAACTGATGGTGCTGCATATATTGTTGGACTTCAATTCCCATTAGCTCCAGCCAGCATAGACAATGGTCAAGGATGATGGGCGTTGTAGTCATACCACATCTGGAGGGCCATAGCAGATTTCCCCATCCCCGGATTAAACGATCTCAGGGTTTTGCTGCTCAGAGTGTTGTTTCCTTAAAGACTCAAGTTCTAACCAGTCCTGTTCTTTTACTCTTAACAAAATGCCTGACGTCTTCAGTTCAAGTTGCCAAAGCTTTGTTACAGAATCGTTACCTGTTCCTATCAGCATAATTGCAGGGGGTTTGGGGTTGTTGTTTTTTAAAAAAGATATCAATGGAAAATTGCTTATGAAATAAATCAGCAATAGGGAGAAATTGTTAAAACCATGGGGGAAACACTTGGTATTCAATATAGGATAAAATATAAAGATACCCCTAACTGAATCTGTATTAAATACAAAAGCTTTGGATTTGCACAACACAATGGAGGGTAATTGCTGGTACAGCTGAATGGGAAAAAACATAGCATATTATATATTTTTCAGACAGATTGCATTCCCCTCCCCCTTTCATTGTTGTCTTTGCATCTGGTTCTTTGGGAGCTCATCCAAAGAGTCTGTTCATTCAGTTTCCTCCTGGATTAATATATGCCATTATTTGTCAGTAATGTATAAGGCTTTGGGTTAGGAAGGTGGGTGGATGGCAACAGTCAGTACTATGTCAGCCCGCGTTGTCAGGGTGTGAATGTTGCTTTTATATCAGTTCTCTTGTTCTCTAAAGCCCCCCCCCCTTCTTTTTAAAAACAGGCCTCTGAAGGAACTAAGGGAAGAATTATTTTGCTTTTAAGCTGATGACCAAGAAATGAAATTACCATCTAGGAAAAGGCTGACATTTAAAAATGCCATTAAAAATTATGTAGGCAAACTGGGTTGGAACTGTGAATGGAAGGAAAATAGCCACATATATTGATCTACAAATGCTTCACTTGAGCACGTAATCCTTCAGTGCTGTAATAGGTGGAGGACATATAGTCATGGTGGTTGGTTCCATGAGGCAAGGCGAAGCCATTTGCCTCAGGCAGCAAATCTAGCCCCCTTCCCTGCCACTGCGCCACCCAGTCGTGCCACTGTCAACTCCACCGAGACTTTGCCCACACCACTGCCATCACAGTACCTTTGCGCTCACTGCTAACCCTGCACCCTTGTCACTGCATTGTGGTGGCAGTGTTGAGACAGTAGTGGGTAAGCATGGAATTGCGGTGGTGGGGCGATGTTGGGTGCAGGGAGGGGGCCTGTGTCTTGGGGGGCAGAGTTGGAAAGGGGTGGAGGCAAAGCATTTCACCTGCTTTGGCAAAACATCCGAGGCCACACCTGTCTATTGCACTTCTGATCATTCCAGTTGTGCAAGCTCAGGCACAATTTTGAGCAAACAGGAGCACATCTTGGGACTGAGTTTGACTTTTCATGGTTTCCATATATAAAAGGGCACCTTTAGATCCAGCTCAAATACAATACAGTGGTACCTCAGGTTACATATGCTTCAGGTTACATACGCTTCAGGTTACAGACTCCGCTAACCCAGAAATAGTGCTTCAGGTTAAAAACTTTGCTACAGGATGAGAACAGAAATCGTGGTCCGGCGGAGCGGCGGCAGCAGGAGGCCCCATTAGCTAAAGTGGTGCTTCAGGTTAAGAACAATTTCAGGTTAAGAACGGACCTCCGGAACAAATTAAGGTACTTAACCCGAGGTACCACTGTAACAGTGCAAAGGCTCCATTGTTCTGGAATATTTTGCCCCCTGAAAGTCAAGTCTGCCTCAGCCTGTGGTTTTCTTGTTTTCTTGTTTTCCTTCCTTCCTTCCTTCCTTCCTTCCTTCCTTCCTTCCTTCCTTCCTTCCTTCCTTCCTTCCTTTAAATAAAGTGCTAGCAGATGGAATAGGATTAAGTTGGGATCTGATATTTTGAAAGGTTGAATCAAATGTTACCGAGTGTTTGATGGGCCCAACTACCCAAAATGCGTAAAAGAGTTGGCCGGCTTTGTAGGACTCTCATTGATGCTCAGCGTTTTGATAATCAGAAAAGGTGGGGTGGGCGCCAGTGTGTTGGCTATGATGTAATTTCTGAAATACAGACAACTAGCAGCTTTGCACCTGACACTGCTTTGAAATCAGTGGTTAAAATCGGTGCAGTTTCAAAACGTTCACTCTACCATCTTAATTCAAAATGGCATCCAATTGTAGCCAAATGTAGCTGACAAATGTAACTGCTCCTTGAGCTCAGGAACCAGGATGCAGAATTTGGGTATAGCATCTTAAGAGGTGTCCAAAATACATATCTTATAGATAAACAACTTTCCGATATATACAGTACATAAATGTAATTTCCGAATTAAAATAGAAACTTTCCTTTTATGACTCATGAGATTGTATATTTGGAACATAACTAATATATGTGTTTGGAAGGGGGGCTGATATACAAGTTTGTACTGCTATCCTTGAGTGCTCACTGGAAGGACAGATCCTGAAGCTGAGGCTCCAATACTTTGGCCACCTCATGAGAAGAGAGGACTCCCTGGAAAAGACCCTGATGTTGAAAAAGATTGAGGGCACAAAGCGAAGAGGACGAGATGGTTGGACAGTGTTCTCGAAGCTACCAACATGAGTTTGACCAAACTGCGGGAGGCAGTGGAAGACAGGAGTGCCTGGCATGCTCTGGTCCATGGGGTCACGAAGAGTCGGACACGACTAAACGACTAAACAACAACAACAACTGCTACTCTACCCTATCCTTGGGGCCTGAGTGTGATCAGCAGGTATAGGCAGGCAGCCCCCTATTTATGTGAGTTTTGTTCCGATGCACCACACACATCAGTGAAATCGTGTATAATTGAAACCCAATGCAAAAGCCTACAAACACCCCATTCTGCCTTGCCCCAACCCCATGCAACAAAAGTGCAACAAAAATCCTTCATAAGAATTTCACTCAAAAAAACGATAATTTTCTGATGCAATTTCTTTTCTCATTAATGGGTAGAGAAAGTTTTTTTTGGGGGAGGGGGGAATTATTAGAATGTTCTTTTTTGCACAATACTATCACCATGGCACTAGCAGTGCACATCAAAAGGGCCATGTCTCCCCCATAAACAAAACATTTGGGGTGGGGAGTAGGAAAAAGTAATTACAGGGTAGCCAGCCAATCAGGAACAGTATCCAACTGTTACAAACAGTAAGTAAAATGATGAAATATAACAAAAACGCACAGGATGTCCAGGGGTGTGAAGTATGGTCTTTGCTCCTGTGAGAATGGGCTGGAAAATCAAATGATGCTACCTGAATCCACTCACATCCAAATGAGTCCAACATGATTGCAATGAGGGTGGTTTAAGTGCATAACCACCACAAAGATGTCCATTTGTGACCCTCTTCCAATGCTGCAGTTTAGCTAACTACGCTCAACTTTCAGACAGACTATTTTCAGAGACTCTCACCTGATTGCTGAGTACTGGGCTCTTTGCCTCCAGTTCAGTTTATAACTAGCAAAAAAAGGAGGTTTTCAGAAAACTGGCAGGCTTGGTGAAACTGAGTTCCCTGGGACTTATTTCGAAGTAAGTGTGCATAATAGGGTTGCAGGCTAAAACTGTTCTTGAATCTGTTTAGCCACTGCAGGTTGACAAACCTGAGAAAATAGTATTGCAAGAAGTTGTATGTTTCCAAAAGTTGATCAGATCAGCCTTACACTGTCCTCAGTGCACTGAGCACACTGTGCTCTCAGAGACAGAATTTAGCTCAGGCATGGGGTACTTGTGGCCTTCTAGATGTTTCTGGACTGCAGCTTCCATCATCCCTGACCATTGGTCAAGCTCACAGGGATTGATGGGGGATGGAGTTGAACAACATCTGCAAGGCAATAGGTTCTTCATCCCTGGTTTTGGCAGTCTCTGTGCTTTGTATTGAAAGAACTATTAGTGCAGTGACTGAAAATGTAAGAATAGCCTCCCATGGTGGCTATTCCCACCATGTTTTAAAGAGAAGGTTTAAAACCCACCTGTTTTAAAGAGAAGGAGAACTGAAGGAAAGGAGATATATTTGTCCTGAGGAGAACCATGTTGCTATCAAACTGTCCAACCCATTCAAAACTGTGTCTGCCCTGCACACCACCTAGTTGCCCTGTGTTGTCATTTTCTTTCAGCAGCAACATAACCTCATAGTCTTTCAAACCATACACTATTTGAAGATATAAAGCCTGAGCAAACTTTCACCTTAAAGTGATGAGATCTGAGGAAATTAAACCAAGATTTATAGGACAACGCTGTAGTATTAAAAAATACAGTTGCCTTGACAAATGAAAGCCAGCCAAACTATGCACTCTGTGATCATAACCCATTGTAAATAAGAGGCTGGGGTTTGCATTTCCTCTCCTGAGATTATGTTTTGGATGTTTTTTCATCCCCATAAAAAACTCTACATTTAATCTTTGGCAATCTCATTTTAAGGAGATACTCATCATGTCCTGTTTCATCCAATTGTGCTTGAAATACTTAGAGCATAATTTAGCTGGAGTAATAGATGTCGAGATAATTGGCAAATCAAACAGCTCATACACTTTGCCAGCTGTTGCCGAAATGGAGTGATGCCTGAGGGCTGGGCCGATTTCTCCCAAACCGAGTCACATAGCGGAAAAGGCAAGGCAGCCTCTGCAGTCTTTCTGCTGAGTTTTTATGTCTTCATAGGTTTGACTCATCGTTCACTGCATATTATGACATTTATCTTATTTCTTGTGTAGGTGGTTAGCACTAGCACAGTTCAGTTTATTTCTATGCAGCCACTTCACGTTTGTGGTCCTACTAGCAGGAATAACAAGGGAGACCTGGACTGACAAGCTGGGTCACTTTGACCCTTCAGGTAAACTCTGGGCGAGGAGAACTCCAAGCTCCTCTGCTTCCTCCACCACGACCTTCACAGCATCCATCCTCCATACCAGAAGGGAGCCAAGAGACAGCATAACAAGCTAAAGCACCCAGTTGGAGCTGCTGTGTCCTCAAGGATTTAAAGAAAACATGTTGTACATGTCAGCAAAGGAGAGCTAAGGTAGTAGTGGCCGGATTAATGATGTTGCTCACCTGCCTTCCCAACACTTTACATCACTGCTAGTTACTGAGAGGGAGAAGCAAGGCAGCAGTTTCTCAGTGTGGTATGGATGCAATGATAGGAGCATTCAATTGGCTCCAAAGCTGTGCCCACTCCCCACCGCCTTAACCCTCTCCCTCCTCTTCTCAGTAACTGGCAGCAATGTGTAGGGTTGTACAGGCAGGTGAGCAACCCCACCCTGCTTGTGCAACCCTACCTGACCTTCTCACATGACCTATATAGAAACATATATAATCTGGCTCGTGTGTTTCTAACAAGATGTTCTAGGCTTTTATCATCATCACCATCATTTATTATTTATATCCCGCCCATTTGGCTGGGTTTCCCCAGCCACTCTGGGCAGCTCCCAACAGAATAATAATAATTAAAACTAATAATAATAATAAAGCAACCAAACATCAAAAACTTCCCTAAACAGGGCTGCCTTCAGATGTCTTCTAAAAGTCAGAAAGTTGTTTATTTTGTTGATATCTGATGGGAGGGCGTTCCACAGGGAGGGCACCATTAGTGAGAAGGCCCTCTGCCTGGTTCCCTGTAGCTTCATTTCTCGCAGTGAAATGAAGCCCTTGGAGCTGGACCTCAGTGTCTAGGCTGAATGGTGGGGGTGGAGGCGCTCCTTCAGGTATACTGGGTCTGAAGTATACTGAAGTATACTGAAGTTTATGACTCTGTAAAATATTTAGGGCCATTTAAATACTAGAATCCTTGTGCAATCTCAGTGATGTGGGGTTTTGGGGTTTGTTTTTGTCAATTTCTGTTTGAAGGTGAACCTACCTAATCTACACTTTCCAAAACTATGCAGGAACTTAAACAGGGTCAGTCCTTTGAAATGTGCAATTCTCTGAATTTTGCCTTGCATTTCTCCACCTCTATTTTACATGTGGAAAGGGGGAAAGATGCGTTCATCATTTTGTACAATGGGATGCTGTGTGTGGCCAAGCTTATTTTTGTTACCGTTTTAGAATGATAATTACTAAAAACTTCCAGTTGTCATTCCAGATGCTATCAATATTCATCAGGTCCCTCCTGATTCACTGCTTCAGTGTGGCGGCAGATGGTCCCAGGAACAAAGCAATGAAAGTATATGACCCTCCAAAGAGACAACAGAGTTTCTCACAAAAGGTGCCAAGGAGTGCTCTGTGAAAGCCATAATTGTTGTTTCTGAGGGCTAAATTGGACGTTCTCTTTGAAAAATGCACGTTTGCCATGGAAGTGGGAGTGTAGCTGTGGGTACGGGGTGGGAACTTAAAAGAAAGGATTGACATGAGGTTGCAAATACCTAACCCCTCCCAAACCCGCAGATTCTTCTCTGCATATTTTCCCCAGGGCCAATTCCCCTTCTACTGGGCTTACTCCTGATTTTGGAAGTCAACTGAGAAGAGAGGGGAATTAATTCAAAACAGGAAACTCAAAACAGGCATTGGCAGGATTGGCAGACAGGGGACGGTCAAATACACACCCACCAATTTCCCCTGCATGTGCATGCCAGATGATGGTGAATTTGTCCAGTGGCTGAAACAAGAGGGGTATTGCTAGTCTACACTGCCCCATGACAACAGTATGTGTCATCATCATCATCATCCATCTTAACTCACCTGACATGGTATTCCTATCATTATTGCATATGGATGGAGGCCATCTAGGTGCTGGTCGGTGGTGGCAAAGTTCTTCCACAGCTGTCATTGCTGCTTGTTTCTGCTGCAGATAAAATGCTTCCCACCTCACTCTTGGAAAGGCATGACTGTGTTATACCGACATGGTGCTTGCATAGCAGTCTTCCAACATTCAGCTTGTTAATGTTTTTCTTTTAATGTGCAGTTGTTAAATAATGTTATATTTAGCCATCGTGGTGTCTCTTCGAACAGAAAGGTAGGATACCAATATAGTCAATAAATAAGTTTATTAAAAGAATAAATAAATAAAGCACCAAGCAAGCATCCTACACTCTTATTTTATGTCAGATTCATATTTATCACTCCTGTTTCATTAAAAAGCTTTCTTATTTGGTTATGTGAGTGGGAAAGCATTATCTCCCAATCTATTACTTAATTATGTGTTTTTCATCTCCTCTGTAAATTAATCTCCCCCCTCCCCATGAAAACCATTGCTTTCTATAATCATTTTATATAATAATTTCCCCATTCCCTTTATCATTTCCATTTCTCATCTCCAAAACCATGGTATACTTGTAATTTTCCATGGCAATAATTGCCTGTTTCAAATGAAAAGGAGATTTTTGAGTGTTTAAAAGGAGTCTTTAGACATGTTTTTCACCCATGAGAATTTCCAAGGATAAAGCTGGTGAATTACTCAGTAGTGGAAGAAGATCAGGTTAAAAATAAAAACAGACCAAGGGTACAATCCACAATAGCTTTCCTTTGATTGTGACCACAGTGGAACAGGGGCACTCATACTGAAAGCTGTGCTATTTTCATTCCTGGTAATATTGTGTCTGGATGTGAAATGGTTTTAAGCAGTTTGTTGAATTTCCCAGAATCTCCTCTCTCATTAATGGAAGATGGCCCAGAGATAGACATTAGTTTACAGTTTTTCTTATTCAGTTTGGCATTAGGTTCATCTGGCATGCATTGGAGATGGACTATTAACATTTAAAAGCATTGACTAAATTGGTTTAATCAATACAAACAAGCGCACACATAGCCCCAGGGAAATTTTGGTGCCCGAATCAAATGAACAATTAATATTTATTCCCTCCTACATAGGAGGAGGAAGAGTGTGTTTATTTCACACTTTGCAACAAATCACATCTCTTTAGGGACAACTGATGCTTCCATAGCACACTGAAGCCAGAGCTCCCTTTGCATGTGAATTGCAAGAAGGGGTCAGTGGGTATCAGACAGCCAGTAGGAGACTGGCCTCACCCCTGGATGTTTCCAACATCGGTGCAGACTGCAGTGAATAAGTCTACATGTGAGCAGCTTGTGCGTAGGCTTCCAGGCTAGTTGGCGCACATGCAGTGGTCCCAATTGCTGCATGTTAGCAGCTTCTCCTGTGGAGGCTTCTTTGCTATGGATCAGGGGTAGAGAACCTTTTCCAGCCTGAGGGCTGTGTTCCCTTGTGGGCAACCTTCCAGGAGCTGCATGCCTGTGGGAGTGGGTGGAGCCAGAGATAAACAGATGCTACTCCTGCGCTTTGTAGAGTAGGCTGCTGTCAGGAGTGAGGCGGCAATAAATCACATGAAGTAAGTGAAGTGAACTAATCCAGAATGCGGTAGCTAGACTGGTGAGTGGGAGTGGCCACCGAGACCATCTACCACCAGTCCTGAAAGAACTACATTGGCTCCCAGTATGTTTCCGAGCACAATTCAAAGTGTTGGTGCTGACCTTTAAAGCCCTAAACGACTTCGGTCCAGTATACCTGAAGGAGCGTCTCCACCCCCATCGTTCAGCCCAGACACTGAGATCCAGCTCCGAGGGCCTTCTGGTGGTCCCCTTCCTGCAAGAAGTGAGGTTACAGGGAACTAGGCAGAGGGCCTTCTTGGTAGTGGAACACCCTTCCATCAGATGTCAAGGAAATAAGCAACGATCAGACTTTTAGAAGACAGCTGAAGGCAGCCCTGTTTAGGGAAGTTTTTAATGTTTGATGTTCTATTGTGCTTTTAATTCTGTTGGGAGCCGCCCAGAGTGGCTGGGGAAAACCAGCCAGATGGGAGGGGTATGAATGAATGAATGAATGAATGAATGAATGAATGAATAGAAGAAACAGGATCTGCTCAGGAGTGCCAGGCCTAATGAGCACAGCAACTCTTCTTTGGTAGATCTTGCACCCATGAGGCAGTTGTGGAAACTGAAAGTCCCTGCCTTCCTACGGCTACCTAAGCAATCTGAAACTATGCCAGCGTGCCTGCCTTTGCTGCTCCCTCTTCATATGTCTCTGGTCCTGGGAGACAAGGAGGTAGGGGAGCTTTTCACAGCAGGAGGTAGAGACACCCTGGTGTCTCTGCTTCTTGGCCTCCCACTCCTGCTTCTGCTTCGGGGACTTCTCTCTGCCACAGACTCTCCCTTCTCAACAAACCCTGTTACCTCTTCAGCTTTGGACGCCTCATCTGCTCCCTCTGACCACTCATCATCATCACCACCCCGCCACCAATCCCTGGACTATGAACCTTCCTCCCATGGCTTTAAATAATACCTATCTAACAAAGGCATGATAGTCCAAGGGTGATCATAAGATAGCCAAAATCTAAAACTAAAACAAAGACAAAGATTATTACTAACTGAAATGCTCATATTGTTGGGGTGTGGTAATAAGGAACACAAAAGCCAACAATAAAGATCTCTAGGAGGAGTAGAATTGCAGTGCATCTTAGATTTTAAGAACAGAATGGGAGCATCCACAATATCAACAAATTCTCCTTGAATTTTTGGGAGAAGTATGGAAAGTATGAGGAAAAAGCATGTCTTTTATTGTTATTTCTATTGAAAAGGCTCTTCGGGGGTTGTTGTTTTCTCCGCCAGCCTAATGGATCCACTTCTTGCCCCAAAGGAACATTTCAGCATATCCACAGTTGGAGATCTCTCTTGCATGTTTCTTCCAAGGACAGAAAAACAACTTTCTTTCTTGCATTCATCCATCGCAATTATGGCACCACTCCTGAGATGAAATATTCTGCTTCGTTTCAAGTCGAGGATGAGCCATCCAACTGCGACTTCTTTCAAGATGCTATTGTGCTACCACATGAAGTCAGTGTCAATTGATTGTTCCTTTCAGGACACTTTGATCACTGCTGAGATGTATGAACGTGGCCATCAACTCCCAGGTTTGTGGTTAAAATGTAAGAGAAATTGCTGCTGTCCTTCACCAAACAAGGCAGTGGAGGCAATAACATCAGGTAGAGAAAAGGGGGACACAACAGTAGAAAGAGTGTCTTTCCATCCTGCTTAAAAGGTGCAGTTAGACTGGGATATGTGAAGTCTATGAGAGGCAGACTGACCCTGCCAAAAGCTGGTGCCCTGTCATTTTCATACAGTGGCGCAACAAATGATTATTTGGATTTTGCACCAATAAAGTTGTTCTGGGAATTGGACGGCAATCCTAGAGAGGTAGCTTTGATCCCACCGAGTACAGTGCAGGACTGCAACCCCTTTCAGTTCCATGAGGCAGAGCTCTAGCAGTCCACTTTGGAATATAGGAGCCATTTGGATCAGCACTGGGAATCTTTAGAGAGCTGGCAGGTCTTGCAGAAACCAACCCTGATCTGTTAATAAAAATCTGCTATCACATATATGTTCTCTCCTGTTTGTTCCCCTTGAGCTTCTGATAGCCCTCGGCTCCAGATTGTTTTAACATCAGATATTACCTGGCGCTCTGCAAGTTCAGTCCAGCTAAAGCAGCTAAAAGAAAAAGGTAAAGGACCCCTTTAAGTCCAGTCAAAGGCAATTGTGGGATGCGGCGCTCATCTCACTTTCAGGCTGAGGGAGCCAGCGTTTGTCCACAGACAGCTTTCCGAGTCATGTGGCCAGCATGACTAAACTGCTTCTGGCAAAACAGAACACCGTGACGGAAACGCCATTTACCTTCTCAGCTAAAGTAGAACAACACTGTTACATATACAGTATTTTGCGCCCCATAAGACGCTCCGGCCCATAAGACGCACCTAGTTTCCCCCCCCCCAGGTACGGGGCTGGAAGAACCAGCTCGGGGAACAGTGGGAAGGCACGCTCTGCCTCCCCGCTGTCCCCCGAGCTTGTGGGGCTGGCGATGGGGAGAAGTGCACCAGTCCCGGGAGGGCAGGCAGCTCTGCGCTGCCATCCCGAGCGGGGCAGGACTTAGCGCCCCGCTCGGGATGGCGGCGCAGAGCTGCGCTGGTCCCAGGACCGCAGGCAGCTCTGCACGGCCACCGGGAGTGGGGCGGAGCTTCTCCCCTGGCTCCCGGTGGCCGTGCAGAGCTGCGCTGGTCCCGGGACTGCAGGCAGCTCTGTGCAACCCTCGGAGCCGGTCTCCCGAGGGTTGCGCAGAGCTTCCTGAAGCCTGGAGAGCGAGAGGGGTCGGAGCGCACCGACCCCCCTCGCTCTCCAGGCTTCAGCGAAAGCCTGCATTCGCCCCATAAGACGCAGGCACATTTCCCCTTCATTTTTGGAGGGGAAAAAGTGCGTCTTATGGGGAGAAAAATACGGTACATATATGTAATGCTGTTTGTATTTCAGAAGCATAGATATATTCCTGACTGGCACTGCAGAAACAAAAGGCCCATAGCTCATTTGTAAGATCCTACATCCAGTTGTTGACATTTCCTGGTAGGGCTGTGAAAGACTCTGCCTGAAGTTATTTTTATTACTATTACTTCTACTGTTGGTGTTATTAATTAAATTTATATGATATGCCATCAATAGCACTCTTTAGACAGCTCACAATACAAAAAGAAAACACTGAATAATGTACACTGAATATTGCATTGTATTCAAAATACAATAACTGAAACAATGAAAATCAATAAGAGCAGCAGGAAAACTTCTCTAGCATAGGCAGGGGGTTGTGACCCAAGGTTGCACCACACAGCAGGACTTCCCCTTTCTCTCTTCTCCGCATGCACCCCCAAAATCTGCTCCAGAGGGTCCCCCAACCCCCTAGAGCAGATTTTGAGGGTGTGTGGAAGGCTGCAGAGAGAGGATGGAGAAATTCTGTGGTGCAGACTGAAGTCTCTTGTGCAAGCAGAAGGGCAGTGTTGGATACAACCCAGAACAAACAATTTGCAGTTCTTGAAACCTTGGACAGCTGCCACCATTTAGCATAGGCAATGTTGAGCTAGATGGACCAATCATCTGACTCAGTATAAGGAAGCATACTGTGTCTCCAAAACCCTTCCGTCGAAGCCAAGGGCTACTGACATGTTTTAGGTGGATTTTCCACACCCCTATGTTCTCTACTGGATATATATCTCAGTTTTCTAGTTATTCTTACAAGAATACAGGGTTGGGGTTCTCATAAGAGACTCACAAGAACAATTAGCTTTTGGGTAATCATGGCACCCCAGATTACATTATGCGTCAAATTTCATCTTTATGTCTACTGAGAAATACCTTAAATCCCATTGAGTGTATGAGGTCTAAGTGTGTGTAGATATACATATCTATCGGTCAAAATGTCTGTGCCCTTAAGGATTGTTTCTTAATTAACATCTGACTCGTTAGAGTTTCATCTTCTAAATATAATTTTAAAAGGAAACGAAAAGGGCAACTTGATGTGCTAATTTCGCTCTCTTTGTGTTGGACTGAAGGGGGGACGGGACAAAAACACATGACAGGGCTGGCAGCATTTGAAGCACATCACCATAAACAAGTATGCCTTATCACCCGTTCTCTCCATTATTTCTCCCTTTTAATGCATTTCCTCCTTAACACATTGAATTATTCATCACAAATTGGATACTTCATTCCTAGAATTTGCAGTGCTAGCATGGAGAAGAATTTACCATGATCCCATCCTTTTTATAAACCGTACAAGAAACAGATACAAAAAATTAACTGTTTGAGGTTGCTGTTTCATTTTCCTTTTACAGGGGCGTGGCGTGGGAGAGGAGACTGCCAGGGCAATCTCCCCAGGCGCATGTTTGTTGGGGGGGGGATACTGCTCACGTCAACCTCCCTGGGTCTGCCCTGTAGCTCTTTGCAAGGCTGGGATCTGATCTGATTAAAAAATGCAAAACCAAACTGAACCATTTCCACATAAGTCACAACAAAATATAAAATAAAGATACAACAAACAAACAAACAACAGCAGTAACCTCCGCTTGGACAATACCCCAGCCCAAGAGTCTGTTCAGCAGTCTCAGCTTTTGTAGCTGGAGTCAGTCAAGGTCCTACCCTCTCAGGCCAAGTGGGAAAAGACCTGCAAGGCAGGGAGTCTCAGAGGAGGAGGTGGAAATGTATAGGGGCGGGGAGGAAGAAAAGGAATGTGAAGGGTAGGTAGACCCCTAAAATTGTGTCTTTGGCTACAATTCTAAACAAAGGTAAGCACCACTGAACCTACTTCTGAGTAAACATGTATAGCATCACACTGTTGTGTTGGGTGCAGGATGACTTTGTAGGTTTTACATTCACTGTTTTTCACTATGTTTCTCCCTCCGGCTTGGTTGGTTTTTTTGCTCTTTAAAGTAAAAGGAGGACGATTAAGGAGTTGATTTCTGAGTGGGTAGCAAGTGCATGGTGACCGATCAAGTCCTAGCTGCTGCTGTGTCAGTGCAATTATGCAGCATCTGGTTTATGAGATATGAGACCATCATTTCAACGATTACCGGAGTTATTACCTTGGCAATAAAACAGAAATGCACCTGTGCTTGATATAACTGTACATCTCTACTGCCTTCGTTGTTTTTCCCAAAAAGAGAGAGATACTTTTGGGAACAGTTTAGTTTACTGAAATACATGGGGGGGGAATGCAGGACAATTCGAATGTTCTTTACACAGTGTGTGTTGATCACGTATTCAAAGCCCTGCCAGCTGATCAAGCACAAAACTTTCTATTTGATTCCTCCCTCTCCTTTGCGCCTTATATTTACTCCTCCACTGAGCATTTTCCCTTCACAACATTGTGAGAATCCACCCTTTCTTTCTGTCCCTTCAGCCAGAACTTTGGTTTGGATCCTGATCATTCCCTAACTGAACTACTGCAGTCTTCTCTTTGGCCTCCCCTCATCACACCTCAGGCCATCGGCTTAACCTGTCAAGATTTGGGTCTAGCTTTATGACAGGCTTCTGTGGGGTGTGTGTCTGCTGTCTGTGTCACTAATGGAACAAGTTTTTCAGAATGAAGGGCCTGCTGTGTCCTGATCGGCCTGTGAAGTTAGCTGAATGGACGGGAGTCAGTTGACTCTCTTGAGGTGAAACGGGTTCGCGTCTCCGCTCCTCCACATGCAGCTGCTGGGTGACCTTGGGCTAGTCACACTTCTTTGAAGTCTCTCAGCCCCACTCACCTCACAGAGTGTTTGTTGTGAGGGAGGAAGGGAAAGGAGAATGTTAGCCGCTTTGAGACTCCTTCGGGTAGTGATAAAGCGGGATATCAAATCCAAACTCCTCCTCCTCCTCCTCCTCCTCCTCTTCAAATTGACATTCTGAAGAGAGAGAACTTTGGTGGCACAAGAAATTAGAAGACCTGGAATAAAAGTCTCTGTCAAAGTGCTACATTTGCAGATATCACATGACGACCCTCTTAGATTCCAACACTGTGTTTCCATGTCCTTTAGCAAACAGCCAAACTCCATAGCCTTGTCTTCAAAGATTCTCATGGGTATGTTCTGCCTTTATTTCCTGTTATCCCCCAGGTTAGGATCTTCAGTCCTCAAGCTCTACCATCCTCAGCTAACCAAATGCCCCCCTGCTTCTGTAAATGAATCATTCTCCCTTGCTGCCCCGTATGTCTAGAATTTCCACCCAGGACTGCTATGCATGCACACACACAATTCCCAAGTAAAGCCTTTTAATAATAAACCCATTTATTGGTACTCTCACAGGTTGATAGACTTTGGTATTTATTGCAAGACCACTGGTTCTAGTCTGTTGTTGCTGTTTTTAAAGATAGATACCCACCCAACCTTCTGGAGAAGATTCAGGGAATGTGTAGGGGGCATAGGGGAGTGGAAAGGGCATCCAAGTTACATTCCTAAAGGTCATTGCCCAATGCCTCCTGCTGCCTGTCAGGTGAGCTTTGCATTCACTTTAATTGTTATAAACTGTACCCCTTTAGGATGATGCTCAAAGCTGAGGGAAGACCAAGAACATGAGTGCTGAATAGAGTTGACATTTCTCACAATGCAGCTTTGAGGCACTGGTATATTAGATGAAATAAGGACTAGCAGCCAGACCTTGATAAATCAGTTTCTCTTGCTAGCATTTTCACAACTGCACTGGTGTCAAAGTAGGTTACAATGTAAACCCAGAAATGATATTATTATTCTTAGGTGCCCGTGACTGCTTGCTCCTTGCTTTATACAACCAAGACATTAGGAAGAGCTTTCTGTTGGAAAGGCTTGTTTGACAGTGGAATGGATGGAAAGAAGGTGGAGGACTCTCCTTCACTGAAGGTTTTTAAATTGAGGTGGTTATAGTCTTTGGCTCGAGTTCCTGCATTGCAGGGGGTTGGATGAGAGGACCCTTGAAGTCCTTTGCAGTAAATTCTTGAGTGGAGAAAGTGTGGGCAGACAGAGGACTACACTCTGTTGTGACTGAATCTCCCTTCCCCAGGCAGCAAACGACCCAGGGTGGCTTTAAGGTTGTTGCCACGCCCAGTCTTTTACAAGACCCAATACTTATCAAAAGGCCTGTTTTTATCACAGTCTTCTAGGAAAACATAATGCTATTTATACATTTCATGAAGTCCATCTTTTCTAACTAGAAGACCTCAGAAGAGGCGTGTGCTTTCAGGGATTTTTTGCACCACACTTTCATAGTCTTCCCCAGAAAATCTAGGCTAGCCATAATCAAGTACACAAGTCATTGATCTTCTTATCTAAAATCAGGTCATTGAATGAACGTAATTTACAGGCAATGGTTTTGGGAGGTTTTTTGTGTGTGTCATAGGCTGTAAATCTTCCGCAGATGTGATCTATTCATCTAGTTAAACTAAAAGAGCACTTGTCATTCTGATTTACAGTCTCTCTTACATAAGCACTATAACTGTATCTCCCACAAATACACTCAGCAAAGCCAAGCGGCTGCCTAATCTTCTTGGCAGAGAAACACACAGTTTGACACTGGCTTGCAAGGCAGATTTCCCAAAGGCCTTGAAGAAGACTTTCCAATGGGATCAGGGGCCCATTGGAAATAATTCTCAGAATGGCCTGATTTCTTCCACTGCCCAATATCCCATCCTCAAGTAGAAAAACGTAATCTTATGACTGAATAGCTTGTGGCACCTTCTTTGAAAACAGGAGAGGCTCACTTGCAGTTTGGTCTTTCCTCTTTCCCCTGAAAGTTCATGAATTGAGCACACTGCCAGCATAGTGACAATGTCAGCATATTTTCCTGCTGGGGATATACCGTTAAATTGTCCTGGTAAAACTGGGGCATCACATTTTTTCATATGGGGAACACAGTGACCATTTTGGATGCCACGATCTCATGCTATTTCATGCCGCAATCTCCCACAAAAGTTCAGGGGGGTATGATATTGTGCAGCACCTCAGACTGCATGTTTGGGGGCACCATGCCCCCAAAGTGCTTTTTTCAGGGGGAAAACTCAGCATGAAATAGTGTGAGATCATGGCACCCCAAATGGCCACTGTGCTCCCATAAGAAAAAAAAATGGGAAAATGGCATTCTGGAAGATGGCATCCCAGTTTTTCCCTTCAACATGTTGGAGGGTATGTGGGGATTGCAGAGGCTGAATTATAATCCTTGATGTCACTGAACTCACCTGTCTGCTTTCTTAGCTCATGTATACTAAGCTATGGATAGCTTTAACTAAAAAAAACAAAAACACTAGTAAGTTGCCTAAACTAGTGTTTTGCCAAAAAAAAAAAAGTGAATGGTGAAGAACTGTCTTCAACAAGCTACCTCTGCCACCTGCTACTCAACCCTTTCCCCCAAAATGTTATTAGGCTGGCAGGTCAAGACTTTTTAAGTGGTGGCTTGATTAGTGCTGATATTTAAAAGAACATTCCAAATTGTGTGTGATTAATATGCAATTTACTATATTTCTGGGTGTGTGTTTTTTAATGCTTTATATATATATATATTATTTTTAGACCATGTTGTAAAATCAAGGTATCCTGAAAGGCCAGCTAGTCCAGTTCTGGGCACCACAGTTCAAGAAGGACACTGACAAACTGGAACGTGTCCAGAGGAGGGCAACCAAAATGGTCAAAGGCCTGGAAACGATGCCTTATGAGGAACGGCTAAGGGAGCTGGGCATGTTTAGCCTGGAGAAGAGGAGGTTAAGGGGTGATATGATAGCCATGTTCAAATATATAAAAGGATGTCACATAGAGGAGGGAGAAAGGTTGTTTTCTGCTGCTCCAGAGAAGCGGACACGGAGCAATGGATCCAAACTACAAGAAAGAAGATTCCACCTAAACATTAGGAAGAACTTCCTGACAGTAAGAGCTGTTCGACAGTGGAATTTGCTGCCAAGGAGTGTGGTGGAGTCTCCTACTTTGGAGGTCTTTAAGCAGAGGCTTGACAACCATATGTCAGGAGTGCTCTGATGGTGTTTCCTGCTTGGCAGGGGGTTGGACTCGATGGCCCTTGTGGTCTCTTCCAACTCTATGATTCTATAATTCATTAAATAAATGGAAGCAAGAAAACAATGAAAGTTTCCATTTTCACCTCATGCGCGCGCACACACAAAAGCACTTATCTTAAAGGACAGTACGGAACTGGTTTTTTGTTCCAGAACTGAGGAACACTGACAAAAAGGTATTAGAATATCTCTCATTACCTCCACCACTCTCCACAGCCCCTGCCTGCCTTTATTGTGTTGCTGTGGTAACTCTTCCTACAGAACTAACATTCATTGAAACACCCCCCAAAATGGCACTGTTTAAACAAAGATATTGAAAACATTTTAGCCTGAAGCCTTGTGAAACAACAGCTAGCCTTACTTAAGTGTTCAACGTCTGTTTTTAAAGTCCTCCATTTTGTTTAACAAGTGAAAAGCTTTTGATATAAATCAGAAATGTGTATAATAATCCAAGCCAGGGTGGTTTCTCTTCCCTCCAAATAAGGCAAGTTTGCTCTGCTCTCCTCCAGTCGCTTGCAAAGTGTGATATTTTGTATGCAAGATGGACTTCTTTCTTGACTTCTGGTGAATGCAGAAAACACTGGTCTGTCCCAAAGATATTGGCCTGTTCTCTTTGATAGCAGGGAGGAAAGGAATGATTGAGACAGGCAGGCAAAGGAAGAGACTCAGATAGCTCAATAGCTTTGCTAGTGAGAGGCACCACAATGAGTCCGGCTAGTGCAGTGGGGCTTCCCTCTCCCCTCCCTAATGTATCCCCCAAATTGGCTCAAGGGGGTTTCAGAGAAGCCCCAGAGCATAGCTGTCAACTTTTCCCTTTTCTTGCAAGGAATCCTATTCGGAATAAGGGAAGTTCCCTTAAAAAAGGGGAAATGTTGACAGCTATGCCCCAGAGAGGGGAGGGGAAATGGTTTCATCTAGCAAGCAGAAATGTTTTCAGTGACTGAATAATTGTATCTGCACACCATTGCCATTTGTGGGTGTGCCACTGGTTGTCTTTGGTGTTGGTGTTGGAATCAGTCAGATCTGATTTGTTTGACCAAAAACTAGGGATGGGGGAGAAAATCCATTCTGTTTGTATTTTTAATTAGCAAATATGTAATTGATACTTCTTGAACCGATGCACAAGCCAAAACAGTTCTCCTTCAAAATTTGCAGTTCCCCAGCCAAGCAATGTGCCCCTAAATGCATAGACAGTCATACCTTGATTCGTGAACGCCTTCTGAGTTGAATGCTTTGACTCCTAAACACTGTAAACCCAGAAGTGAGTTTTTTCAAACATTCTTTGGAACCTGAACGTCCAACGCGGCTTCCGATTGGGGGCAGGGAGAAGCCCTCTTATATACCTGCTGGGATTGACAAGGCATCTGACCCTCACCTGAATCTCATAGCTCTCCTGACGAGTGATTCGGTCTGCAGCCACTATGTGGAAATAAAGGCTGAGATTGCCCACCAGATACCAGGCACTCTACTATTCAAATTAGGCCCCAGTGTTTTTCTTACCATAACCTTCTCAATGAATTAATCAATTTTAATCTAGCATGTAAATTATCAAAACTTGTTCTTGTTGTTTAGTCGTTTAGTCGTGTCCGACTCTTCGTGACCCCATGGACCAGAGCACTCCAGGCACTCCTGTCTTCCATTGCCTCCCGCAGTTTGGTCAGACTCATGTTTGTAGCTTTGAGAACACTGTCCAACCATCTCGTCCTCTGTCGTCCTCTTCTCCTTGTGCCCTCTATCTTTCCCAGCATCAGGGTCTTTTCCAGGGAGTTTTCTCTTCTCATGAGGTGGCCAAAGTATTGGAGCCTCAGCTTCAGGATATGTCCTTCTAGTGAGCACTCAGGGCTGATTTCCTTAAGAATGGATAGGTTTGATCTTCTTGCAGTCCATGGGACTCTCAAGAGTCTCCTCCAGCACCATAATTCAAAAGCATCAATTCTTCGGCGATCAGCCTTCTTTATGGTCCAGCTCTCACTTCCATACATCACTACTGGGAAAACCATGGCTTTAACTATGCGGACCTTTGTTGGTAAGGTGATGTCTCTGCTTTTTAAGATGCTGTCTAGATTTGTCATCGCCTTTCTCCCAAGGAGCAGGCGTCTTTTAATTTCGTGACTGCTGTCACCTTCTGCAGTGATCACGGAGCCCAAGAAAGTAAAATCTCTCACTGTCTCCATTTCTTCCCCTTCTATTTGCCAGGAGGTGATGGGACCAGTGGCCATGATCTTCGTTTTTTTGATGTTGAGCTTCAGACCATATTTTGCGCTCTCCTCTTTCACCCTCATTAAAAGGTTCTTTAATTCCTCCTCACTTTCTGCCATCAAGGTTGTGTCATCTGCAAATCTGAGGTTGTTGATGTTTCTTCCGGAGATCTTAATTCCGGCTTGGGAATCATCCAGCCCAGCTTTTCGCATGATGAATTCTGCATATAAATTAAATAAGCAGGGGGACAATATACAGCCTTGCTGTACTCTTTTCCCAATTCTGAACCAATCAGTTGTTCCATATCCAGTTCTAACTGTAGCTTCTTGTCCCACATAGAGATTTCTCAGGAGACAGATGAGGTGATCAGGCATTCCCATTTCTTTAAGAACTTGCCATAGTTTGCTGTGGTCGACACAGTCAAAGGCTTTTGCATAGTCAATGAAGCAGAAGTAGATGTCTTTCTGGAACTCTCTAGCTTTCTCCATAATCCAGTGCATGTTTGCAATTTGGTCTCTGGTTCCTCTGCCTCTTCTAAATCCAGCTTGCATTTCTGGGAGTTCTCGGTCCACATACTGCTTACTGCTTATCAAAACTTACTTATTTGTTAATTTGAGCAAGAAAAATACTGCTCTCACTTCATTACAAACAGTATTTCTACCTGCAACACACTTGAGCAAACCTGCTCCTCTTCCTTTCACAGATTTTTTGTTGCCACTGTAGCTGCCTCTGATTAGTTGAGAGCTAGTGTGGTGTAGTGGTTAGGAGCGGTAAACTCGTAATCTGGTGAACCGGGTTCGCTTCCCCACTCCTCCACATGCAGCTGCTGGGTGACCTTGGGCTAGTCACACTTCTCTGAAGATTCTCAGACCCACCTACCTCACAGGGTGTCTTTTGTGGGGGAGGATACTGCCAGGGAGACAAAGTCCATCATGGCCCCAAGCCATCTGCCAGATGATCCATCAATCTCCCGTAGGCACGCAGTATCAGCAATTAGCGACATGAGCTCCAGAACATATCTTGCCACAGTCTAGAGCTCATGCACACTCTGTCAGCAGATAATGCACAGCGAAAGTTGCACTCAGGAGAGCATTATTTACAAGTTTTATTCAGCGTTCATCAGAACAAAGAAAGACATGACTGCCTGCGTCAGTGTCTCCGACAGAGAGAAACGAAAGCAAAGACACAACAGAAACATCCTGTGAAAACAGGAAATATGCAGACTCTGTGACTCACAGCCTGCTCCCTTTTAAGGTGGAATGGAAATATCCTAACAGGGAAAGGATATTGTGAGCCGCTTTGAGACTCCTTAGGGTAGTGATAAAGCGGGATATCAAAATATCAAATCAAAACTTCTTCTTCTTCTTCTTCTTCTTCTTCTTCTTCTTCTCATTTAACTCTTTTGGGGGGAAATTAGCATGACACGTTATGTGCATGGAAGTTGTTGACTCAATTAGTCAACTAGAAGGGTTACTGTTAATAGCACCAGTTTTCCTATAACTTGATATTGCTAGATAGTTCTGATGAACTGCAAAAGCATTTTTAGTTCTTTCTTTTGACACCCTGGAACTTTTCTTTATTAGTGTCACTTTGTTTTGTACGATTCCTTGCAAATGAAGGAAAACAACTTTTCTGCTTGTATATGTTGATAATATGATTTTGATTACTGAGAACAAACAAGATTGTACAAAAGCAAGATTGGGCGCAGGCCTGCCCAGAACATAGGTGTCCTGACTGTGAGAAAGGTGACCTGTGTGCTTGCTTGCTTGACAGTTGTTGGGAACTTCAAGGTCCCTGCTCTCCCTTCGTATTATCTTTATACTGGACCTGGAGACTCCAATACAGTGGTACCTTGGTTTACGAACTTAATCCATTCCGGAAGTCTGTTCTTAAACCAAGGCATGCTTTCCCGTAGAAAGTAGTGAAAATGGATTAATCCATTCCAAACAATGAAAAACAACCCCTAAAACAGCAATTTAACATGAATTTTATGATCTAACGAGACCATTGATCCATAAAATGAAAGCTATAGACCAGGCTGCAATCTACTACCCAGTATAAATGGGGTGGGGAAGGAAGGCAAAAGTTCTCTCTCCAAGGAGAGAGAGCTCCCCCCCGGCCAGCCTTTCAGGATCCCTCCCCCCCCACACACCAGTGCTCCGCCCTCACCTACTTAAGGCTGGCACAAGCAGCCCTTGCCACTCGGGTGAGTTTTCCTTGCTGAAGAACTCTTACTGCATCCTGCCCACACTGTCCCAGAGCCACGCAGCTAGCGATGGATCTAACAAAGTCCTGGGTCACAGGAAAGCGGAAAACACAAAGCAAAGCACAACAAAGCCTGGGCTGGGATTCTGAAAGGTTTTCCCCTCACGCTCCTTGCAGTTTCTTGGCCAGGAGGGGGAAAGCCCTGCATGTAGATGCCAAGATTTGAACCACAGATATCTGCATGCAATGGAGGTTCTCTCCCACTGAGCTATGGTCCTTCCTGAATCAAATGAAGAAAATGTTTTCCACATTAATTGAGCAAACCGACTGTAAGGCACCTTTCCTCTGACTGAAATATTGCTCGCTTGTGGTTTCCCCAACTACTAGCTGCTGTTATTTCATGACAGTTTACTGGCAGCCAAACATTTCAACTGGGGATGAAGAAGGCCTTGAGGATTAGTCAGTTTGGCTGTAAGCAACTCTGTCGAGTGAAGATTCTTCAGAGCCCAATTATAGAGTTTATTGTCGGTTTGCAGAATTATGACAAGTGATCTACTTTTCTGATGAATTACTACCCAGAGTTCCTTTTTTGAATAAATAGAATCTGCTGTGCTTGGACAATCACTTTTACAAAATTGTTTGTGCCAGCAAAACAAAATAAAGGCGGTTGACCTGTATTCTCTGGGCTATTCCATCGCATGCATTGTCCACATAGTGAATCTGTTTTCAGAACCTAGCTTCAGTTTATGCCCACAACACAAAATGCAGCTGAATGAAAAGATAACTGAGAGATTTGGGGTGGGTGGGGAGAGTTGTGTCATCTTTAAGCATCGTAAGAGGATCTCAGATAACCATTTATTGCTGCTATAAATAACTTAATATTGTTTTTAATGCTGTAACCTGCCCTGGGACCTTACAGTGAATCGTGGGCAATAAATAAAATAATAAATTCCATGTTGATTGCTAAATTGGCATTTAGTTAGTTGAGAAATAGTATACTAGTCCGTATCTCTCCAGTACTGATGTCAGAGAATTCTGACAACAGCAGAAATGGGACATTGCCAGTGTTCACATATACACACCATGTTTCTGCTGCTGCGGGTGACTAACATGGCTACTCCTCTGCAAAGCTTTAAAGTTGTTTTCTCTTCTTCATCAAATGCACCCGTGTGTTTCAAGAGCCAGCATGGTGCACTGGTGACAGTGTCAGAGTGGGTGTGGGGTGGAGAGACCGCTACCCAGTTATAAAGTTCACTGGCACCAGTCACCATCTCAGCCTAACCTACCTCAACAGGTTGTTGTCAGGATAAAAAATGGGGAAGGAAAGTTATGTGCAAGGCTTTTATCTCCTCCCAGGGTGGGGAGTAGGCTGTGGGGTGGGGTGGGGTGGGGGACAAAGCATTAGTATGCAAGCTCAGGCTGTGCTCTAAGCTGGTATTTGGGAAAAGCAGCTGCATTCCTAACACTTTATCCTAGCTGACCATCAAAGTACACAAGGCCAACCTAGACTTAGACTCATAGAATTGTAGAGTTGGAAGGAATCCAGCTGGTCATCTCCTGCAATGCCGGAATCACAGCTAATAATACTAAGCATGTCAGTTGCCACAGCAGGTTAGGTTGGGGGCTGGTCATCATTGGGACCACAGTGTGTGGGGAAAGGGGACAATAACCCAAGAGGGGCTCATTATTTTCTCCCCACTTTCCTCTAAGTCCCCCCCCATAAAATGTTATTAAGGTTTTTTTTTCATAATACATAATACATTGTAAAACAAATTAATCTGAACAAAACTAGAAAGAAAACTCAAAGTCCTCTCTCAAAGGGAGCTCTTAACTCTTGTCTCAAACAGAAAGTGGCGGACCATCCCAGCTCTCACATGGGAGCTTTTCCCAGCCTCTCTTGGCAGAGAAAGGAAGAGTTAAACCACCTCACCTGACAGCCCTGCCCTTCCTTTCCCTGCCAAAGGAAATTGTCCCTCACCCCATGGGAGCTTCTCTCCTGAGATTTTTAACAGGCGCGGTGTGGTTTGTTTTATCAAGACTATTGTGCCATGTGACTATTGTGCCATGTGACTATTGTGTTCATATGTACACTCTGTTCACACAGGCATGGGAGCCACTCCACCGGGCACCTGGGAAGGTGTGTGAATGAATTGGTCACATGGGTTCTGGTACCTTTTCTCACAAAGGCAGAAAATTAGCTGGCGATTGTGAGTTTTAGTGGTGATGAATACCAAAGGGAAAGGGATTAAGAAGCCCCCTTTTATTGGTCATTTGTGGCGTATTGTAGCCTCTGTAACCACACTCTGTAAAAGAGATGGGGAAAAGACAGGGGAATATTACGTGTCAATGTTCGGCCCTAAGGACTGGTTTTATGAACAGTGTTGGGCTTTTGAAAGAAGTTATATGGCAGTCTTGCTGCAGGCAAGGATTGCCGCTCACGCCTTTTTATTCAACTACTGTTTCTTTGTATAATATATCACAACGAATTCACTTAGGATTCCATAGTAAATGTTTCACTACCAGGAAAACTGACAAGGTATCAAACTCTGACAGAGAAATTGGCCTCAGGGAAGATAGAACTGTGTTTCTTAGCTACTTCTTAAACAAAGCAAAATATGCTGTGCAAACACTTTCTGAATAATAACATCAAAAGATTCTTCTCATAACACAACATTCCTAATGAATTCCCTGCCGTCTAGAAAGAGTAGCACTTATTCCCCTGTTACTTTATGTCTCATGTGTGGTATTTTGCATGGATGTCATGAGGTAACATTAGGGGTAATGTAAGTTGAACAGCTACCATGCAGAACAACATCCATTATCTGCATCCACCACGCCTCAAGTCTGAACATTTCCTAGGCAGCATGCATACTCTCCAATGGGTCTTGGGGAATATGCCTATCTCAACTGTATTTTGTACATTCTCAGTGTAATAGGCATAATAAGCTGAAAACTCTGGTGAGATACTGACATCCCCCAAGACCTGTTTGACTAGAAAATGTGCATAATTCCCTCTTCAAGGTCACACGAAATGTGGCGAATGTGCACAATGACTGGTTACTCAGCATATTAGTTGTTCAACTCACGTTACAGAAACAGGCTGCTTTAGCTACTTATTTCCTGTGCCTGCTTGCAAAATAGCTGGACTGCCCAGAATCTCATTTTTCCAAATGCTCTTTTTCCAAGAAAACAACACTTACTCCTCAATTCACTGCCAATAACTAAAGACACCAGAGAATTCTGCTGAAAATGGAAACGGGAGCAGAAATTGCTTGCACTCTCTTTATTCGTTCCATGTCCAGAATGGAAAATAATCCAGTGAAGATGGTCAGAATATGATTCTCCATGCCTGGTGGAGAATATGCACCGTTAATGAAAAAGTTGTTCTTACTTGTTGCTAGGCTAGTTGTTGGCAGTGGTGGAGAAACAAAGCCACTGAGCTCCAGGGCAGGTACTGTAGCCTCAAGGGATGAATGTTCTCAGATGCTATCCTGCCTTTGGAAGCTGCTGCCTGAATTGTGGGTCAAAAGGGGCAGCAACCCTTGTGGGAAGGCTGAGACCCAAACATTTAATATTACAGTCGTACCTTGGTTCTCAAATGCCTTGGTACTCAAACGCCTTGGTTCCTAAATGCTGAAAACCCAGAAGTGTTCCAGTTTTCGAACGTTTTTCAGAAGCCGAACATCTGGTGCAGTTGTCAGCTATTGTTTCTGGGGTGCCTGCACCAATCAGAAGCTGTGCCTTGATTTTTGAACTTTTCGGAAGTCAAACGGACTTCCAGAATGGATTAAGTTTGGCACTTTTGTGTTTGTTATTTATTTTGCCGTTTTGTTTTTGAGGCTTTTTTGGTTAATTTGTCTTTGTGACTGTGTGGAACCCAGTTCAGCTACTGATTGACTGATTGATTGTGAGACTGTGGAAATGGATAAAAGCCCCCCCCCCATCCAAACAATGACTATCGTCAGTGCAGGTAAGAAAAAATAATAATTTTAATTTTTATGATCTACAATACAGTGGTACCTTGGGTTACAGACGCTTCAGGTTACAAACGCTTCAGGTTACAGACTCCGCTAACCCAGAAATAGTACCTCGAGTTAAGAACTTTGCTTCAGGATGAGAACAGAAATGCTCCGGCGGCATGGTGGCAGCAGGAGGCTCCATTAGCTAAAGTGGTGCTTCAGGTTAAGAACAGTTTCAGGTTAAGAACGGACCTCCAGAATGAATTAAGTACTTAACCCGAGGTACCACTGTACTGTCTTATTTATTTTATAGTACAGTAGATTGATTATTGCTTTCATTTTATGGATCAATGGTCTTGTTAGATAGTTAAAATTCATGATAAGTTGCTGTTTTGGGGTTGTTTTTTAAAGTCTGGAATGAATTAATCCGTTTTGCATTACTTTCTATGGGAAAGTGCGCCTTGGTTTAAGAACGCTTCAGTTTTGGAACAGACTTCCGGAGTTTGAGAATCAAGGTACCACTGTACTCAATTGGCATTGAGCTAGTTTGTAGCAGTGGTTGCTAGAACTCAAGCTTCCTAAATATTTTTTGTTACATTTTGCTAATGTAATGTTGTTTCATTAATAGCATCGAAATGTCATATGTTTGTTGTAAGTTGTTGCTGTTTTATTATTGCTGTTACTATGAAATTGTTCTTGTGAACTGGTGATGGTGCAATATGTTGGTGTTCTGACTGCTGTAAGCGATGAGCATAATTTTTGTGTGTGCAAAAATGCTGTACAAATAAGGTGGAGGTAAGGATGATGTGGTCTGCAGTGAAAGGCCAGGTATCACTGCTAATATGATGCATGAAACTACCATGCATTGCTTTGGATATGATGTTTATCAAATTCACAAGTTCCAATAGTTTGCTTTCCTTTCAGTATATGGCTATCTTTATAAAGGTGGTTAATTTTTATTAACATAATCTTCATGAAATCAATTTCATGTTTGGCCTTCAGGACCCCTCTCAAATTACATCCCTTACATTTTTAATTTAATGGAACATTAAACAAGGCTTTCTATATATCCAACTTACAAAATACTTTGTTTGCATCACAAAATTAAAAGACGCCTGCTTCTTGGGAGAAAAGCAATGACAAACCTAGACAGCATCTTAAAAAACAGAGATATCACCTTGCTGACAAAGGTCTGTGTAATTAAAGCTATGGTTTTCCCAGTAGTGATGTATGGAAGTGAGAGCTGAACCATAAAGAAGGCTGATCACTGAAGAATTAAAAATGCTTTTGAATTATGGTGCTGGAGGAGACTCTTGAGAGTCCCATGGACTGCAAGAAGATCAAACCTATCCATTCTTAAGGAAATCAGCCCTGAGTGCTCACTGGAAGGACAGATCCTGAAGCTGTGGCTCCAGTACTTTGGCCACCTCATGACAAGAGAAGACTCCCTGGAAAAGACCCTGATGTTGGGAAAGATGGAGGGCACAAGGAGAAGGGGATGACAGAGGGCGAGATGGTTGGACAGTGTTCTCGAAGCTACAAACATGTGTCTGAGCAAACTGCGGGAGGCAGTGGAAGACAGGAGTGCCTGGCATGCTCTGGTCCATGGGGTCACAAAGAGCTGGACACAACTAAACGACTAAACAACATGCTGCTATGATGCCTATGAATTTATGCTGCTGCCCACAATTCCTGGGTGATGAATAATGGTTGTTGTGGTTTCTTCTGACCCACAGTACAGTGGTACCAGGGTTTCAAACACCTTGGGTTACAAACACTTTGAGTTACAGACTCCGCTAACCCAGAAATAGTACCTCGGGTTAAGAACTTTGCTCCAGGATGAGAACAGAAATTGCATGGCAGCAGTGGGAGGCTCCATTAGCTAAAGTGGTACCTCGGGTTAAGAACGGTTTCAGGTTAAGGATGGACCTCCGGAACGAATTAAGTTTGTAACCAGAGGTACCACTGTACCAGAAGATGGCTTTTTTCTCAGTGAATTTGTCCACAAACTGGATAACAGAGTGTCCATTCTTAGGCCTGAGGTACCGGAGTTCTGTTTCTCTACTTTATAAAACACACACACACACACACACCATTTTAGCAAAGCAGCCCCAAGTACGTTTTGGTCAATGTTTAACACAACACAGGCCTGCAGAATTTACATGAGCACAAAGCTGAATCCATCGCATGAGCCATGTTTTGCAGCCTGCCCAGTTTGTGACAACCCACCCAATTTTGCAGTCCTCAGAGGGTGGTGGTGTGTCCTGTTTTACACATAACAGTCCTCTATTGAGTAGCAGTTTGGTCCAAGTCTGGCTTAAAGACAAAGAGCCAGAGGAGAGGGAAGGGGGCTTTGCAGTTGGCCCTCAACAGCAAAAGGACAGCAGATTGAGCATGCCCTGCTATGGTGGGATGGATTTATAGAAATTATTTCTAAATTTGTTGCTGTACACAAAAGCCTGCTAGACTACTTGTTCATTAAACTTTTGTGGAGGTTATACGACTGCTCTGTACTGAAAATTCATCCTTATTTGTTTGCATGGAATATATACTGCTTGCTGTCAATTGATCATTATCCCACACTTTATAGCCACCTTCCTTTCTGCGCAAAATCTTTTTTTTACACCAGAGCACTTTAACCCACTTTAATCACATAAATCTGCATTTCTGGTATGTGACTGAATCCATCCTCCAACATGGTAAAAGTCAAGCAGAAATTAGGTTTGGCTGGTGCCTTTGTTATACACCTTTAGGTGTATAACAGGCCTTTGGCTCATTGACATCCTATGCCCTTTTAAAATGTGCTGTTGGAGGGGAGATTTTTTGTTTTGTATTTTTTGTTTTGTGTTTTTCATGCTGTGTTTTTATGTTGTGAACCACCCAGAGATTTGCAAGTATAGGGCAATATACAAAATTCAGTAATAATAATAATAATAATAATAATAATAATAATAATAATAATATTGTTCCCCTGGTGAACTGCCATACATCACTAGCTGGTTATTTTTGGCTTGTTGAGCTACAGGTTGTATGTACCAGAACTAGATCTTTAATGGCAAGAATGTGTGTGTGTGTCCGTGCGTGCATGTTGGAACTGGTGCAAAATGCCCAATAACCAAGTATTTATTTCAGAGCTAAAATTATGTCAGGAGTACTGCTCACACCCACCCAGCCACATTCTACATGACAATTATGAAAGATTGAGATTATTTATTTTTATCTGACAAGCATAATGAAGGGGGCATACTATCAAACTAATCAGACACACATTCACTCAGAAGCACATACCATTGATTTAAATATAATTGAGTGATGGATTGATGTTAAAACATTTATGCCCTGCCTTTTTATCATAACAGATAATCAAGGCAGAAGGCAATAAATTAAAACCCTTGGCAATAAAATCCCATAAACGAAAACAAGCCAAATGACAGCAGTCAAGAAGAGCAGCACTCATCCCATGCTCTAACATATACAAAACTGTTTTAAAATGCCATCCGCAGGCCAAAAGACTGGGCACTAAAATAAGGGCTAAACTTGGCATCCACTAGATAAAGGGTGGTTGTTGTTCCTACTTAATAACAGGCATAAGCGGATGATCCTAACTAGGAAAACACCACTTGGAGCAGGGGAGAGAGAATCTCTTTCCTCCCAAACACGATTGAACAAACCTAATACAGTGGTACCTCGGTTTACAAACTTATGGTAATCCATTTCAGAAGTCTGTTCTTAAACCGAAACCATTCTTAAACCAAGGCGCGCTTTCCCTAACGAGGCCTCCCGCCTCAGGTGCCCTTCCACCATTTGGCTTCTGAAATATACTCAGTCGAGAGTGGATTTCATGCTCTTTATTCAGCTCATAGTGGTGAGGAGGGAATGGAAGTCCCCTCAAAAGTATCTGCTTTATATACATTATTTACACAATGGGCTGCACGTGGCTAATTCCGGAATTCTCCTGTAGGCCAATCAGGTTGTGGATTCACTTCTATCTGGAGCTGGATTGGGTGACTCCTGCCGACCAATCATACTGCTGCATTGTTCTAGGACCAATCAGACTGCTGCATTCTGAATCCTATTGTTCTAGGAACAATCAGACTGCTGCAGTTTGGATCCTATTCAACTCAGTACATAACAGCTTCCGTTCTTAGACTGAGGTAAAGTTCGCAAACCGGGACACCACTTGTTTTGCGGAGTTCGTAAACAGAATAGTTCATAAACAGGGCTGTTCCACTGTAATCCCTTGCCCATCTTGAAGCTCAGAAGAAATGCTCCCATTGGCTGAGTATGTGTGTCCAATTGCGTTAGGGAGGGAAGTGATAAGCATTGTCATCCTGATAAGAAATTATAAAAGAGTAACTAACTTTCAAGTTAATGGCTAATTTGTAAATAAAAAGTGGGTGGGATATTTATATCAGACTGCTGAACAGTTTTGGTATCAAATTTATTTTATCGAGCAGTACGATCTCACCATAAGGATCCAGGGTGGCTTACAACAATATAACATAAGAGTACACACTGAGAGATGAAAGCATCATAGTTATAAAGCAAGCAAAACTGTTCCAAATGGGACAGAACAGTCCCTGCCTCAGACTGCAGTATTGCTGTATGGGTCCCCCCCCCATGACTATAGCCTCATATCAGTTTAATAATGAACCCATGCATCAGTATGTAGTTCATTTGGAGTCAGAAGTGCAAGCCACTTCAGAATCTGCTCATACATTTTAAAAAATGGATATAGTTAAAGGAGAGAAGTAATAAATTTGATCCACATTAATTAATACAAATGACTTTTGAAAATGGAAGTCTAAAAATTATTTTGCTGCAGGCAACAAAATCACAACACTCTTCTTTAATTATCGAAAGAATTGGAAATGAATGGTAAGACTATGATTAAATGAGCAGGAATACTTACAAGGAAATCCAACTGCAACCCCCCACCCCACCCCCACCATGACTTTTACATTTTCTGTACTATAATTCAATGCTCTTTACAAGCACTTTCCTGCTTTACTTCCTAGAGATTCTGAAGTGGTATATAAGAGACAGACAGTAGAGAGGTGGCCTAGGTCACACACAACATTAAAACACACAAAGTGTGAGTGTCATGGTCCGGTCTACGTGCGATCGAAGTCCTGGCTGAGGACGTCGGGACCGGGGGCAAGATGGCGGGGTGGGAGCAGGAGCAAGAGTCCAGAAGCCAGGGGTCCGAGGGTCAGGAAGCAAGAAGTCACAAAGACAAGAGTCCGAGGGTCAGGAAGCTAGGAGCCAAACACAGCAAGGCAGGAAACGCGTTGCTGTGGCAAAGAGCCAAAGGGAAATGTTGACCTTATATCCCTTCCCAGCTCTAGCCACCAGGTGCAGTGAGTTACCAAGCAGCCTCACCTTGCATCTCCAGAACAAACTTGGGAAGGCCCCAGTCCTGCAAAGCTCTACTGGTCACAGGGCCCGTCTCCTGCAAGCACTCCTAACAATGAGTGTTCCTGGAAAGGAATTTGTGGTGTTGTTGCTCCTCCTATAGTCCTGCTGCTGTCATGAGCTGAACTATGGTTTGACACAGGGCATCATCTGATCTCAGACCTGTGGTTTGTCTTACTCCTGTTTGTTCTAGGGTTTACTGCACATTGGTTTATCAGGTGAAAATATATCTATTTTACGTCATGAACCACCCTGTGATCTTCAGATGAAGGGCAGTAAACAAATTTAAGAGTAATAATGAGTCATCTGATCAAGATCTGTATTATGAGGCATCTGATCAAGATCTGCATTTTAAAACGAGCTTAAAAAATATATTTGTAAATGTTCTGTATCTCTCATGCCAGGCAGAAACCAGCTGGGTGCTTTGGCAGATGTTTATCTTCCTAAACAGGGCTCCACTGATCTATAAGCAGGAGACGAGCGCCTCAGGTTTGTAAAAGGAAATTACAGGCTGGGAGCAAAAGGTCACACTGACCATACAAATTACAGAATACAATCAAGCTGCAAAAACCCAAATTAAGAGTTGGTAAATAGTAAGTTTTATTGTTTAACAGAAGACTCGAGTCATATTTTCATAAGGTTAAAAAGGGCAAGAGCTAATAGAAACAGCAGCTGGCTAGGGAAAGAAGGGTTGTAAACCGAAAGTGTTTTTATTAAGTTCCTTTCCTTTTTAAAAATCTATATATGTTATGTATGAAATATATTGGCTTAAATGTAAGTATGCAAAGGATTTAGAAAGTAAGAAATGTTAGATTCTTATGTTAGATTCTTATTTCATTGATGGTGTGTGAGAAGGTGAACCCAAGATCTCTGTTTAAGATAAAAATTAAAAATCATGCACCATCTGCTTTAGCCATCTGTTTTGCAGTGAATAAGGCAACAGGGGCCAAAGGTTATCTGGTAATTAAGGTGCCTGGTCGAGGTAAATGTTAAATATATGGCTACTTGTTTGCCATTTATAGATAGAAGGAAATATAGCTCTTTGTCTCCCATAAAAGGTAATAGGAAATGGGTGTATCTTTTATGATTGGTTCTAGCAAACAGCCAATAGGAATTTCAACCAGGCTGATTGGACAGAGGCAGCCAAAGGAGGAGCAAGGGGGCTGGGCTGAGGAAATATAAGCGCTGGCCATCAGGGCTGGAGTGGGCAGAGCTTTGGTATCCATATACCACTGTGTCTCTCATTTATTTGTCTGACAAATAAATTATTAATTTCTCTATTGCTGCGTTGAATATTTCATTCCAGCTAAGCGTTAACCACAAGCAGGGTGCTACAATAATAAGATAGAATACAAACCATGCTCCCAGGTTTGGACAACACATTAAGTCAAACTGTGGCTTAGCTCACAGCAGCAGGAGAGCCAGGAGAGGAGGGCAAGAGTCATCATCTGCTCTCTGGAAAGCCACACACTGGCGTTAAGCCAGTGGTTTAAAACCAGTGTGCCATGGCACCCTGGGGTGCCTTGAATGTTGGTCAGGGGTGCTGCAGGCAACACTGCCCTCTGTCCCTCTTTCCTTTTTTTCTTTTAAAATAATATTTATTACTTTTCCAATAATTTAAACACTACAACACACAAACAAAACAAAACAAAAGAGAACAATACAATACAAAAACACTACATAACACTAACAAAACAAAACAAAAACAATTTAGAACACATCAAACAATTCCAATATCTTATCTTTCATTCACTTATTTCAACGACCTCCTCACACCTCCCTCTTTGTATTCCAATTCTATTAATTGTTTCAGCAATTCCTTTCCATCTTCCTCTGTTTCCTATCCTATAATTATCTTAACACATTCTAACCTTATTTTTTCCTTTAATACTCTATTAATCTATTTGTACTTGATTCCTTATAACATTTCTACTAAAGCCATATAACTTCATTCCAACATTTTTCTAACATTCATTAATTTTACGGTATTTCTGTAAATAGTCTTTAAATTTTTTCCAGTCTTCTTCCACCGACTCTTCTCCCTGGTCTCGGATTCTGCCAGTCATTTCCGCCAGTTCCATATAGTCCATCAACTTCACCTGCCATTCTTCCTCTGTCCCTATTTCCTGCCCTCTCTCCTCTGATGCCTTCTCATGTCTCTGCCTCCCAAAGGCTTGTTCAGCTATTTGTTGCAATAGCCATGGCTACAAGCTCCCAAGATGAATGGTGACTCTGGGGCTGACTGGAGGGGGCTGGCTGCCAGGAGCTGAGATGGCCTTGAGATGGCAAGCAAGCAAGCAGGCCAGGGAGCCCTGCCAGGCAGCCCACCAGCTCTTGCTGTTTGGAATGGACAGTCAAGTCCTAGGCACCTGTGGGGCAGTGTGAGGAGGCACTTTTCTTTTTGGTGGGGAGGCAGCTCAGAGACCAGGGGTGGCAGCAGTGGGCTGCCCAGAGGACTCCCAAAGAGAGGAGAGAGGAGGCCGAGGGAACACTCCACAAAGGAGGTTGTTTGAAAAAGGATGAGAGGCTGCCAGCTCTGCAAGCAAGGGGTGAAAGAAAGAAAGGGGTGAAAGAAAGAAAGAAAGAAAGAAAGAAAGAAAGAAAGAAAGAAAGAAAGAAAATGAAAGCTGAACCATTGCAACAAAACTGGGGTGAATATAGGATCTATATTGCATTAACATTATAGAGAAAGGTGCCTTTACTATTACAGTCTGGAATAAAACATCGACTGGAACACACAGCATTTCTTACCTGAAACAAATATTCTTTATGGTTTTGCAGATAAAAAACTGAAGCAAATGTGTTAACAGAGTTCCTAACAGCTTTTAAATTGCAGAAATCCCTGCCTCTCTGAAAGCATCATCCTAAAGGCACTAATATTATTATTTATTATTTTACAACAATCAGCCAAAAGAAGATAAAAGTTCAAATTGCTGATTATTTTGGAACAGAAAAATTACTTTTGACAAAGGAATTAACTTACTTTTATTATTAGCTCAGTTGTAAAGCTTGTCAAAATATTTGCCTATCTCATAATGATAGTTAAGTTTCCCTTACAAGCTATCTCA
Source organism: Podarcis vaucheri (assembly GCF_965113315.1). Taxonomy (NCBI): domain Eukaryota; kingdom Metazoa; phylum Chordata; class Lepidosauria; order Squamata; family Lacertidae; genus Podarcis; species Podarcis vaucheri. The sequence goes on from NC_138763.1 coordinate 66,653,415, forward strand.
TCTTACAAAAGTGATTTTGAGGCTCCAATGGGAGCCTTTGTGTAATGCATGAAAGAAAGTTAATTATTCTTCTGACACGTTTTATGACTTCTAGCGAACACAGTTCCAAAGTGAGCACATTAGTGCATGCCTTCGGGTTCTTATCTGAAATTTGCCACCTGCTTCTAGGCCAGCAAAGGAAAACGTTTAATTAAAACTCTAATGCTGCTTTTGTTTTAAGACAAAACAAAAAAATCCCCAAAGTTAAATGATTCTAGGAATTGAAACTGATATTTTATCTTAGTTGTTGAATGCTGCTTGTGACAGTTTTATTTAGTGTCCTGAGGTAGAATTTGCCTGACATTATCGACCTCCTTGCCTGTGCTAGGGCTGCCAGGGAATTCTGATAAAACAGAAACGGGAGTGGGAATTGCAGATATTTGCTTATTTGTCCCTTGTTGCTAACAAAAATCAATCCAGAAATTATGATCAATATTTGCTGTTGCTTTGGTTTCCCATGCCCTCCCTCATTTACACTGTTTCCTTTACATTGAAATAAATGGGGCGCAATAAAGTTATGACAATGTAACTTCTGTCATTTGCATAACTAATTGTTATGTGCATTATGTAATTTTTGCCAGAGTGTGCAGCAAGACAAATAATGTCGCTTTTGGTAGAAGACAAACTGCAACAGAGCAGAAAAAAAGCTGCAGTTGATGAATCCAAAGTGGAACAGAAAACAATGCCTTTTTACAACCCTACCTACAGGTGAAACCCGGAAAATTAGAATATCGTGGAAAAGTTCATTTATTTCAGTAATTCAACTTAAAAGGTGAAACTAATATATGAGATAGACACATGGCATGCAAAGCGAGATATGTCAAGCCTTTATTTGTTATAATTGTGATGATCATGGCGTACAGCTGATGAAAACCCCAAATTAACAATCTCAGAAAATTAGAATATTAAATGAAACCAGCAAAACAAGGACTGCAAACAGAGCAGCATTGGACCTCTGAGAAGTAGAAGCATGCATATGTACTCAGTACTTGGTTTGGGCCCCTTTTGCATCAATTACTGCCTCAATGCGTGGGCAGGTGCCAAAGTCCTGCTGGAAAATGAAGTCAGCATCCCCATAAAGCTCGTCTGCGGAAGGAAGCATGAAGTGCTCCAAAAACTCCTGGGTAGACAGCTGCGTTGACCCTGGACTTAATGAAGCACAGTGGACCAACACCAGCTGATGACATGGCTCCCCAAATCAACACAGACTGTGGAAACATCACACTGGACTTCAAGCATCTGGCATTGTGTGCCTCCCCATTCTTCCTCCAGACTCTGGGTCCTTGGTTTCCAAATGAAATGCAAAAGCTGCTCTCATCAGAAAAACTATGGCTTGGTGAGAATGAGAGTTGTGGGTACCCAGAACAAAAATGGCAGCTGCTTTGCTATTCCCCAGGTCCTGCTGATGCTACCAAGAGTTAATCCATCCTAACATCCAGAAGGGACGTGGGTGGCACTGTGGTCTAAACCACTGAGCCTTGGGCTTGCCAATCGGAAGGTTGGCGGTTCAAATCCCCGTGACGGGGTGAGCTCCCATTGCTCGGTCCCAGCTCCTGCCAACCTAGCAGTTCAAAAGCATGTCAAAGTGTATGTAGATAAATAGGTACCGCTTTGGCGGGAAGGTAAACAGCATTTCCGTGTGCTGCTCTGGTTTCGCCAGAAGAGGCTTAGTCATGCTGGTCACATGACCCGGAAGCTCTCTGTGGACAAACGTCGGCTCCCTTGGCCAGTAAAGTGAGATGAGCGCCGCAACCCCAGAGTCGTTCACGACTGGACTTAACTGTCAGGGGTCCTTTACCTTTACCTTTTAATCCCCAAAAGAGGATGTGAAGAGAGGGGGGGGACACATTCTAACCTAAATGTGCCTTTGCTGCATCCTTTAACCAAATCCCCCATGTCTATAAGCTAGTACATTCTTAATTCGATGCTCCTTTTAATAATGGAAATCTTGTAAGCCAGCCTCTGCTCTGACTTGATTTTCTAATTGCAGAACATTCCTTTCACTGAGAGAGCAATTCCAAGCATTCGCCCACTCTGCTATTGTTGGCCTCAGCTGAGCTTCTTAAAAATCTGATTGGCATGTGGCGTCTCCTTGGTGTCGTCCCGGCAGGCCCCACAGGCTTAAGGAGGGATGCAACGCAACATTAAAATATAACACCGAAGAGTGAAAATCTTCCTCTGCCTTCTAGGACTGCAGCATCTGCCAAGTCATTTGGTGTCTCTGCTTCTGGAAGGTTTTAGAAAGTTATGGGAGACATATTTGAATAGCCACATCTTTATCCAATTCTTGGCTTTGCACCATGCCATAAAACGGGTGGTGGTGTGTGTCACTCACGGTGGAGGGAAAAGAAAATTTATTTATTTATTTATTGCATTTTAATGAGAAACAACATAATTCACAGTTCTTTTATAATTGTGTTTTTCTTTATTGAAATATATATCAGTCATAAGCAATGATTCATACATAACAGGTTTTTCTTTGTGTTTTTTTTACCCCCCCCCACCACCACCACCACAAGAAGAACCAAATACCTGTGTAGTTACATTTAACATTTAAGTCATTTCAGTTTTTAAGCAAAGGTATCCTTCCACAAATTGTCATGTGTTCTTGGAGACCTGTAACAATTCACATTTCTCTAGCCAGTATGTGAACTGAAATGCAGCTATCCTTTGAAATTCACATGTCTCTGAATTTTGTGATTCAGTTCTCCGCCCAAATAATGCATTCAAAAATGCATATACGAAAGACCCATCTGAATAAAAATGCATATGCTAGAGGAAACATAAATGAGTTCTATTATGGGAAATGACTTACAAAAATGTTGAGATTAGTTAGAACGCCATGCAAAAAATGTGTATATCAGGATAAATTTCCACACAAAAATTCTACGAGGATTTTTTTTAAAAAATGCAAATCAATGATATAAAGAATTAAACTGAAGACTGGAAAAATAAGAACCTGAGAGAAACTCAAATTGGTAGCTTCATCTATCCCTAGTCATAATAATCATTAGAATGATGCGTTTTAGTCCTGCTTCTTATCTTCATTAGGAATATTAATGTACCTTAAGCAATGTTTCTCTGAGTTTTGAAAGCTGTTGGTGGGTGTAAAGGTTTTTTTAAAAAACAAGTAGCTGCTCAGCTTACTTTTTTTCCTCCTTTATTTGTCTTACAAGGGAGATAGCCAGGCTGAAAACATGAAGCAGTTAGTTGTTTAATTAACTAAAGAAAACATACATCGTAATGGGAAATGAACTTTTTACCTGTGAAAGGACATTCTGTTCTGATGGTGTTGTACTACATGGTCTCTCTGATCTCTTCCCCAAGAGCTTTAGCCAGACAGTGGCTGCAATCCAGAGCTCTACATGAGCGAAATCTGCCTATAGAGCTTTTTTATTTTATTTTCTCCACCACAGCTGCCACACCCTAGAATCTGTCTCCTTTTTCCTGGCCAACCAAACTACAAGCTGACTTAACAACTTAGGAGAGTTTGCAGGAAAAAACAACAACAGAGATGGAGACAGACAGTCCTTTTGTATTGAGCTGCAGCAGTGAAGAGCAGGTAAGTAGTAGTAGTAGTAGTAGTAGTAGTAGTAGTAGTAGTAGTATAATGGTAGCACCCCTCATTGTTTACCATGTGTGATTTTTGAACTCTTCTGTCCTACTGATGTCTGTGGTCAAAGGGTTTTGTAGGTTGGGAGACTTGCAATGCTTGTTGGACTAAAGATGAAGGGAGCTACGTGTACCTTCAATCCTCTGAGGGGGGAAAATAATTTGTGATTGTGTCTCCAAGCATGGTTGTCTGCTTAGCACATGAGAGGAGACAGCATCAAGATGGAACAGAAAGACTCAGTCAGTTTGCACATCTAAAACATCTAGCACACATAACAGAGACAATCTAGTGAGAACCAGGTATTATCGGAGCTGCATGACTGGCCCCAGATATTCTCCCCGCCCCCCACAACTACAAAACGTGAGTTGAAATGTCACCACATGACAAGTTTCTCTGTCCATGTTCCACTTGATTGACAGCTGTTTGTGGGAGCAGCCCCTTTAACATCAGCTGTGCAATAGGTTTTGTAGTACCGCTATTAGTATTCCATCAAAAGGGGAGTCCTTCACTCCCTCCACCCTCAAAAAGGAGTGTTTGCAAAATTGTTCCAAGCAGACTTTGTGGGTGGTGTTCGGTTGCATGGTGTGGAGGGAGAGAATCTCTTGTCAAATGTATCAAATTTTCCTTCTTAACATGGGCTTTAATTCTGATTTCATCTGTGGAGTACTGTACAGTACTGAGTTTTGTTCCTCACTGTCAGCAGATCAGGGGTGAAAATGGTCTCTTTTCTCTCCTGTTTCCAATTTACATATCCGTTCTTTTCCCTCTTATAAATATTTAATACTCTTGTTCTGAGCTTGGATGGAATTATTCTAGGAAATATAATTGTTTCATGTTTCAGAGAAGTAATCTTCTCCACGGCTAGCTGAGCCTGGATGGACTGGCTGTCATGAAGTGATGTGTTCCAGGTGAGCTAGAGAGAAGGTTTTCTAATACCAGCAGCAAAGAGATTCTCCAAGCCTCCACCCTCTTGGCTTCCAGCCAGCTGCCCAGCCGGACCCTCTCCCTCCGTTCTAAGCTCTGGTACTGTGTGCAGTGGAAGCCAATCATAATCCTTCACTACTTTCTTTGGAGACTGGTCTGCAGAATGCCACTGTCACACCTCTCAGGTCCTCTCGTTGCCATTTGGGAGAGTTTTGCTCACTTTGCGTTTTTTAAATGAACTAACCCAATTTGTGCTTCCTGGACTAATGGACAGATTAAAATTCAGCTGGCACACCTCCAGATTTTGCTAAGCTGTTAATAATAATAATAATAATAATAATAATAATAATAATAATAATAATTTATTATTTATACCCCGCCCATCTGGCTGGGTTTCCACAGCCACTCTGGGCGGCTTCCAACAAAACACTAAAATACAATAACCTATTAAACATTAAAGCTTCCCTAAACAGGGCTAACTTCAGATATCTTCTAAAAGTTTGGTAATTATTTTTCTCTTTGACATCTGGTGGGAGGGCGTTCCACAGGGTGGGTGCCACTTCCAAGAAGGCCCTCTGCCTGGTTACCTGTAACTTGGCTTCTCACAGCGAGGGAACTGCCAGAAGGCCCTCAGCACTGGACCTCTGAAGTGAAGGCCCAAGACAGGTGTTGATCATTGTGTGAGCTGTGCACAGGTGGTCTGAAGCGAGCGAGCTACCACCATTCCTGTGGAGCCTCCTTTTATTGAGATAAATATGCAAGCCAGGCAAATACACTTTGGGCTGTGACCTTTACACATCTTCCGTCCCGAGATCGTGGGGTGGTACAAAGCTATTTTGGCACCTGTTGCACAGCGTCATTTTCCCCTTGCACAGTGTATGACGAATGGAGACAAAAGGTCTCAGGGAAAAAGTTACAGACAGGACACTGCTGACTGCTGAGACCGCAAAAGGCCAGACATAGGGGACGATGTTCTAGACAGCCATGACTTGTCTGAGGGGGGGTTTTCCCTGCACCCCAGGGTCACGCATGCAGGCAGACTGTGGCTGCCTGCTGGTGGAAAGTGGGCTCCCTCCGGACCCCACTGTCCACTCGGCGATATCCCTACATCTCCCCTTTTCTGTCTATCAAAGAGCAGATCCCAAGTCCACCCGTGCCCTGTGTGTGTGAAGCCGGGCATACTCCAAATTGGAGGAGTTTATAATGCCAGGAGTAAGGTGTTAAACCGAATTTGATATGAAGCAGAGAGTGCCATGACGCAAGGACCAGAGCGAACTTTGCAGAGCTGTAAAATAGTGGAAAACATTGCATACCACAATAGTAGCAAATAAGGCAGGTTGGAAACATTACAGCATATGTGAAGATGTGTTTGAGTCATAGAAGATCAGGAGGTCTGCTAGTGAGGCAGTTGCACAGATTGTCAAAGCTTTCATTGGCAAAGGTAGGCATGGCATGAAAAGAAACAGCATAGAGTTCGCAGCAAGTTGGGCAAATATATGGCAGCAGTCAGTGAGGAAATGTCTCTGGTTGTTCAGGCTAGTCGGCAGCAAGTTGGGCAAATACACTTTGGGCTGTGACCTTTACACATCTTCCGTCCCGAGATCGTGGGGTGGTACAAAGCTATTTTGGCACCTGTTCCACAGCGTCATTTTCCCCTTGCACAGTGTATGGCGAATGGAGACAAAAGGTCTCAGGGAAAAAGTTACAGACAGGACACTGCTGACTGCTGAGACCGCAAAAGGTCAGACATAGGGGACGATGTTCTAGACAGCCATGACTTGTCTGAGGTGGGGTTTCCCTGCACCCCAGGGTCACGCATGCAGGCAGACTGTGACTGCCTGCTGGTGGAAAGTGGGCTCCCTCCGGATCCCACTGTCCACTCGGCGATATCCCTACAGACCTCTGTATCCGGGCAGAACAATGGAGGTGGAGATGCTCCTTCAGGTATACTGGACCGAGGCCGTTTATGGCTTTAAAGGTCAGCACCAACACTTTGAATTGTGCTCGGAAACGTACTGAGAACCAGTGTAGGTCTTTCAAGACCAGTGTTATATGGTCTCCGTGGCCGCTCCCAGTCTAGCTGCTGCATTCTGGATTAGTTGTAGTTTCCAGATCACCTTCAAAGGTAGCCCCACATAGAGTGCATTGCAGTAGAGCATGCACCACTCTGGGAAGACAGTCCGCGGGCAGGTAGGGTCTCAGCCTGCGTACCAGATGGAGCTGGTAAACAGCTGCCCTGGACACAGAATTGACCTGCACCTCCATGGACATCTGTGAGTCCAGAATGACTCCCAGGCTGCGCACCTGGTCCTTCAGGGGCACAGTTACCCCATTCAGGACCAGGGAGTCCTCCACACCCACCCGCCTCCTGTCCCCCCAAAACAGTACTTCTGTCTTGTCAGGATTCAACCTCAATCTGTTAGCCGTCATCCATACTCCAACCGCCTCCAGACACTCACACAGGAACCTTCACCACCTTCACTGGTTCTGATTTGAAAGAGAGGTAGAGCTGGGTATCATCCGCATACTGATGAACACCCAGCCCAAACCACCTGATGATCTCTCCCAGCGGCTTCATGTAGATTTTGAAAAGCATGGGGGAGAGGACAGAATCCTGAGGCACCCCACAAGTGAGAGCTCAGGGGTCTGAACACTCAGACCTTTAAATAAAAGTGTACAAAAGCATATGTTTTAGGGGAAAATATGTACCAAAATGTATATTTCCAGTGGAAATGTATACCATTTTTTTGTCCACAGAAAACACGCTGAAATGGACTTATCACCGTACACATGGTAAAATAAGGTGGGCCAGAAATACATATCTAATAAACACATATTTTCCCATCTCATCCAAGGGGTTCAAGGAAGATAAGGATACATATTTTACCTGGTTTTATCACATAGCTATTATTGATTATCCATCCCAAGCCCATCTTGAAGGGTGGCAAAGGGCACTGTGTTGTAGCCCATGCCCTGCGTCACACATCTAAAGCAATGTATGATTTAGTGGTATATGCACTGGAAAATCTCCATCCCCTCTGAAACCAGAAGCCCAAATTGTGTGTTAAATCACATATTTACAACTATTAAACGTTTGCTATTGTTGCCTCAGCTCTGTTTATCCTCTCTATTCAATTTTATGCTTTCTGAGATTTAGTACACACAGAGCAAGGACAAACATCAGGGCTGGGCAGGGAAAGAGCAATTCACTGTTGATTGTGCCTTAACTGAAGCAAAGACTATTAGTTTCATAAGTTACATGTTCCCCACCACCCTCCATAAATGCCTGCTGGGAAGATTGTAATTTATTTTCGGTCTTTTGATTAGGCACCTTCATAATATTTATTCCTCACTTATAGCCACTTTGAAACCTACATTTCATCCTTTCTAGAAAATCACAGTGGGTGTACTAAAAAACAATCAAACAATGTATGGAGAGACTGGGGTAGTTTGGGACCAGTGGGCGTGGCCCCCAAATTCCTCAGATCAATTATTGCCCAAATTGCACAGGGCTAAGATTAAGTGGCTAGGACAAAAGACAGCTTCCTATGAGTCAATTCAAGCTTTTAAAACTGGATAAGACCTGTTCTTTGAATATTTGGCTGGCACAGGGTTAGTGTTTGTGTGTGTATTGAATCATCAACCGCCAACTTACTCTTGCCAGATGCCAAATTGCACGAAAGTAACTTGGGAAGCTGACTCTGTATTGTATCTGGTGTTGACCCTAATAAGAGAGACAGACTGCCAAATTTTTTAAAAAATAACAACAAATTCTAGACATGCTATTAAAGATCAACAGGGCTGGGGAAGGAACAAAGTAAATAATACTCTGGTTATAAATTCGAAGAAAAAAGCAGGTTGAGAAAAGAGTAGGATTTTTAAAAGGGAAAGGACAGAGCTCAAAAGATGTTATGATGTTGTAATTATATTATTCAGTCTGAGAAGAATTACAGAAAATCATAGGCCAAGTAAATCAATCATCATTTCCACACAAATTTCTCTGTGAACCAGTCTGGCAATATAAACAGAAATCGTAATTTGTGAGGCTGTTTCTTTCTGTATAATTTACCCAAAAGGAGCTACAAAGGCTGCAGAATGTGGAGGTGACCCAGGCCTGCTCTGAGTGTCCCACAGTGTGCCATGCACTTTTGCATTGTGTAGTTTAATCTTTAGTAAAAAAAAAGGGGGGGGAGTTGCTTATCATTTTAACTCTAAACAGCACTCAGTTTTCAGGCATTTTAAGTGGAAACATGGAGTGAGGATCTTTTTAATCAGCGTATGCATATATGGAAAATTGCACAAAGCAGAGACATCAGAAGCAGAAAAAAGGAAGTTGCATATTTGCCTGATGGTCCACAACTCTCCATGCAATAAAACCCCATCCTGGTGATCCAGTCACTCCCTGGGTTGTTTTAGATTATCCTTATGGTGCATCTATATATCTTATTATTATGGTGAGGTATATACAGTAACAACAACAAATTCTCCAAAATACGCTGGTTTTCTTGCAATTTAATCTTGAATGTGACCAAGAATGCACTCTTAGACATTGTTGGGAATCCTGAGCCTGCCTGCCTGCCTGCCTGCCTGCCTGCCCTGTTGAAATCCATCCCCACCAGATGCTCACTGCATTTCGAAATGGTAGACCTTCAACATATGGGAGGAAAATGAAATTGAGATCAGGGTATCACATCTCGACTGCAATTTTAAAGAACAGTGGCAAATTAAACTGATATGCAAGTCAGATTCAGAATACCCTTTTAAAGCCTTTTGGGGACCCCTATACCTAAAGGACCACCTTTCCACATGAACCTACCAAGACCCCGAGAGCATCCTCTGAGGCCCTTTCTCTGTGGGCGATCTCTGAAGATGGTCCAGTGGGTGGTGATGCGAGAATGTGCTTTTTCTGTAGTAGCTCCTCATCCATGGAATGCTCTCCCAAATGAGGTCTGCCTGGCACTAACTTTGGCATGGTTTTGACACCAGGCAAAGATGTTTTTTGTTTTCCCAGGCATTTGGGCAGCACCAATAACTGGATTTCTTTTTACTCTGATTTTGTTTTTAATGTGTGTTTTACTGTGTGTTATTCTTCTTTATCTCTTCGAAACTTCTTGTTGTAATTCATAAATGCAGTAAATTAAATGAAACTAACTTCAGCCCAGGGGCAATTATTGTAGTACTAGAACAGCCTGATTTTATTTCAAATGTGGGTTGAGCAAGGTAACTGTTAGGTGGATTTGTAGCTGGTTGGTTGACTGAACCCAAAGAGTACTCATTAGTGGTTCCTCATCATCCTGGAAAAAAGTGACAAGTGGGGTGCCGCAGGGTTCTGTCCTGGGCCAGCTGTTGTTCAACGTCTTTATAAGTGATTTTGAATTGAGGGGATGCTCATCAAATCTGCTGATGACACCAAACTGGGAGAGGTAGCTAATGCTGCAGAAGACAAAATCAGAATTCAAAATGACCTTAACAGACTGGAGAACTGGGCACAAGCTAACAAAATGAATTTCAATAGGGACAAATGCAAAGTTCTGCACTTAGGCAGGAAGAACCAGATGCCCAAATATAGGATGGGGGACACCTGGCTTACTAGCAGTACATGTGAAAAGGATCTAGGGGTCTTGGTGGACCACAAACTTAATATGAGTCAACAGTGTGATGCAGCAGCAAAAAAGCATCAACAGAAGTATTGTGTCCAGGTTAAGGGAAATAATAGTACTACTCTATTCTGCCTTAGCCAGACCAGACTTGGAATACTGTGTCCAGTTCTGGGCACCACAATTTAAGAAGGATGTTGACAAGCTGGAACATGTGCAGAGGAGGACAACCAAGATGATCAAGGGTCTGGAAACTAAGCCTTATGAGGAGTGCTTGAAGAAGCTGGATAGGTTTAGCCTGGAAAAGAGGAGACTGAGAGGAGATATGATAGCCATCTTCAAATACCTTAAGGGCTGTCACTCCCCAAGATGATTTTTCTATTCCAAACACTACCCATAATCAGCGAGCTAAAATGTTTTAAGGACTGGCAAAAAGGAAAAAAACCACACATAGAATTCAAATTGTTAACAGACATTAAGGAGAGAGGGGGAATTGCAGTCCCATGAAGTGGCATGCTGGACATGGATAAAGGATTGGATATTGCTAAAAAAAACCACTGAGATATTGGATTTAGAGGGTTGGGACAATGCTTTCGGCTGGCACGGGTACTTAGGATATGATAAAATAAAATCACATAGGGGATTCATAAATGACATTGTAAGGAAAGCACTGTATAATGTCTAGGAGAGAAATAAACCTATAATGGTTACCAGAACACCTTGGTGACTCTCACCCATGGAATCTATAGCAGTCCATAGGAAGAATATGAGCAATGATTGGCCATTTTCTAGGGATTTGGTACAGGAAATAAGTAATTATCCAATTTTAAAGAACTTTGAAGAAATAAAAAAGATGGGATTAACTTGGTCGGAGTATTATCAGTTAAAAGGGTCTTTGAAAAAGATAGAAGGGTTTTGATATTAAAATATTGAACCTGGATAAAGACATCCTATATAATAATCAAAAGACTTTATCCAAAATATATAAGTTACTGTTAAATTTGCAGTTGAAAGATGAAGAAATCAAAGATGTTATGATAAAATGGGAACAAGATCTAGGCCACACGATTGAATTGGACAAATGGAAAGAACTATGGGAAAAGAATATAAAATTTACGCCTTGTTACTTAATAAGAGAAAATCTCATGAAAATGCAATACAGGTGGTATTGTTGTTGTTTAGTCGTTTAGTCATGTCCGACTCTTCGTGACCCCATGGACCAGAGCACACCAGGCACTTCTGTCTTCCACTGCCTCCCGCAGTTTGGTCAAACTCATGCTGGTAGCTTCGAGAACACTATCCAACCATCTCGTCCTCTGTCGTTCCCTTCTCCTTGTGCCCTCCATCTTTCCCAACATCAGAGTCTTTTCCAGGGAGTCTTCTCTTCTCATGAGGTGGCCAAAGTATTGGAGCCTCAGCTTCACGATCTGTCCTTCCAGTGAGCACTCAGGGCTGATTTCCTTAAGAATGGATAGGTTTGATCTTCTTGCAGTCCAACAGGTGGTATTGGACCCCTGTAAAGCTGGGAAAAATTAATAAAACTCATAACAAGTGTTGGAGGTGCAAAAATCAAGTAGGAACCTTTTACCATATGTGGTGGGCGTGCCCAGAGATTAGAAAGTTCTGGGACACGACCTATGAGGAGATGAAGAAGTTATTAAAAATTACATTCAACAAAAAACCGGAATAATTTCTTTGGGGAATTTTGACAAACAATATCCCTAAAGAGAAAACAAGACTATTTCTTTATGCAACTTCAACAGCAAGGGTTGTAGTGGCTAATTATTGGAAGGAAGATCATATACCCTCCAAAGAAGAATGGTTGTGCAAACTGTGTGAGTACTTGGAATTCATGAAGCTGACAGATATAATAAGATATAAGTCTAACCAGATAGTTTAAAAAGATTGGGATTACCTAAATAACTACTTGATGAACCAAGGTTCATCAGCTAAGATCTGGCTGTGTTTAGAATACCTCCACAAAAGAAAAAGCTCCCTGATACCAAGATGAGGGATTTATTGAAATACAGACAGGTAGACGTTAATTCTCCTGCCAACCTAGCAGTTCGAAAGCATGTCAAAGTGCAAGTAGATTAAAAAAATAGGTACCACTCTGGGGGGAAGGTAAACGGTGTTTCCGTGCGCTGCTCTGGTTCGCCAGAAGTGGCTTAGTCATGCTGGCCACATGACCCGGAAGCTGTACGCTGGCTCCCTCGGCCAATAAAGCGAGATGAGCACCGCAACGCCAGAGTCAGTCACGACTGGACCTAATGGTCAGGGGTCCCTTTACCTTTACATTAGACTTTAATTAGAATTAATGAACTGTTGTGAAGTTGGCAGAAGTCCACAATAAGAGTGTTTCTTTTTCTGAAATGTCTTAGTTTATTGAAGAATGAACTAATATTGTTTTATGTATGTTCCCTTTTTTCTTTTCTTTTCTTTTTCTTTTCTTTTTTTAAGTTTTAAATGTACTTACAAAAGGTATATATTTATATCTCTTACTTCTTCCTTCCTTTCTGGAGTTTCTGCTTTTATTCTTTTCTGCTCTCTCTACATAAGTTTTTGTATTTTCTTTTTGTTGTTGTTTAAATTTGTGGATTTTGATTTATGTATATGTGCAATACAATCAATGGGGGGGGGACGTAACCATCTTCAAATATCTTAAGGGCTGTCACATGGAAGAAGGAGCATGCTTGTTTTCTGCTGCTCTGGAGAGTAGGACTTGAATGAATAGCTTCAAGTTGCAAGAAAGGAAATTTCGACTAAACTGTCGAAAAAACTTTCTGACAGTAAGGGCTGTTCGGCAGTGGAACAGACTCCCATGAGAAGTAGTGGACTCTCCTTCCTTGGAGGTTTTTAAGCAGAGGTTGGATGGCCACCTGTCATGGATGCTTTAGCTGAGATTCCTGAATTGCAGTAGGTTGGACTAGATGACCCTTGGGGTCCCTTCCAACTCTATAATTCTATGATTCCGCTGCTAAAGTTGCATTTGAAAGGCTCCAGGACAGGAGTTGTGCAGCAGTGATTGGAAGTCGTGTTGTGCAATTGTGCACCTTGCAGATCGAACACATAGCAATACTTTTTTTAATTAATTGCTGGTTTCTTTTTCCGCCGAGTGCCTTCTCACCGTATGTTTCCTGCTGTCTGCTTTCTGATGAAGTAGTAGCAGAATCTTTGTAATGCAAAGTAATGGGGGGGGGGTTCTTTTGACATCTTTTTGGACACTGAAGCAGCTGCTGCAGCTGCTGTGGAGAAATCTGACCGCAGGCTGCAAAACAGTTCAAGCTGTTGATGCTTGACATCTCATGATGGGGGTGTCTAGCAAACTGAGGAGCTGGTGATAATTCCTGGAAAAATATGCACAATCACACAGATAAGCATACCGGATAATTTGGTGCCTCTTAACTGTGTTGTTGGTGAGATATATTTTGGCCCCCATTCATGCAGGGCAAGTGGTGTTAGGAATGGTTTTAGCTTGCATCTTTTTGTGTCCACTGTACCGTAATATTTTCGAATAGGAATGTGTTGTCTTATGCAGTGCCTGATCCTCTTTTACACACAGCAAGGAAACACAGCACAGCTTGAGTGCCCAAAAGGCCAATGATGGGAACATGTCTAGTTAATATATTCTGGTGGTATGTGTGATAATGTCCTGTAAACATTAACTGCTATGCTCATATTCAAGGCTAAATATCTCACTATGTGTACTTGGGTAGCATCCATCGGTCTACTCTGAGTATGACTAACATATAGCCCATTGTGATGCAACTTGTTTTCTCTTGAATTATCTCTTACCTTGCACGACCCATTTTGGCAAAAAAGGTTTCTGGCTGCAAAGGAGAGAGGGAGGGGGGAAATGGGTTCCTTTGAGTTGGGAAGTTCTACCTGTGTGTAGAAAGCTGTGTGTACTCTCACAGCATCATAGAGTTGGGAGGTACCACAAGGGTCATCTTGTCCAACCCCCTGCAGTGCAGGAATCTTTTGCCCAATGTGGGTCTCTTAAATGGTATTGTTGCCTGACACCCCAATCTCTGAGTGGTGTGAGATTCTGTGGGTTCCAGGCGCTTACCCAGAGTTCAGTTTCCTTGGAATGAGGGACAGTGGAGACTGTGGGGATCTTTATGATATATGGTTTATTTACACATATATGCAACCTGAATCTATGATAGAGGGGTTTGCAGCATTAGCACCCCAAGAGGGTCTTGTTTCTCCCATAGGCACAGCTATGTTAAAAACAGAAATCAAGTAGCACTCTCTTTCTCTGGCTTCCCAGCCTGCTTTCTAACTTCTAGCTCACATCAGTCAGCTCTGGCCTTTGAGTTTCTAACAAAAACAGACAGCTGAGGAAGAGAGACCCATCCATTTGCCCTCTGGCACAGAGCCACTCTCTCTGTTATCTAAACAACCCATACTTAGTGGCCCATTGCCAGACTGGCCTAGCTATTGCAGCAATTGTATCTGTCCTGGATCCAGGAATTAGAAGGGGGCTCAGGCATGCAGCCGACTCTCCCCCAACACATAACTGTGTGCTTGGCAGTGATCCTTTGGATGCAAACTTGGGTGTAATATTATTCAGTGTGAGTGGTTTGTGTATGAGTGGTTGGTTGACAGAAATAATGTATGAGGTAATGAATGATTGCAGTGGTTGTGGGAATGCATGGTGAGAGTGAAACTGGGCAAGCAGTTGTGTGCTTTATGTTGGCGGGCATTTTACATTTTTCTGCCTTTGACTTTCTTCTTATTGATATTGTTACTATGGATAAGGATGCACTTTTGTGTTTTTTTAAATGTAAATCCCTTGACATTGTTACTGTACTCATATTTTTATTGCTTTGAGATCGACAGATCTAAATGGAATAATAATTGATGGTAGTAGTATTATTATGAATAAGAGTTGATAACAGCACCCTTCAAACTTCTGGCTTGGGGAAGATTTCTCCCCACCTTTGCAATGCCAAGATTTTGCTGTCTTACATTTTAACAAAAATTATTTGCTGATTAGTTGATGGAACTTTATTGTACTCTACTATATATTCTGTTTCAATAAGTTGTTCACTGCTTAGGGGGCCTTTGGGCCAAAAAAGAAGTATATAAATTGTAATAATAATAAGAGTTAATTACAGTATATGGAGGCACCCCTGGAATGGTTCCCCTACCTGATGTATCCTGAAGCTAGTGGAGATCATTCATCAAGCAGGAGCCATACTACAGCATCCAGCCACATACCAGTTCAGCCACAAGGGATCCAATTTCCTAATTGCACATTAGAGCTAATGTTTCCTTAATTAAGTCAGTTTCTAGTAAGGAAGTAATTATGGTTTAATGTCACAACCATTATCTTCACGCGTCCCTAATGGCCCAGGTCTGCTAGGTCTCCTTGTCTATCTTGGCTGATGTCCAAGATTTATTTATTTAAAAAGTAATAATATTAAAGTGTTTTGTTGAGGACTGACATCCCAGCTATGTGGTCACATCAGAACACAACGGACCAAGACTCGAGCCTCTCATGAAAAACAGAAGCCCAGCTCAACTTTGTATTTTAATCCCACATTTACTGTTACATAACCAGGAGTGGGTGAAGAGAGAGTAAGATTTTGTGCACCATCTTCAAGTCCTGGCCTCCTAGCCTTCAGCTGAATGCAGGGCCAGCTCAATAATGAAACAGAATGAGTGTGTGTGTGTGTGTGTGTGTGTGTGTGTGTGTGAATTGACCCTCCTTCCAGCTTTTCATCTCATTATCAATTGGGCTGTCTGGCACAGCTATTTGCTGACCCCACTCTCTCCTCCTCCTTGTCTTGCCTCACCTTGCTCTGAGAAAGGGTGACACCAGAGTGAGGGCTTCTGGGTAAGGTGTCCAGGAGCATGCCTGGGCTGCTGCTGGGTTTTGTCAGTGCAACTAGAAAGGTTGTTTCAAACTTATTTTTAAAACTGAAGAATGGGGGGAGGGATAGCAGGAGGAAAGAGGAGAATGGTGATGGCATTAAGAAGAAGAGGACATGGAGGTGCCACCTGCCACCTGCCACCTGCCTGAGGTCCTGCAATCCTTGGCATCAGCTCTGGTTGAATGTCTGCATAAGGCCTGTTGTTGTTGTTGTTGTTGTTGCTGGTGGAAACTCTAGCTCACATGGCCCTTAATTGTAAAATATATGATGATCTCCCCCAACATTTCTTAGACCACCTATGTATCCCAACATGGAAACCAGAGACAGAGTTTATACACTTCTTATTACAGGGGAGAAACTAGGAGCTCACCAAGACAGTAGCCAAGTTCCTCTATTTGATTTTCTGCCACCGAAGTACGCTACAGGACCCTGCCCTTGCTGGAGTCCCACAGAGGTGAAATAGATTGCTCTCCTCTTCTTCCCTTTGGCAAAGGACTGTACTGTTGAAATGGTGACGAGATCACATTGGCCTATTTATTCTGAATGTTTGTAAGTGATGCAAATAAAGGTTTGGTGATGATGATGATGATGACTTCACCCCCTCCTCCTTTGTCTCCAAGAACAAAAGAATGCCAACCAGCTAACATGATCTGGAACTCTAAAAGGGATTTCCCAATTGTCTGAGCAGTTACAGATAGGTAGCCGTGTTGGTCTGCCATAGTCAAAATAAAAAAATTCCTTCCAGTAGCACCTTAAAGACCAACTAAGTTATAACTTAGTTGGTCTTTAAGGTGCTACTGGAAGGAATTTTTTTATTTTGTCTGAGCAGTGTTAGCATTGTATTCACTTGTACAACCAGGGTATTTGTGATGTAGCTAGTTGAGCTGTACCCCCACACTGCCATTCACATGTAACATTCAACAAGCGCACGGTCTGCGTGCTTGTCTGCACAATAGATAAGCTGTAGAAATCAGGTGCACAATCTAGGAAATGCCCCCAGAAGCAATGGAGTCAAATTGCTGCTTGATCTGTTCACACCATCCTTATTCCTGTTCCAAAGAGGAAACAGATAAGAGTGAAATTGCCATTTTTTAGAGTGATTCCATCCTTGCAATGATTACAGTCATCCCTATCCCCTCCTGTCCTCAGGCTATTTTCATGTCGCCATTATCTGACAGAGTGGAAAACACCTTTACTAGTGTTGCTGCCTTGCAGAGCATCTCCACGAAAATTATTCATCCCAGCTGCATGCTAGATGTACATACACATCCATTAGGCTGACATGGGAAATGGTTATGACTAACAGCATGGGCCGAATGTGCCTAGGTTGCCAGCGGCACGTTTTAATTTCCAAGTAGAAGTTCTGTTTCAAATGTCACAATGCTTGTAGTTCTCAATGCACAGATTGAAGTTGCAGAGTTTTGCCAGCGTTCTCATTCGAGGCAGCCTTTCGCGGGCAGCCTCTGGGGTTTTTAAACTGTAATTGTTTCAAATAAAATGTTAACAACCACTGGCTTTGGCAAAGAACGTTCCTGCCATTTTTGTTCTAGAAAATGTCACAGAAGCAATGAGCAAAGCTGCTAGAAGCATGTGGAGGGGGGGAATCCTGTCTGCTTTAAGTCAGGGCTGGGGGACATTTGGCTCTGCATATATTGTTGGCATCTAACTCCCATCAGCCCTGGGCAGCGCAGCTAATGGTTAGGGATGATGGGAGTTATAGTTCAGCAACATCTGG
Organism: Podarcis vaucheri; assembly: GCF_965113315.1. Classification (NCBI taxonomy): domain Eukaryota; kingdom Metazoa; phylum Chordata; class Lepidosauria; order Squamata; family Lacertidae; genus Podarcis; species Podarcis vaucheri. The sequence continues at coordinate 66,671,205 of NC_138763.1, forward strand.
TGGGCCAAAGGTTCCCCAGCTTTGCTTTAAGTTCATCCTCAAAAAGAATAGATAAGTCACTGGCTTTGAGACAAAATGCAGGTTCGCAGATTAATGGAAGTACATTTTGCCATTTCACTTCATTTCCCACAATACATTTGTCTGAGCAAAGTCGGAATGGATGAGGATAGCATCATTTATGGGACTGTCTCTGATGGCCTACTCTTCAAAAAAACAACAACATGCCAGTCAAAGGTGCTTTAAAGTAAAAACAAAATAGTTCCAAATAATTAAGAATCTCTCTAGATTCTCTTTTCTTTGATGTGCTATATAACATGGCCATATTCTGTGCTGCATCTTGCTTATCAATGGAGAGAGGTTTTTTATTGTATATATGTTGTTGTTTAACCTTTAAGCAAAAAAGCAATAAAATATATACCGTATATATATTTTTAAAATGAAATTGTTTCCTTCTTCTGTGCTACCTGGCCGTAGTGGAACCTGGTTTGCCTTTCATCAATGCACAGAAGGGAGAATTCTTGCAGAAGCATCTTCATCCCTCACAGCAACTTTATGTCTGGAGAAGCAATGGCAACCAAAAAGTATCACTTTTACTTAAAGAAATGAGAGGAACCCCTAGTGAAATCCAGCAACTCTAACAGTTCATGCCTACATGTTTCCTAGCAAATAAGTTCCACTGAACTCAATGGAATTTACTCCTAATCTAGGTAGATGGATATAGGATTGCCACCTAGATCTGCATCCGCACAGTCATTTACCTCCAGCAGAGAAACAAATCTCAGCTAAAGAATAGTTTGAGGGGAGAACTACATTGGTTTGAAATGACTGGCCAAGTCTTTCACTGCAGACATCTAGTACATCAAAATTGCAGACAAGTGAATTTAAGTTAAACACTACAAATGATTCAAAATAATGTTACAAGCTGCCTAGGGAGGTTTTCTTCTTCTTCTTTTAAATAAAACCTCTAAGGAACAGCTATGGAATTACTCTTCTGGAAGAACTGGATGCTAGATAACCCAAATGTTCTGCTTTGTAGCTTTGTTTTTCTTTCTGATTATTTCAGAAGTAGAGATGCCTTCTTGGGGTGGGAGCTTTCATAAATGTCACTTGTAAAATATCCCACAAGTAAACTGGATAGCAGCTTGTGTGTCTCAGTAGCTGCTGAGCATTTAATTATTTCTTATCTCCCCACTGTCATCAGTTAGGATTTACAGTGCTGGGAACTTATTGTATTGTTGGTTTCATTTTTATCCCACTTTTTGTGGCTGAAGCCTCGCAAAGAGATTCATCACTCTGAGGAGGTGGGGTGGGACAGATGTTCTGCTTTTGCACTGCAGATGGCGGAGGAAGGAGGTCACTTCTTCTGAACACTGCTGGAATGGGGACTGATTCCCACTCAAAAACGTATCTTTGTCTTAATACCCATCTTATCCATCCTCTCTGATATTCTTCTCCTTTTTCTTGTTTAATGGAGATGTTCAAGTCATGCCTAAGTGTAGGAAAGCTTCCAATGCAATAACAACCTGGTGGTTTGTTTTGTTTTGAAGAGTAATGCATATTGTGCCTCGCCATAAATTTGTTGGAGATAAAGAGCTGTCATCAGTTCTTCCAGAGCAACATTTTGAATCACTCCATTTAAGATAGCATCTTTAATATCAAAGGGCAAACAGACTAATAGCAACGACAAATGCAAAGAGAAACACTCAGAAGGCAGTGTCAAGTACATGGATATGACCCTAAGGGCAGGAGGCAATGGACTATTTATCTGTTTGATAAAACACCAGAATTGGAAGGGAATTAACAGAACTAACACTGGCCCTAGCAACAAGATGTTGCTGCCCGCTGCTGTCCAGGGTCCCGGCCACTGGAGGGTGTCATGTTGCCTACAGAAGGGTCATCATTTGGAAAACTGACAGTGCTGATAGTCAGAATGATGTGGCCAGTCTATTGGTCCAGCGCATAACACCATTGCTTAAAACTTGCACTGGCTGCTCATATGTTATTGGGGCAAGTTCAAAGTTCCTGTATTGATTTAGGTAAAGGTAAAGGTACCCCTGACAGTTAGGTCCAGTCGTGGACGACTCTGGGGTTGCGGTGCTCATCTCGCTCTATAGGCCAAGGGAGCCAGTGTTTGTCCGCAGACAGCTTCCAGGTCATGTGGCCAGCTTGACTAAGCTGCTTTTGGTGAACCAGAGCAGTGCAGGGAAACGCCGTATACCTTCCCACTGGAGCAGTACCTATTTATCTACTTGCACTTTGACATGCTTTTGAACTGCTAGGTGGGCAGGAGCAGGGACCGAGCAACGGGAGCTCACCCCGTTGTGGGGATTCGAACCACCAACCTTCCAATCGGCAAGCCCTAAGCTCTGTGGTTTAGACCACAGCGCCACCCATGTCCCTATTATTTTAATAAGGGCCTTGTAAATATTATTAATTTACAAGGCCCTTAACAACAAGGATAACGTAGGGACCACCTGGTCCCTTACATTCAAGCCCAATCACTGAGGACTTCAGGGAGCCTCTGCTAGTGGTTCCTCATGACTCAGATGCATGATTCCTTTCCACTGCAAGACATGCATTCAGTATTGTGGGCCACATTCTGTGGAACTCTCTCCCAGCTAAGATTAGGCAGGCTGCCTCCCTGTTGAGCTTCAGGTGCTTGCCAAAGACCTTAACTGCTTTTAATTCCCAACCCCTCTTAGTAACCTCCAATCAGTGCATATCCTGTGACATCCTGCTGAAATCCTGTAACTTTTTATACCACAAATGTTCTGGTTTATTTTTGTTTTATTTTTGTGGCACTGCAGCCCCTCCAGACAGCAGCAATGTGGTAGCACTATGGAAGCATCACGGGGGGAAATCCACCACAAATGCGCTATTATTGTGTCAAGAACATGTTTCAGAATACACTGGCAATAACACACCAGTCTGAAGGGACCCTTTGTCATCCTCAGCACCAGCAATCTGGAGGAGGAGGATGATGATGATATCTTCCCTTATAGGATTCCTGCAAGGATCACAGCTAGATCACATGCAGCACTTCCAACACTTGCAATTACTGCACTACAGCTACTTGTTATTATTTATAGCAGTATTAGTATTATTCAGCATTGTCTACCTGAAATGAAAGGACAAAAATATCCAGCTATTCTAGCAAAAAACCCTTTAATATATGACAATGTTCTCAAGATAAGCTAACTGGTTGCAAACCTAGCAATCAGCAATGCTCAATTCAAATGCCTCTGTATCTTATTTGCATCAATGATGTGTCTTGCGAGATAGTTAAATATAGTTCTGTCTTAGTCAGAGAACATGCCAGAGTAACACTAGAAAGGATAAACAGGAAAAGATTTCCTATAATTGACTTTTTGTTTTATTTTTAGTAATTTTGATATCTTTTCATATGTTGCTATTATTCAATAGTCTCATCTCTGAGCTTATGAATATCGTTAGTCATTTGTGTTTGGGCACTTCTTAGTGACTCAGTTTACAGAAATAAAGCTGGAAACCTTTGGATTCAGCCATGGTCAAAAGGACCTGAGAATTACATCAGCTTCACCTACTGGAGAACCCTGAATATAAGTGATGCTTGAAATAAAAAAGAGCCATGGACCAGAGGCTAGAACTACCAGGATGGTGTCTGAATAAGCCTGTCAACAGCCTTCAAGAGAGTGCTGAGGGAAAAGACAGGATAGATGGCTGAACAGTTAGCAGCAAAGGGCTAGTAATGTTCCCAGTCCATTTTGTAGCACTGAAAGAGAATTCCTATGTACTACACCCTCTCATCCAATTGGGTTTGGTGAAGTGTACAAGGCTAGAGGCTCCTATTAACTTAGCCACGACAATCATGGTGCATATACATTAGAAAGGAGCTCTTAGGCATTTTGCTACTTCAGACAAAGAATAGGAGTCTAGGTACAGAAGCTAACTGGACGGGTAGTTGAATCTTACTTTAATATGGATGGCTGGGCAGCTTCCTGGAGGCAGCAGGCTCACTTAGAGAGCACAGGGTAGGTTGTGGGGTACACACCGTTCTGTCCTCTAGTAGAATGAGATGACCAGGGGTCTCAGAAGGAACAGCTCAGAACACTCCAGCATATGCTGTCAGAGAAGAAGAAGAAGAAGAAGAAGAAGAAGAAGAAGAAGAAGAAGAAGAAGAAGAAGAAGAATAGTAGTAGTAGTAGTAGTAGTTTGGATTTGATATCCCACCTTTCACTCCCCTTCAGGAGTCTCAAAGCGGCTAACAATCTCCTTTCCCTTCCTCCCCCACAAGAAACACTCTGTGAGGTGAGTGGAGCTGAGAGACTTCAGAGAAGTGTGACTGGCCCAAGGTCACCCAGCAGCTGCAGGTGGAGGAGCGGGGACGCGAACCCGGTTCCCCAGATTACGAGACTACCGCTCTTAACCACTACACCACACTGGCAAGTGCCTCCCTGTGCCTAATGGTAGAGCCAGCCTTGAAGTCTTGGGGCCATCCAATATTGGTATAAAATTGTCAGGAAATGCTGGATCTGTGCGCAGCTCACTTGTGTAATGAATCTGAGCTGGAGGTGGCAATTAGGGCTGTGCAACCAATTTGACCGAAGTCTGAATCCCAAACCAAATCAGGCCGATTTGTACCTATTTGTGCCAAATCTATACCAGCTTGAGGCAGTTACAAATTGCAACAGAGTGGGATGGGTGGACCCAAATTGATTTTCAGCAGTTTGTGCCAATACAGAACTTTTAAAAAGTCTCTCTAAAGACAGTCTGTCTAAAAAGTGTTGCAGCTATTAATTACAATACCATATAAGGAGAATGCCAGGGTGAGGAATAAGAGAAGGGGGGAGAAGGAAGCTGGATTTTGTTTCCTTCTCAACTAGGGCTAGAATCTCACCCAACACTCTCCAAGCACAGAGCTTGAGGAGTATTAAAATGCAGCAAACTCATACTGCCTTCACACTTTTCCAAGTTCTGTCTCTTTGAAAGAGTTTGGTGGCATTTGTTCACCTTGTGTTTGGCTTCCTTCACAGTACCCTATCTAGCCTTAAACGTTTTTCTTTCCCCATCCTTTCCCAATAAATCCCAGTCCAATTCCCATAAAAATGATAATAATTGTTTATTGTCTGTGTCCTAGGCATTGTGATTTTCCTTATCCCCCCACTGTTACACTATGTTCTGTTTTCTGTGTCCTTTTTTCCTGTTTTCTTTTGCTGCTGTTGTTGAAAAAAGCAAACTTTTAAGGTACCCAGCACAAAAACCCCTGGAGCTACCTGCCTGAAAGAAACCTGTCTGTTTGCTGCATGCAAGTGAATGGAAGTACAATATTTGGATTTCCGGATCTGGGTCCATATTGATCTCAACCAAATCAGGGTCAGATCCAGACAATTGAATTGGGATTGGGCCTTGAATCTGAACAGGTAGGCCTTGCACAGTCCTCCATTCAGTCCCTAGATTGACTTTACACCCAGGCTGGCCACTAGACCTTCCTGGATAGAAAGAAGTATAAGGGGGCTTCCTGTTCCAGTTGAGTCTTACTTAAGCAACATTGTCTTCTTGAGTTCTGGCTTGGCTCCTCTCTTCTTGGTCCTGCCTCCTAGTTTGTACTTTGGTTCTGATTTACTTTTCAGTCTTGGCATTTTCTGGACCCCTGGCACTTGATGCTGGATTCCTGGTTTAGCCCCAGACTGCTTCTCACAGCCCAGCCTACACACACACACACACACACACACACACACACACACACACACACACCTTTGCCTGTGGTGCTCTATCCAATAGATGTTTAATATCTACAATAAAATGTGGGCAAAAAAAGCAGTTGAGTGACATTTCCTGCTAGCCAATCAGCTCTATCTGTAGCAAAGTCTAAATCCGACAGACAGAAAAAGCTTTTGTTTCTCACTGATAGTGTTGCAGAAAACATTTGCTTTTTCTGAGCTTTATTGATAATGACATGGCTGATTACAGCACGTCAGATCTGCAATCATGCCTGGGGCAGCATTCTTTCTCTCACCACCCCACCACCCCGAAAAGCAAATAAAACACTGAGTGAAACATTCATGAAACTCTGTGAAATAAATACAGTATAGATTGCCTTTAATGCTCCATACTTCAATATGAATTGTAGCACAAGGCACAATAGGGTTGGTAGCAGTGGTTAAGTGCATTCATTTGACAGCAGAAATGCCATGGATGAGGAAACAATAGGAAGTTATTTAATTGAAAGACACTGAATACCTTGTTGATGGGCGTGGGGGAGTATCCTGTTTATACTGGTTGTTTCAACATGGTCTACTGCCAACACAGGCAAAAAAGCTATAATCATCAGGCTAGCAAATGAATCCGATATATGAAGCAAACATTCATTGTTGAGTGGCTAGCATTTGTGTAAGTAGGAAACGAACAATGAACTCAGGGGAAAGTGATATCTGAGTTTTGGTAAAGCATAAACCCCTGGCTCTCATAAGGAAAAGTAGGTTTCTCTGCTTCTTCTAGTCTCATGTTAATCACATCTGTTAGTGAATGCTGATAGGATGCTTTTAGGAGGCTAACTGAAGGTTGCTTAGGCAGGGTAGACACATCAGCAGAGGCCCCCTAAATTTGTAGGGGAGGGTCAGGAGGCGATCAACCCCTAATTTCTTGGGAAAAGCTCCTCTCAGTTATCATATTTATGTTTACTTCATGCTGGCATCTCCCAGAAGCCAAGTGTAGCACTTCTGCACTAGGCATAAGTTGAATTGGTTGAGAATGAAAGGGAGAAGCAGACATTACGTTGCCGCTATTGTCATTCTGAGGCACGCATGCACACACCCTACAACCTGGAGCCCAGATCTTCTACAGATACATCGGAGCATCTCTCCACCTCTGAGGCCTCCATTTGTCCCATAGTCATCAGACTATGAGCCCACAGAACTCTGGCCTCCATGGAATCTGACATCTTCCAGCACCAAGCAACAAATATTAGCCAACATATACCAGATTCCTAGGAGACAGATCAAAATGGCAGAAATAACTGATAGCAGGACCATGGAGAGGTCACACTGAGCACTTTCACCTGGGCAAAGGTGGGTGCAATGAAGCAGGTCTCTGCTGTATCTGCAGGGGCCACATCTGTCTTGAAATCACGCCACTCTGCTGTCCGTGACAGCCACCCATCTCACATTGGTCCAAACAAATCAGAGTTCTCATCAGTAAACATGATGCACACATTCACATAAACAAATGCAAGCCCAAAATGCATAATTACAGCAGGAGTGCAGTATAGCTCCTTTCTTTTGAAACTGATGAATGATGCTTCAGCAAAAGAAAGCTCCTTGATCATAATTACAGGTTCCACTTTCCCACCATAGTTTCAATTATTAAAATAATATAAAAGTAAGTTTCCAAATTTGAAAACAGTTAAGTCTGTTATGGATTCAAAAAGGGAAGTTCAGAAACATGGCACCAACTCAGGTAACACGTTATGCTTTTCTTCCATGGAATGTCTGTTATGAAACTTGTTTATGGGCTACAAAGTCTAATTGCTTAAGATAACACTGTTCCTTAATCAAGGGCTCACACCTCCATGGATACTTAATTTGATTTGACTTGGGTTAGCAATTAAACTTAGGGCCGCTTCATATTCTCCATGATGGTAAGTGCTCGTTCGTAGCAGGAAACAGCAGCCATTCTCAGCATTCTGGATGCAGGTACTGATATTACAATATTGTTTTGCACAGTGGTGGAGGAAGGGAGCAGGGGGGAGGGCCGCCCCGGGTGTCAGCCTGGGGGGGGTGACATCGCCGTGAGTGGGTGCCTCCCCTTAAGATGTTCGCTCGGGCGGGTGCCTACCCAATTGGGACAATAGCTCGCACGGACGGGCGCCTCCCCCTTGGGACGCTCGCATGGGCAGGCACCGCCCCATTGGGACGATGCTCGCATGGGCGGGTGCCTCCCCCTTGGGACACCCCCACGTGCCACGTGCCATGCCCCCGCTGCCCCAGGTATCAAAGCCCCTTCCTCCGCAACTGGTTTTGCACATGTGCTTCTCACATGTAAGCATTGCATTTTCTAAGTGGGTTTGCAAAATATTTCACAAATACTCAAAAAGGGGTTCCAAAGCACCAAACCACTAATTCTACATGCCCATGTAGGCTTTAGGCTCGTTCCTTAGACAGAAATGTCCCCATGCCACCTGGCAAGATGTATTTCGAATAGAGATTTGCAATGTGGCCTGGGGACCAGCTTTTCAAAGGGATGCGGGGAGTCAATAATCTCACTGGGGACTCTTGTTCCTGTCTAAATAACTGTACAGATACGATACCAGTGGTTTAATTTTGATTTCACATGATGCTCTTTTATCCCAGTCATATAATCTGCCTGGTAGCTCTTGGTTTGGCAAGGAACTGTAGACTATTTCAACACACCCCTGTGTACAGAGATGAAGAAAAGGACTTCTCCGTAGGTGTCCTTGTTGAGCCTTGAGGACCAGAACTTTTTCTAAGAACATGAATTTGAAACATTATGCACTTCAGTCATAAAGTCATTATGCTTCTCTCTGTTTGCAATTTTCCTGTGTTCCTTTCATTGATCCTAGAATTAGCTACTCTCCAACTGAAAGAGGCATGTAAATTGTATAAGCCAGCCTCAGATCTTGTTCATCCGTGACAATCTTGTGATGAACCATTTTTGTCAATTAAAACAAGACTTTGTGCATTAAGTAGAAGAAAAAATACTTTCATAATTGGATATTTATTCATTTTTGGCAATGTGCCTATTTATTCAGGCTTTTAACATTTGTTTCATAAGGCCAGTATATTATGGTCATTTTTGTACGTGTGATTCATAATAGATGATGAATTTCAAATAGAACTGTTAGTATATTTTGTTCTGTTGGTCTTGTTTACAACTGGAAAGGTTGCAGCAAACTGTAAAAGTAAATGTAGATTACAGTAAATCCTAAATTGTATAAAATTAACTTTGATGTGTCAGGAAGGAGGGTGTCTAAGTGAATTAAAGACCCTCCTAGCTAGAATGCCACCTCCCACTGCTTTTACTTGGTAGAAGGAATAAAGGAATGAAGCGCTGGCAAAAACAAACTTGTCATCTAGCCATCTCAGTGACAGGCCATCTGGGCATTGGACGTAGAAATTGGACTTCCCTCCCAAGAACTCACATCAATGCTTTGAAGCAACAAAAAATTATTTGGAACAAAGCCACAGAGACCCATTAAGATATAAATTGTCAAACAAAGCTGGGAGTCCACAGGAGGACCAATGGGCCCATATACTCTCCCAATGGCAAACTATGTGGGGTCATGGCACCCAGTCTTTGTCAGGAGTGATTCCCCAGCACAAGGTTAGCTCCTATCAGCTCATGCTCAATGCCTTGGCCAAACCTACTCTTTCCTGTAATCAATAAAGTTCTGGCCTAATTCAACCCAATACCAGTCTACTGTATCCATTCTTGTGGTCCTCCCTGCACCTGGAGCAGCTAACATGTGCCTGTGCCGGCAATGCCCACTCACCTGGGACTCCGGGTGGGCGGCCTTTGCCACATGGCACAGCCTTGGTGTGTCCAGGTGCTACCATCTCCCAGAGTGGCCGGAGAAAAGGATGGTCACTTGGTGCCACCCACCTCTGGTTGCATTGGGTTCCCAGGTAAGGACAGGCAGTGCCCTCACGGTCAATCAGAGGAAGGGGCTTGGGGACTGCATCCAGTGCTTTTTTTCTGGGAGGACGCAGAGGTACACATACCCCTAAACATTTTGTGAATCTAAGTTTGGCCTCATTGAGGGGCAGTATTTCAATACAAGTAGGAAAATGAGAGTGAGTAGCCCTAAACATTTTTTAAGGGGGAAAAAAGCGCTAGCTACGTCTAACAACATTTGGGTGTTAAGATCTTAAGATCCAACCATGTTATTGACAGATAACATAACTATCGCGGGAACCACCATTTATACAGTTTTAACAAAACTGAAGGGTCTTCCAATTAGCTGTTGTTTTCAACTAGTCAAGTTATTTTGTAAAGTTACTTTTGAATGGAGGATTCCGCCCCCCCTTGTATTTTCCTGTACAAAGCCAGTATTTTTACTCCAATTAAATTTAACACTAATTGAAAGTATTTGTCAGACATAATTAGTTCTTTGCAAGGTTTTGCTGCCACTTATTTTAGTAAAGCATTTTCTCTCTGTTGAATTTGTAATTATATATACTTTCCGGTTAAAACCAATAATAAGTATGAAACAAAAATACAATTTCATTTGTATGCTGTCATTGCTTAATCTAGTCATTACAAAATCCAGATTCCTTCTTTATAGAAGGGTAAAGGGAGATACATCATGAAAATTTTGTATTTATTCACTTTCCATTTTCTATTCTGCACTGTTAAAAGATCTGGATCTTTTAAAAAGCACCACCACCATATTTCTGCATTATTTCATTATTTCCTTGACAATCTAAGAAATCTATATGCCTTCTCTAATAGCATCTGCATAGCAGTGAGGTGTTTTGTTTCACTAATCTGCTTTATGTGCCCATATTCTTTGGTATTTTACAGCAAAATTCTTGAATTTGACTAGCAGTTTCTCAAAAAACATTGTCTTCCCCAGGCATGTGGTGCTTGGCATTGTAAGGAAAAACGAAAGCCAACAAAATCATTTGGTTTGCCAAAAAAGTTGCTGAAGAACAAGCATTCCTCAGAGACACAAAACTACTCTTTGAATATTTAGGAGACAACTGATAGAGTAATTCAGCTATTTGTGTCTGGGGAAACGAGGAGGCAAGCATCATAATTCTCATACGCTGAAGGCTGTTGGCCCAGACGCCTTTTCTCTTCTGTTTATCATTGCAAAGTCTGGGAAGATTGCTGGGGTCATCTTTGCTGGGGCCTTGGGACGCAAGAGACCCCAACCTAAACTTCAAGTCCATTACCAGGGGGCAGGTGGAATTGAAGTTAAATTCCCTGAGATGTTCGTGGATTTTCAGTGGATTTCTATATGAGGCAACCCTGAACCTCATACCCTCCAAATTTTTTTCTAATGAAAATAGGGGTGTCCTTTTCCATTATTATTATTCCCCACCCATGTGACTAGGTTGCCACAGCCACTCTGGGCGGCTTCCAATATATATAAAAACATAATAAAACATTACACATTAAAAAAATAATTCCCCATACAGGGCTGCCTTCAGATGACATCTAAAAGTTGTATAGATACTTATCTCCTTGGGTCGGTGGGTCACATACCTTCCAACATTTCTCTGATGGAAATAGGGACGTCCTAAGGAAAAGTGGGACATTCCAGGATCAAATCAGAAACTGGGATGGCTTCTGTAAATCCGGGACTGTCCCTGGAAAATAGGGAAACTGCTCATTCACCTGCCTGAAATTACTGATTAGCTAAGGCCTAGTGCTTGGATAGAAACCCTAGTGCTTGGATAGAAAGCTGGTATATCTATTGTTTTTCATCACGATGCCTTGGTTTATTTGGCTTACTTGGTTTATTTGGAGCCAGTGTGGTGTAGTGGTTAAGAGTGGTAGACTCGTAGTCTGGTGAATGGGGTTCGTGTCTCTGCTCCTCCACATGCAGCTGCTAGGTGACCTTGGGCCAGTCACACTTCTCTGAAGTCTCTCAGCCCCATTCACCTCACAGAATGTTTGTTGTGGGGGAGGAAGGGAAAGGAGAATGTTAGCCACTTTGAGACACCTTCGGGTAGTGATAAAGTGGGATATCAAATCCAAACTCTTCTTAAACAGCTCTAAAACTCACCCTGAAGGGTCTTCAGAATCACCATGCTGCTAGCTCTGCCTCCAAAGTCATATAGCTTCCCTCACCTCCACATGTTAGGGATATATTTTCTACCTTTCCTCCAAGGTGCTCGGGATGATATCCTCTATAAGAAGTTGTATTTTCTTGAGACACCCCATTGGTTCTTCTAGCTCAGTTTTGTCTCTACAATGACCAGCACCGATTCTCCATTGTTCCAGAGAGGAGTTTTTCACAGTCCTACCTGGAGATGATGGAGGGTGAACCTGGAACATTTGTATGCGAACCATGTGCTCTACCATCCAGTTTTCCATTAGAGGTCATTCCTGTTTAAAATAGGGACAATTGTAGCACATTCTCTCTAGGTCATAATCCAGTACACGTATAAGCCCATTCAAATCGCTGGTATCAAGGGTTCTTTCTGCACTGAAATGTGGCCCTGAGGTCCCACTGCATGTATAAAGTATCTTTTCAATATCTGAATGAAATAAGAAAGCACTTGGGTACAGTTGTATTTTGCAGGAAGAAACCTAATGGATTAATTATCCTGCTGATTTCTTCACAAGCTAATTATAACAACACTAATGAGTAGAACTCAGAGTCTCTTTGGAGCGGGGGTAGGGGTCTGATTTATGAGAAAGGCAAATGTAAATTCAAAAATGGTTGCTGAACCTTTTCCTTCTGGGGGGAAAACCCCCCTCCCAAGAACTTGAGATATCTGATTCATTTAAACCAGGGAGTTAGGCAATTCCCATGTAGAACTGATCAGGGGTGGAAATGACCTTGAATGCCCTTGTGCCATTACCAACAGCTCCAGCTGCATAAATCAGCAGGTGAGCCTTTTCATAGTATGTAGGTAACCATTGTTTGTCTGCCAATCATCTGTTACAAGAAGTCTACAGGGATTTCTGGAATCGTTGGAAACCCTGTTCGCATCCATGTATTTTTTTGTTGTAGGTGTTGTTATCGTATACGGTGGGTGGAATTTATAAAACACAAATGGAAGACAAGGAGTAATGAGAATATACTTTAGGGATAGGGATCCTGTGGCCTTCAAAAAAAAATGGGGGGGGGACTCCAGCTCTCATGAACCCCAACCAGCTTAGGCATAAGTTAGGGATGGTGGGAGCTGTAGTCTAACAAAATCTGGAGGCCCAACAGTCCCCCTTCCTTTAAATGGACTTATAAACCACTTCTTATGAATAGTAAATTTTCTCTAGTGATTCTCCACCAATTATTTGTCTATTTCAGATGCCATTATCACCACCCTGGGGCATTGTGGAAGGTGCAAAATGGTGGCCAAGCAACTGTTGCTGTTGTCACTTGAAAGAAAGAAAGAACAAATGAATGAATTAATGTTATTGTTAATTGTGAGCTTTCACCCTTCAGAAATGGCTGAATGATTTCTCCATCCCATGCATAAAATTGACAAAATGGTCCCTTCAACTTCTTTGTCCACAAAAGGACTCCTATAGCCAAACAACATGATTTGGCCTGGGAGCATTTTATTAACTCCTGATGACACACTGAGTGTACTTATTGGGCAAAGTTTATACGTTGAGAAGCCAGGTTCTTAAGGAAGGTTTCCATAGGAAAACCATTGTTACCCACACAGGCCTAACCAATGGATCCTTTGCCAGGGAAAAGGATAATGGCAGCACATCTTTGTTTATTATTCTGAGTTATTGTTAGAGAAGCATAAAGTGTTTGGGCAATTAAATTTTACGGAAAAGACTGTGTAATTACATTGCCCCACTACACAGCAACTGTATGGTGTTGTCCAGGTTAATAGGATTTCTTCATGCTAATCACTGGCTTGCTCATTAACTCGTTGAAATGTCTGCTCATGTCTGCTCATTTAAAATGTCGTTGAAATGTCTGCTCATTTAACTCGTTGAAATGTCTGCTCATTTAACTCGTTGAAATGTCTGCTCATTTAAAAATGTAAAAAGTCAATATTTTATGTAGTCACTTATCAAGCAAAACTGAATTATATCAATTTAACCCAGCTATCTTTTGAATTCCCAAGTCATAGCGCCTCTCATTTTGGGAATTTGAAAGTTGAAAAATTTAACACACCCTACTACTACAGCACCTCACTTGTCACTTTTTTCCAGGATGATGAAGAACCATCAGTGAGCACTTTGGGGATTCACTCAGTCAGCCAGCTACAATTCCACCTATCGGTTTAGAAACTGGGGCAGTGGCGACATAGGAAGCAGAAATGCCATGGATGTTTCCTATATGAGTTTGGGATTCTGACATGAGTGGTATGGAAGGAGGCAGACTGCAGTAGTTCCTCTACTGCTAAGACACTATAGGCTGCTTTAAGTGCACAGCTAAAAATATGATCTGCAAATTCCACAAACACATATTTCCAAAATGGGTGTTGTACACATATCTATAAGGGAATGATGCTTGACTGTGCACATATTTGTTCAATGTACATTTGGGCAAGCCTGGGTTTGTCTCTTGTATAGGAAAGGGATGGGGAACCTGTGGCCATCAAGATATTGCTAGACTACCCATTGTTCCCAACCATTGACCATAATAGTTGGGGCTGATGGGGCTTGGGATCCAATAGCATCTGGAGGGCCATTGGTTCCCCTTCCCTGATTTAGGAAGCAAAATGGCACAAAGCTTGAAAGTATTGCGTGAGAGACAGAAACTGAGGTGTGTCAGGTCTTCTGCACATTTCAGTCAGAATATAAATGGGTTGGAGATTGCAGCTTTCAGGCTGCATTTTAGAAAATGACAGCGTGTGATTATTTTATTTCATCTCTGAGAAAGCTGCATATGAAAACATGATCTAGAATAAAAATGCATACATGCTTGTAGGCCATCTGATGAACAGTTGAAAACAAAAGGGACCCGCTTTACATCAGACTGCTAGGATTATGCACTCTTAAGAAAGCAGCATCTGTTTTGTCTAGTTATTGATACTGCAAATGAGGCGATCAATAGGCTTGTTAAGTGAAGAGGAAAAATCCATACAGGAGTGTTTGATTGTGTAGAAAAGAGGCTGAAGATCAAGGGAAAATAGGGGCGCCAGGAAGAAAATAGCATGAAAGCTGTGGTGTCAGTGTCACAGACTAAAACTAGATAAAATTTGACCAAATTGCACACATCTTAAGGCTCCTGGAAAAGGATGGAATGAAATTTGCAATGTGTGTGGATTCTTGTGAAATTAATTCCCCACTGCTGTGGGAGTAATATATAAAATACTTCTTGGGTCAACATGATGATGGGGTGCACAAAGTAGAAAAACAATGAAGGGTTTGTTTTTTGGCATTTTTAACTATTGATGTATTTACTTATTTACCTACCTACTGAAGGGGAGTAGGTTCTTGACATTTGGAGCCATCAGCTTGTATGTACTATGTATTTATTTACTTATTCATTCATTTTTAAAATGTCTGTCGTCCTGCCTTTCCTCCCAAAGGAGTCCCCGCTTTCTGCATGTTGCACATTTAAAACTGGATGACATTGGCCCTGGTCTTCCACTGCAACCTTTGTCCATCAGCACCTGGCATCCCTGGACAGCTCCCAAGTCTACAGCAGACTCACTTCTGTTTCCTGCTCTGGGCCTTCCATTAAAAAATGAAATGGGTGCACAGCACAAGGTGGGCGCCTGATTTCTAGCTGCCATATTAATTTTCCACACTTCACCACCACCACAGCATCACTCTGGGACATTGTGGGTAAAATAAAATAGTGTCTAACCTCAGAAACCTAGTGAGTCTTGCCATGCTGCTTAGAGCACTGCTTGCAACCACCAAAGGCTCCCACTGAAGCTGATGGGAACAATCAGAGGTTGTTCTGCTAAGGGATAAGCAGGACCGGTTCCACCAGATCACCCTGCATCCCAATCAGCAGTTACTTGTGCATGGAAGTGATCCAATTTTCATCTATGAAATGCTGCAGGTGATGTAATTGGTGTGCAGTTGCCACTCACTCTGCTATTAGCCTCAAATGAATTAAAGCATCTGTATTACATTCTCTCCTAATGCCTCTGTGGTTTACCATCTTTGGCCCATTTCCCCCAAGGTGAGACCTAAACAAAAGCTCTTCACAGCTTTTGTTTTTTAAAAAAATTCCAGATAAATTATGTCCCTAAAGTCACCCTTCCCAATGTAGTTAATTAACTTCAAGAATTTGTAACTGTTCAAGGAGTCACGCATTTCCCTTATGTATCATGTACACACTATCAGGATATAATTAACCCCCCCCCCCATTTTTCTGTATTCAACACTACCATAAGCAAATAGCTGCCTGTCACGTTTCTCTAAATAAAAGATAGGCTCGCTGGAGTATATAATCCTTCTGATTGCCTTTGGGCCTTGTTTTAAAAGCAGACTCTTTCTTGAATAAATGTGCCATTTTTACAGATGCCATTCAGTGGACAGGAGTTGTGACCTGCTCATAAGGGGTGCAAAGAGGCTCGCTCCTCCTTATCTGCCCAGTGGATGTTGATAGCTTCCCAAGTAGGCGCATCTGCTGAATGTTAAATCTACTAGAAGCATAATTATGATTCACTGGGGGTGGTAGCAGTGGTGGGGAACAAACCAACCTGTAGACATGTTATTTCTATGTGCCTAGTATAGTAAAACATTGGTTCTTTTCCTCCTGCATTCTGGGAATTATTTCTATCTTCTCTTTGCTTCTAAAACAGACTATAAGGCCTGTTTATAATCAATCACGCTTCTCTCTCTCTTTCACGCACAAGGCTAAAGGTCTGTGCCTGGCACAGATCTTTCTGTATAGCATTCCTTACATACCACACTTTTTCTCTTTTAGTTCACCTTTAGTTCACAATGATGTGTAAATCACAATGATGTGTTAATCCTCAATGTATAATTAATTGTGTGAGTTTATATAACAATCTAAACATTAGTAAACACCTTAGTCATAACATTATCAATCTTAGTCATAGGTGGATTAAGAGCTTATATGCCTGTCTAAATACAGCTCTAACATTCTGTCTTTCATGTGCCAAAGATCTATGAAGCTATGTAAGCCCGCCTTACATACAAATGAGCCAATAGGATTTCAGTTTCTTTGTCTTGTATTGAGCCAATCAGCCACTAGCACATTCGTGGCCATGCTTTTTGTAACTTTGAATAAAAGGAGATGCTGTGAGGCTAGAGGAAGAAGAATCTCTCTCTCTCTCACTTTCATCTGGCACACACGCAAGCTCTCTGAAAGAAAACATCTCGTTGTCTGTCTTTATTCATCTCTACAAACCTACAAAACCAACATCTGGTGACCCCGACGTGATCCTGAAGAAGGGTAAGTAATCAGATCCCAATAGAGATCCCTTTAGAGCCAAAAGCATTCCTCATACTAACCCGACTGGGAAAAAGTCTAAAGCACTTAATTCGTTAGTATGGGAGGGGATTTAAGTAAGGTGCAAAAGGCTCACGTGAAAGAGCTTCTTTCGTTAGTAAGACAGACAATAGACAAAGTTCAAATTTCTCTAAAAGAGATTGAACAGCTACTGCAGGAAATAACTCATCAATGTCCTTTTTATCAAGCAGAAGGCTCATTGCAAATTAGCACATGGGAGAAAATCGGCAAAATTTTATTTTCTGAGCCACGTGCTCCAATCAGCTGCCTACTCACATGGCAAAAGTGTGCTAACGCCATAGCAAAATTAGAACAATCTTCTCTTTCAATTTCTTCACTGCTGGTAACTGAAGAAATCCCTTCCCCCCCGCCATACCCTCTGATTTTGCCCCCTTTGTCTCCTTCATCACCTAGCCAAAATCCCCCTCCCTTTTCTCCTTCCCTTGCTCCTGCGTCGTCTCAGTTTACAAATTCCCCCCCATCCCCCTCGGCCCCCCTTCTCTGCCTGAACAAGCAAATCAGCATGCCTTTGTCCCTTCCTCTTTGTCTCTAGACCATGCTGCTTTGCCAAAACAATATGGAGCCATCCGTGCTGGGCTTTTACAGGCTAAGCAAGATGGGCTTTTTTCATTGGAAGAAACAGCTGCATGGGCTGGTGAAATGCCATTAATCTTTCCTCTCACATATCAAAATGCTCCTGGAGGTCAGCAATTACAAGTTTATCATGAAAAATTGCCTTATGCTGTCATGAAAGATCTCAGGAAAGCCATTAGTGATTCAGGTCTTAAATCTTCTTATGTAATGGGTATTATAGAGGGCATTTCTACCTCTTATACAATGATTCCGATTGACTGGAAAGATTTAATGAGGATGATGTTATCTCCTGCGCAATTTTTAGTTTTTGAAAATGAATTTAAACATGCCGCCATAGCTCTGGCTGATCCAACGCATATAGCAAGCCAGCTTTTCGGCGCTCCTCCATTTGAGACCCTGGCTGCCCAAGCCGTGTTGTCACCTTCACACTTTCAGCGCACTGCAACTTGCGTGCAGCGTGCATTCCGTAAAATTCCTGTCTCAGGACAGCCACTGAGTTCTTTTGTAAATGTTAAACAGCAGAATACAGAGCCATACCATCAATTTGTGGATAGACTGAAGGAATCTATCTGTAGACAGATAGATAATGAAACGGCTCAGAATGAGTTGCTAAAAAAATTGGCTTATGAGAACTCGAACACAGACTGTAAAAAAATGCTGCAATCAATCATAAGCCGTTCAACATATTCCCTTGCAGATTTGATAAAAGCGTGTTCGGAAGTAGGAAGTCAATCTCATACAATGTCTTTGTTTGCCAATGCACTTCAGGCTTCCGTGAGACCAACAGGAAACTGTTATAATTGTCACCGTCCTGGTCATTTTGCAAAGCAGTGCAAGGCCCAAGGTGGGACTGCACAGAAGAATAATAATGCAAATACCACGACCAGACCTTCCAAAAAATGTCCAAAGTGTGGAAAAGGCTATCATTGGGCAAATCAATGTAGGTCTCAGGGAAACTTCACTGGGCCCAGACTCTCGGGCCCGAAAGAATAGAGAGTTGTCAGCCTTTGGTTTCTGCTGCTGCAAAAGTTACTAAAAATATGCCTTCTGAATTTGCCATTGATTTGATTAATCAAGAGACCAAAAACACTGCATTGCCTGGTGAAATCATAATCATGGCCAGCCAAATGGCAGGTCCACTTCCTTCTAATATCACAGGTTTAATTTTACCTAAATTTTCTGCTGCAAAACAAGGCATTCATGTCATCCCAGGTGCCTTGCCTCCTGACTATGTGGGCACAATCATGGTTCAATTTTGGAGCCATATGCCCATGCAGTTAACAAAGGTTGAATCCTTTGCTCATTTGGTGATGCTGCCTTCACCACCTGATGTTGTTTGTGCTATTGACACTAATCTGCACAAGCTCTCTTTATCTTTTTCCCCACAGCTTCTAGCTGTGACCCAACGTATTGGAAGAGAGAAACTCCTTCGTAAGTATAAAATCAATGGAAAAATATTAGAGGGTCTGATAGACACTGGTGCGGATGTTTCGGTTATTTCGAGTAATTTTTGGGAACAAACTTGGCCGCTTGAAACTTCTCCTGAAGTGTGGGGCGTGGGAGGTAATCAGGCTTCTTGCAAAAGCGCACAGTGGCTGCCTGTCTCTTTGCCTGATAGCTCTGAAGTTATTGCATATATTCAGCCCTGTGTGCTCAAAATCCATCTTAATTTGTGGGGAAGAGATTTGTTGCAACAATTACAAGCAACCATTCAAATAAATGAGTAAGTTTGTGCTTCCACTTACTTGGAAGTCCACTGATCCTATATGGATTCCGCAATGGCCTCTTACTACAGAGAAATTGATTGCTTTGAGACAATTGGTCGATCAGCAATTATTAGCTGACCATATAGAACCTTCTGTGCAAAAGGCTTTGCTAAATTTTGTGAAACTTGGGATATTCATCATCTGTTTGGCATCCCTTATAATTCTCAAGGTCAAGCTATAGTTGAGCGCTCTCATCGTACCCTGAAAACTGCACTGAACAGGCAGGAAAAGAAAGCAGGCATTCCAAACTCACTTTCAGAAAAGGAAAGTTGGTTGTCAAGTGTACTCTTTACTCTTAATCATTTGAATATCTCCATACAGGATCACCAATCTTACACACGTCTTCAAAAGCATTTCCAGCAAAAGGAAATTCTTCCAGCTCCACTGGTGCGCTATAAAATTCTACCCTCCAATGAGTGGAGTGAACCAGTGAAATTGATTACATGGGGTAAGGGTTACACTGCAGTTTCTACTCCACAGGGTGCTCGGTGGGTTCCTGCACGTTGTATTCGGCTGCACCATGGCGTGGCGACAGGTTCCTCTGGATCCATTGCCTCAATTCAACCACCAACTCCAGATCACCCGCGATGTGACGTCCAGCCCCCCCAGGACTCGTAAGCGGGGACATCGCAATCCCCCAGTGACGTGGGGCCAAATAAAATCGCTCTCTCTTCAAGCTGAACAGTATAGGAGAGAACAGCAACTGGAAGCAAGCCCTACTAACCAGCTTCTATCCCTCATTGCTTGTCTTAATATGAATTCCATGATAATTCTCATTTTCAGTATTTTAATTTTGCCTCTCTCTACTTCAGCTCTTCCTACTGGTGATTCCACATCGTTAAATGTATGGGAATCGTTTGCAAGGACACTCAATGTCTCAGCATTTTGCCTTACTCAGCAAGTAGCCATTGGTGATATCCTTGGCTCTTGTCTCATTCCAGTTTGCCATGATCCTCATGACATACAGAATGATACTTGGTTTTTCTCATTCCTACCTCAAAATGATTCACTTCGTACCCTTGGATATAAAGGTTATCATAATTGGGGCACGCAAATGCGTGAACGCCCACCTTTAGCTATTGATTTGACAACACCATATGTGGCCTCTTATAATGCTATTTGTGCACGTATGGTCAACTGTACGAAACAGAACTGCGTGAAAATGGGCAAAAATAACTTCAATTGCTCTGATTATGTAAACATTTCTTATATATATAAGTACACAGAACTGCCAGCAGGCTGGTTTTGGTCCTGCCCAGGTTACACTTTCAATTACATTCCGGCAAACATTAGTCACGGTACACCTTGTTGTTTAAGCCGTCTGTCTATCATATTGCCTGGAAAACATCATTTCTCTTACTCTAGACATCAGCGTAGTGTTGAATTGTCTGATGACTGTGATGATCTTGTCTCTCTCCCTAGCAGGTCTGAATACATCTCTTTAGCTGTCTCTCTCTTAGGTGTTCCAGGTTTGGCTGTGCGTAATAGCGCAAATATTAATTCCTTAGCTTGCTCTGCAGCAAAATCCCTGAATATTACGTCTCAGGCGCTTCATCTTCTCAACACAGAGCAAGCCGAACTTCGCAACGGTTTATTAAGGTTGAAATCTACCTTGGACTACCTACTCATGGTACATCATTATGGTTGTGAACAATTCAAGGAAATGTGCTGTTTTAACATCACTGACAATTCTAAGGCCGTTCAAAGGCAAATTTCTCATTTGCAAAATCTCACTCATCACATTAAAAAGGATATCGGATTTTCCGGACTCTGGGATTCCTTTTCCTTGTGGTCTACGGCGTGGCTCCCTAATCTCGATTGGCTACGCAATGCCTTTTTTTATGTAATTATTATTGTATGTATATTAATTTTGTTTTGTTGCTTTCTCCAATGCATTCCTAGCCTTACAAATCTTTTTTCTCGCCTTCTCTCTCCTCCACCACCACCTAGCGCGCTCCTTGCAGCCTATTATGCGAAATGGCAACGCCACCAGTAAGTAAAAAACAAAAATAAAAGGGGAGATGTGGGTAGGATTATTTTGAGATTCGTTGGCACACCACTAATCTTGAAGTACTTTTGCCCCATCAAGCCTAGCAGTTTTATTTCCGGCATTTGATGGCAAACCACTAATCCGGAAGTATTGTTGCTTTATTCACCTAGTTGCCTTACCTCGCAAAGAAGAAAAAAAAGGAGGAGATGTAGACATGTTATTTCTATGTGCCTAGTATAGTAAAACATTGGTTCTTTTCCTCCTGCATTCTGGGAATTATTTCTATCTTCTCTTTGCTTCTAAAACAGACTATAAGGCCTGTTTATAATCAATCACGCTTCTCTCTCTCTTTCACGCACAAGGCTAAAGGTCTGTGCCTGGCACAGATCTTTCTGTATAGCATTCCTTACATACCACACTTTTTCTCTTTTAGTTCACCTTTAGTTCACAATGATGTGTAAATCACAATGATGTGTTAATCCTCAATGTATAATTAATTGTGTGAGTTTATATAACAATCTAAACATTAGTAAACACCTTAGTCATAACATTATCAATCTTAGTCATAGGTGGATTAAGAGCTTATATGCCTGTCTAAATACAGCTCTAACATTCTGTCTTTCATGTGCCAAAGATCTATGAAGCTATGTAAGCCCGCCTTACATACAAATGAGCCAATAGGATTTCAGTTTCTTTGTCTTGTATTGAGCCAATCAGCCACTAGCACATTCGTGGCCATGCTTTTTGTAACTTTGAATAAAAGGAGATGCTGTGAGGCTAGAGGAAGAAGAATCTCTCTCTCTCTCACTTTCATCTGGCACACACGCAAGCTCTCTGAAAGAAAACATCTCGTTGTCTGTCTTTATTCATCTCTACAAACCTACAAAACCAACACCAACCTAGTCTGAATTACATGAACAGGTCACTGCAGAAAACCAATGCCCAGATTTACAGTGAAGCATATAACTATTTATGTTTGAAAATACACCCCACAAGTAGGGGTGGGGGAGAACTTTGGTTCGGTTTACATTTAAAGATGAACCTACCTAATCTACACTTTCCAAAACAATACACAAACTGAAGCACAGTTATCATTTAAAAGTCACGCTTCTCCTGGTTTTGCTATGCTGTTCTCCAGCTGAGTAACATGTACAAAAATGCATGGGCCAGGGTCAAGCGTGCATAAAAGTGCATATATTGGTGAAAAGGGCATACAGGCATGCATTATATTAAGGGGAAATGCTTTGCAAAAATGTGTGTATAAGACAAAATTGTGCACAAACGTATGAGTGCTAGGTGAAATTTGCATTAAAATGTTGATGGATTTATTGGTGACTTTTTTATTAAAAAAATTGCAAATGGACGTGGAAATGTGGGCAACTAAGCTCAAGACTGTCAAAATGAGAAACTGAGAGAAACCAAAATTGGCTGATTCATCCATCCCTTCCTCCGAGCAAGTTCTGCTAAACCAGGCTTCCTATCAAGATTTTATTCAATGAAAAACGAATGCGATCATTCCCTCTATTTACGATGTTCCGACTTGGAGTACAGTGCCTTACATATCCAAAGCAACACTACCCATGCACAGGTATCAGCAGTTTTGGAGAACCCTGAGGTTTTCAGAAGTACAAAAAAGTTAGGGGGGAAACCATAAGGAGGTGACCCCCCCAAAAAAAAACCAGCCAGTATGGTGGGCTGAGCATGTTCCATACTGAATGTGGGCTGGGAGGGACAGGAAATCCAGGGAGGAGGGTTGGACTGGATTGGATGGAATCCTGAACAACAACAGACCACACACTGCAATATTTTTTTGCTGGTCCCAGTTGCTGAAACTATCAGATATTGGAATGGCTGATGTGCACCTGTGCCTGCGCTTTCAGTACATTGTCCCAGCAAACACTGTTCAATGCTGTGCAAGGACAACATTGAGAAAACCTAGGCATTGGTGCCTACTGACCATTCAGATTGTCTGTGTGTGCCACATCACAAGGGACAATTTAGATCAATAATGTGGCAAAGCCAGTGTGAGGTTATTTGGCACATTGAACCATTTGTTCAATTTCTTCACACCATTAAATACACAGGCAAAAGACTACATGGCAAAAAAAGATAGCATGAACTGGATGATACACACGGGGGGGGGGGAAGCATGCACTCACAATTGCAGAAGCAGCTTATAGTTCCTGGCAGGGCAGGAAGGCAGCAATTTCATCAGTGGGGCATGAGGTTTCTTCTTCTCTGGTTAGAAGGTAGCCACACTCGTCGTAAGAGAAATCACCATGTGTTGCACTTCACTAGGGCAAACTGGTCTTTGTGAACATGTCAACACATGTCAAGATTATGATTACCCAACTCCTGGTTGTATCCACTTTTTGAAAGTTTTCCAGGATATGTTGAAATCTGGACATCGACTGAACCTAATTGCAACAAATGAAAATAACTTGAAAAGTCAGTTTATGATGATGTGACCCTGCAGAACATATTTGTGTGGACTAGTAATGATGATGCCTACTAGGCTAATCTGTTTGGGGTATTTGGTATGGAGAGTTAGCTGCCCTTTGATGTTCCATAGCTCACTTTTGATGGTCAGTTCCTGCTAAACCTCATCGCCTTCATACCATTGACTTTAATTCTGTTTCGGCTGTGAACTTAAAAATGTTAGTAAATTAAAGCTTGAAAGAGTTCCAATGAGTGATTGGTGGTAAAGTTTAAAAAGTGCCTTCCGTCAAGCAATTTTCGAATGTGACTTAATGAGGCTAAGGCAAAGTTCTCATTGTAAACTCTTTTTTAAAGCTATCCTTCTTGCCCCTCCTATGTAATTATAGCTTATTCTAGGAACCCATTTCCTGTAAGTGCTAAAATAGCAATTCTCCTGGATTGCACATCAGCTCAAATATTATTTAAATGTGGTTTCCCAAACTCTTTCAAAATGTACTGTTTTAATTGATTTGTGATTACTGAAAATCACACTAAAAAGTTGCTGCTGAATTGTTTTTGCTTTACTTTAAGTGAAAATGTTCAAGATATTACTAGGGCAGATATACATTCTGTGTGCATTTCTTCTGCCAACTGTGCTTAAGGTGTCAGGCACAATTGGCTTTTATGCGTTGCTGGTGGTCTGGAGTGGGAGCAGGTCCACCAACAAGACTCTGCCAGGTAGCAGGCTTCTGATTGGTCCATTTGAAATAATGATTTTGGCAGGCAATCCTGCCCTGCAGCATGGCTGGCTGGCCAGCTTATCAATGGCCAGTCGAGCCTGCTTGTCCACTCTGCCAGGGGTGGCAGCCAAACCACAAGGGACTGCAACTGCACCCACCCAGCAAAGGGGTAAGCAGCCATTCTGATTTATGCCATTTGATGCATACATTTATCAATGTTATGTCACCATGGAGCTGCCATAACAAAAACAGGAAAGTTGCCCCTCTCCTCCAGCTTTGCCGGCATGCATCACCATGGCTTGGAATGTAGTGGTCGGTCTACCACTTTTTACCTCCTCCAGCCCCTGTTTGAATCGCTCTGCCAACCTGAAATCCTACGCAATATATATTTTATTATGAGTAAGCCCCTCTGAATTCAGCAGGAATTATTTCAGAGTAGACATGCATAGCATTGCACTGTAAAATAATCAAGAGGCTGGAACAAATTTTCAGCTAAAATTGCAGGGTTTCCGCCACCCCCATGTGCACACTAGGTAGGTGGAGAGATGATGAGAGGAACAAGAGAGAGGTTTATACAATTGTTAATGGCATGAGGGAAAGATACGGTGAGAAAATTCTCTCCCTCACTTCAACTTGAGGACCATCCATTAAAACAGATTGCCAATAGGTTGAAGAGTCAGACAGATAAAATGAAGTACATCTTCACTTCAAACACATTATCATCTTTATGGAATTTAACATCACAAAATGTGTTGATTACCCTTAGTTAGCTTAGATGGCTGTTGGGGGGTGGGCGCCAAAGGATAGGGCTACCTATACTAGGGAAGGGGAACTTGTAGTCCTCTTGACTTGGACTCCAACTCCCATCAGCCCCAGCCAATGTGGCCAGGGATGATGGCAGTTGAAAGCTAACAACATTGAGAGGGCCGCAGGAACATGAAGCCCCACATATACATCTAAACATCTAGTGCTGAGCACAGGCAACAAGGGAGCATCTGCAAGCCTCCTTGTGATCTCCCAGAGGCTGATGCGCTCATGTGCTGTTTGTGTGGAGCCCACAGACATCTGGTTGGCTACTGTAAGAACAGAATGCTGGACTAGATGGGCTTTTGCTAGCAGGCCTCTTCTTACGCTGAGAAAAATCATCGAAAAATGCTGACCAGAAAATTATGGGTACTGACAATTCCATCCCAAATCCCTGTGCCAAAACACATACTGATATCAGCTATTTGCTCTGCCGGCTCAGCTATAAAGCCATTCCAAGAAGCAATCAATGACAGGCTCTTGCAGTGCATAAAGAGAAAAAGGTTTTCTCACAGGAGGCCTGCAATGCTTCAGTTAATACTCGTGTGTTCTGGCATACATCATCCCATGTTCCTAGCAAGGCGAAGTATATTGTCTGATCAGAATGGTGGCAAGGAGATTACTGCTAAATTCCCCTGCCTCTGTTTAGTTACAGGAGGCCACAGTACCACTGAGGGAGCAGATACGTTAGGCATGTGAGTGGCATGTACCTGAGGGAAATACAATGCAGTTCACACATAGGCAAGGGTGTCGGACAGAATTGTGAGGACTATTCCAGAACCTGCCTTTTGACTAAATTAATTCCAATTGGAAGCTGCACTATACGAAAACGTTATGACAGCTGGGCTTGTACTTGTAGTTTCTTTCTGTGTAAATTGCCCTAGGAACTCTGTATTGAAGGGTGGTATAAAAATACCTTAAACCAGAGCTAGCTGCTATGGTACCCTCCAGATATTGCCTAATCCTACATTAAACAATCAAACAAATAAAATAATGCTAAGTCGGCATTATTCCTAACCTGCCTGCTCTGCATTGGCACTCCTGGCTCACGTCTCTGTACTTTGGAATGAAAGCAAAACTTATCTCCGCATAAATTCAAGCTTGCTAGTTTTAGCCCAGTTCTCCATCTTGTAAAGATTATCCTGAATCCTGTTCATTATCTAAGGCTTAGACTCTATGGTTCCAGTCCTCATTGTTATATTTTTTATTCATTTTCTCATTAGACAATAATTTCACTTTACAACACCAATCCAATCTTTCCACGTTCTGCCGAGCTCAAGACTTCCTTCCCCCCTTCAACAGGCTTTCTATTACAAATCTGTGTCTTGCATTTATAACTTAAACTACAAAGTCCACGTCATAGGAATTATTTTAGTCTGGCTAGTGTCTTCAAACTTTTGCAATGATTATTAATGTAGTCAATAAATTTACTCCAGTCCCTCTGGAATTTTTAGTTCTCCTGGTTCCTGATTCTGCAAATCAGTTTTGCCAATTCTGCATAGTCCATCATTTTCGTCTGCCACTCCGCAATCGTTGGTATTTCCTGTAATTTCCACTTTGGGGCTAATAAAATGATTGACGCTACTGTAGCATACAGAAATAGTCTCTGGTCTGCTTTCGCAATTTCTTCCCCCATCAACCCCAGCAAAAATGCTTCCAGTTTTTGGGGGAAGGTATATTTAAACTCTTTTTAAGTTCATTATGTATCAACTCCCAAAAACATCTTATTTTGTCATATGTCCACCACATATGATAAAAATCTCCATCCTTCTCTTTGTATTTCCAACACATTCTATTATTCATCTATTATTAGCCAGCTTTACCGGTGTCAAATACCATCTATACATCATTTTCATTACATTTTCTTTTAGGGCCACACACTCTGTAAATTTTAAATTTTTGTTCCACGGTTTTAGCTATGCATCATATTCAATATTATACCCAAAGTCTATTGCCCATTTTATCATAACCGCTTTCATCTGCTCATCCATTTTATACCATTCCAGTAACAAATTATACATTTTTGATAACAATTTACATCTGCCAGCTCGATTTGGAATCTGGATTTTTTATTTTCAAAACCAATTTTCTTAGCTCCCATAAAGACATCATTTACTTGATGATATTGCAACCACCCTGTAAAGACCTCTTCTATTTGGTCATGTGGTTTCAATTTCAGACCTTTATCAGTTTCCAGCAATATCTCTGCATAGGTGGCCCACCTCCCTTCCTTATTTAATTTCTTTGTCGTCAATACCTCTACCAGTGAAATCCACCAAGGTGCTTTTCTTTCCAATAAATTCTTGTTTTTTCCCCAATTTTCAGATTGACACTCTTATCACATGATTTGTGAAACCTTTATGAACTTTAACTTTGTCATACCAGAGATAATAGTGCCATCCGCATCTATTGTCATAACCTTCCAAATCTAATAAATCTGTGTTTTCCAGTGTTATCCATTCTTTCAACCAACATAAGCAGGACGCCTCGTAATAAAGTTTAAAGTCTGGCACTGAGAATCCACCTCTTTCTTTTTTATCTATTAGCAATTTGAATTGTATCCTTGGTTTTCCCCCCACCAGATAAATCTTGAAATTACCTTTTGCCGCTCTTTAAATTGCCCTGTTCCTTTAATTACTGGAATCATTTGAAATAGAAATAACATCTTAGGTAATAGATTCATTTTTATCACAAATATTCTACCACAAAATGACAACTTTAGTCTATTCCCTATTTCAAAATCTCTATCTCCTTCCAAACCAGTTGATAATTTTCATTGAATAAATTAATATTTTTTGATGTCAACCAAATTCCCAAATATTTTACTTCCTTTGCCACCGTAATCCCCAACATTTGTTGCAATTCATCAATTTTATCTTTCCTTACATTTTTAACCAACATTTTAGCCTTCTAAGGTTCCAGTCCTAACCCTGGGACTAAGCCACACTGAAGTAAGACTTACATGTGAGTAAGCATGATAAGGATGGTGCTGCAAGGTATTAGCTACCCTGCCACCACCAGTTTGGCGTCATCTGCAACTTTGGTGGGTCTCCCTCTACTTCATCCAAGTAAACAAGGCTAGGCCCAAAACAGCCCCCTGCAGGCCATCCCATCGCTTCTCCAACCTGATGAGGAACCAATGAGGAGCAGTTGCTTTCGGGTACAGCCCATCAACCAGCTCTGAATCCAGCCCACATTT
Organism: Podarcis vaucheri; assembly: GCF_965113315.1. Classification (NCBI taxonomy): domain Eukaryota; kingdom Metazoa; phylum Chordata; class Lepidosauria; order Squamata; family Lacertidae; genus Podarcis; species Podarcis vaucheri. Next base: position 66,699,787 of record NC_138763.1, read on the forward strand.
TTGCAGCTTGTCTCGCCAGCCAGAATATCATGCAGTTCTTGTCATTTTGTATAGTTTTCGCATTTTGGTTTTCCAAGGAATTTACAAAGCTGCAAGGGATCAGGACAGTAGGAGGGGAAAGGTTTAGACCTTCCCATAAACTGTGTTCTAAACAGAAACAAACAGACAATCCATCCACCCCATGCTTGCAATTAAATAAAGAAAAGCTGGCATTTTTGCAAGCAACACAAGTTAATGCCCCTGAGAGAAATTCAGGTCAGACAGGGAGGTCTATGACTAATTGTGGACCGGAAGCCAGGTCTTCCTACTCAAAACTATTCTTTTCAGCTCTCAAAATTAGTCAAGTAGCCACCCTTAGTTTGCCTCAAATCGGAAATGCTTTTGAAGCCAAATTGCATAATACTCACTGGTACTATTCAAAGGCTAATAAACCAGCATTTTGCCATTTCCTTTTGCTTCTTACTCATATGTTTCCCTTTCTAAAGAATTTCTGAAGTGTTCATGTTGATTGCTGGGGTGTGTGTGCGATTTAAAATAATTAGAGGTGTAGGAGGCAGCTGTGCGAAGAATGAGACCGAAAATGTTATTTGCCAAAGTGGATACAATTACCATTTTTGTAGCATTATATTGCGTTGCTAGCTGGCTACTGACTTTTGTTAATTGCACGCCCATAAATATTTCCAGAGAAACAAGCACTTCTGCTAATGGGAGATATATTATAGCATTGTGATGTGCGCAATTGATTTAAAGAAGGGCCCCACACATCCTCCTTTACTTTTGCCATTTATGCATTATTGTTGCCATAATGAGAAGTACTTCTTCATGCCATCGTTACTCCTACACTGAAACGTGGGAAGAGTTTTCTGCAGTGCAAGCAACTTTTCTCTGCCTGTTTGGAACCAATCCCTCAAAAATCCTTAGTGAGAAGTGTTGGGTAGTATATGAAAAGTGATCTGAAAAGAGTACTTGTCAAAAGCTGACAGAGATTATGAGCTCTGGTAGTGCTTGGTTTGAGGGCACAATGAGCAACCATGCTGACCTAAGCAGGTTGGTGTGGAGGGAAGATTGCCTAGACGTCCCATATATGGTACCTGAGGTCCACTGGGGAAAGTTGGAGTCTAAAGAAGGATAGGGAGGAATTCAGTTCAGTTCACATTTAAAGGCAAACATGCCTAAGTTGGACTTTTCCGAAACTATGCGAGAACCAAAATGCAGCCATCCTTTGAAACTCACGCTCTGGATTGTGCAGTTCAGTTATGCAGCCAAGTGATGTGTACAAAATACCATATACTGGAGTAACATTAATATATTAGTGAAAATAATATATAAGAAAATCCAGACTCAGAATACCCACTCAACTATTAGCTTACTCCATATCCATGAGTCAGTCATTGTCTTCAGTCTAAACCAGTCTTTCCCAACCTTGAATGCCCAGGTGTTGCAGGACTACAACTCCCATCATCCCTGACCACTGGTCCTGCTAGCTATGGGTGATGGGAGTTGTAGTATAACAACATCTGGTCACCCAAGTTTGAGAAAGGCTTGATCATCAGCTAAGGTTGTTTTAGCAATAAGGTATCATTTCAGAGCTGGAATTACCCTTTCCCCCTTTTCTTTTTATAGTTTCTAATTTATTCTAATAGAATAAATAATTCTAACAAAACTCTAATTTGCTTTTGTGGAAGGTAATTATTTTCTTGACAATATGTAAAAGGGGCAACTGGTTTTCCCAGAATTTATTTATATAGTCATGCCATTTTTGCTCTTAAATAACATGTTTTTGTTGACATTATAGCCCAAACCCAAACTTTGTTAAAGTTTCTTTCCAGGGAAGGAGTAAAGTAACTTTCCAGTCTTGACCCAATACCAGCCTTGCAGCTGTTAACAGTTAGGAGGTAAGTTCTTAAAGATAGGTGACATATAGTTCAGCAATATCAGTACTGGATCTAAGGGAACTTCATATTTCAATATATTTGTTATTATTCTAAAAATCACATTCCAGTATTTTCGTGTAGCTACTTCTCTACTACATATAGTTAATATATCTCATTGTCCTTTTTGCACCTCCAACATGTTCTTGAATATGATTTATGTATTGCTCCAATATTTATAGGAGTCAGATACCATCATGCCATGACATAACTTTAAAGCAATTTTTTTGTTACATTTGCATTCAGAGAAAATTTATTATCCTTTCTCCATCATTTCTCCCACACCTCCAGGTTTATGTTATTTTCTGTATCTTAAGCCCACCTTATCATATAATCCTTTACCTGTTCCTGTTTGCAATTGTATTTTCACGAAAGATGATATCTCTTAGATAACCGATGTTTGCCCTTCTTTATTACTATGTGTTCAGATTCTGTTCATGCTCTCAGCACTGCATTCTCCCTTATAAATTTTGAAACAACATTTCATAGCTGTAAATATTCCTTTTTTAAAAATGATATTTATTGAGAATTTAAAATTACAAAGAATAAAAAAAGGAGAAGGAGGAGGAGGAGGAGGAGGAGGAGGAGGAAGAGAAGGGGGGGAATAATCAGAAAAACAAGGAATTAAGCTCTACCCGGACACTGAGGTCCAGCACCGAGGGCCTTCTGGCAGTTCCCTCACTGCGAGAAGCCAAGTTACAGGGAACCAGGCAGAGGGCCTTTTTGGTAGTGGCGCCATCCCTGTGGAAGACCCTCCCACCAGATGTCAAAGAGAACAACAACTACCAGGCTTTTAGAAGACATCTGAAGGCAGCCCTGTTTCAGGAAGCTTTTAATGTTTGATGTATTATAGTATTTTAATATTCTTTTGGAAGCCGCCCAGAGTGGCTGGGGAAGCCCAGCCAGATGGGCGGGGTATAAATAATAAATTATTATTAGTAGTAGTAATACAAGTCAATGAAAAGAATAAAAAAGAAAAATACAAAACACACAATACATCAAAACCAAAACCAACCAAACAAACAAACAAATTTAAAAACAAATCCAATATTCCCAAATCTTTATCTTTCGTTAACTTGTTTCATTGACCTCCTCACACCTCCCTGTTTTGTATTCTGGTTATTAATTATCTCAGCAAATCCTTTCCATCTTTCACTATATTCTATCATTAAATTACCTTAATTTATTTTAACCTTATCTTACCATTAGAAGCCCTAGAGCTTAAAACTTAAAACTTATTTATACATAATTCCTTATAGCATTTCTACTAAAGCCAAATAGTTTCATTCCAATATTTTTTCTAACACTCATTCATTTTACAATAATTCTCTAAATGAATTTTTAAACTTTCTTCCAATCTTCATCCATCGTCTCTTCTTCCTGGTCTTGGGTTTTGTCAGTCCTTTCTATCCCTTCCATCTAGTCCATTAACCTGGTGACCTTCTATCCGAGGCTCTTAAGTCTTTTCCATGTTCCTTCTGCAGGTCTTCTTCATGTTTATACCTGCACTTTACTTTGTCTTCTGCCGATCTTATTCTTAATTTCCTTCCTTTCTCACTGAGGGGTAGATCTCGGGGAAACTCCTACTTAACAATATCTTTATCCCTTCTCAACAGGTCAGCCCATTCTCCATAGTCGGCACTGAAATCCAAAAAAATATTTGAAGGCATGTTTCAAAGTCCCTCCAAAGTTAAGGGCCCCCACAACTCCAAACTCCCCCTGGCCCACAACCAAATCCCAAAAGTCAGAACATCCCTGCATAGGGGGATCTATCCAGCTTCCCATTTCCAAACCAAACAGTACTCCATCTCTCCAAATCTGACTTTCTCCAGGTTCAGTCGTCAGAAACAACAACTTATTTTCCTGCAAGGCTGCGGCTCTCTCCATTTCTATTAGTTGAGGTTCAGAAACAACCTCCTCCTTTGTCTTCTGCACAACTTGCCCGGTCAAAGCAAATTCCTGAGATGGTTCCTGAGTGGTTTCTATGTAGGTATTCACCGTTTGTCCAAAATTGCTAACTGCAACAGTCATCAAATCCATCTTTTCATGTAGCTGTTCCAGTAAAGCGCTTGTCTTGCAAAGAGCAAGCACTAAGATTTCTTCTAGGCACATTCTTGTTCAAGGTCAATGTCTGGTTCCCACGATCTTTAATCTCTGCAGCTGTAGAATTCCCCAGATCGACTCCAGCAACAGTATCACAAGCTCCCTCTAGAGGAAACAATTTCTGTTTGTATCCATCTTTTTGAAAGCAGCTCCAGCAACAAAATTACTTTCATTTTTCAGATATTTTGTTCCTTTTAAATACAAAAGGAAACATTGGAATCAATATGTTTCTCTTTTTTAACTATCTGTCAAAAAACATTTTATTCACAGTCAATGAACTTCCCCAAAGCGTCTGTCTCTGACACCCCGTTCCCAGGTTCAAGATGGTGGAAATTTGTCTTTCTTTACTCTCTCTCCTGCAGGATTAAACAATCTAAGATTTCCCCCCCTCTTCTCCTGCTTCCAAGGGGGGTTTGGTGTTTTTAGCTGGTGGAAATTTAGTCCTTTACAAACGACTTTCCAGACTTTAGCTTGCAATGTCTTTGCTTCAATCTATTTACAAAAGTGGAAGGCAGACTTCCTGTTTAGACCTTCCCGCTTCGGTGCCAAATTAAGATGTTTCATGGTCCAATTTTCCGTTCTACTCACGGGTAGTTGTTTAAAGTCCAATTGTCCACAGGAAAAAGTCAGCGCTCTCCGGCAACAGCATTGCGGCTTCACTCCATGAAAAGAGCAGTCGATTCGAAGTACCGTGCTGCTCACCCCACTTCGCTCCGGAGCCCCAAAATGGGTTTCCCCGCGAGTAGGGGAGGCACTCTGGTGCCCACTGAATCCCACGTTCCCAGTATTCCTCCGCCTGGGATTTTTAGGGGGTCCCCGCCTTCGCCGCGGCGGCAAGACCCGATTCTCACGGAGCGGGTTCCTCTCGGTCAGAGGAACTCCGCCATTGCTGATGGCGCTAACCCGGAAGTCCCCATAGCTGTAAATATTCCTACCAATGTATCTTATCATTCCATATAGCTTCTTTGACCACTGATAACTGAATCATTGTTTCATCTTTAATCAGTTCTCTGTAACTAAATAAATCATTTCTCCTGCAAATGTTAAAACCATCCTCCTCCTGAATTTCATCTGCTCCTGACTGAAGAGATTGTCAGATTTACTAATCCTTTATAATGATTCCATATGTGTAACTACTTACATACCAGGACATTATTTTTAGCTTCCATTGTTTGATTAACTGTGGGACCCAAACAGGATATAATGTACTGGTTTGCCATTTTACTACTCTTGAATAATCGCTGTAGGACAGGGGTGAAGAAGCTAGGGCCAAATCTAGAACTGGCCCACCCAAATCTATAATTGGCCCACCCTCCACAGTCTATTTTTGTCAGGTTGCCAAGGCCATCCACCTATCAATCACCTGATGTCATGTGATATCAGGTGGTTCAAATTTCAAAGCAGGAGCTGGCACAGTCATAGCTTTGATCCTAGTAGTATAGTACCCCAGTGCTAAGATCAGAATAAACCTCTGCTTGCACTTGAAAAGACAGTAGGAAAAGCTTATGCCCAGTCATAGCTCTGTGATCATATGCATACAATGGGACGCAGGTGGCACTGTGGTCTGAACCACTGAGCCTCTTGGGCTTGCCGATCAGAAGGTCGGCGGTTCAAATCCCCATGACAGGGTAGCTCCCGTTGCTCTGTCCCAGCTTCTGCCAACCTAGCAGTCTGAAAGCACATCAATGCAAGTAGATAAATAAGTACCGCTGCGGTAAATGACGTTTCTGTGCGCTCTGGTTTCCGTCACACTGTTCCATTGCGCCAGAAGTGTTTATGTCATGCTGGCCACATGACCCAGGAAGCTATCTGTGGACAAATGCTGGCTCCCTTGGCCTGAAAGCGAGATGAGCGCTGCAACCCCATAGTCACCTTTGACTGGACTTAACCGTCCAGGCGTCCTTTACCTTTTTACCACAATGGATCGTGTGAGGCCTAGAATGAGCTAGGAGCCAGGAATCAGGCTATAACCAACGGCAACCCAGAAGGCAGTGTCAACAGAACAAACCTTGAATCAGTCAGGACTGACGGTCATTCAGGGTCAGAGGTCAAGCCAGGAAAGGATTGAACATGAAGACCTGAAACACAGCCATGTTCAAGTAGACATTACTGCTGAAGCAAAGTACTACTGTGACATGACACCTTCTTGTATTTCTTCCTGCTTGGCAGAAGCCAACAGATATGCAGGTTGGCAGAGACAGTCCTGTTCTCCCCACTGAGAGGCTGTGGTTATGTGTTTCACAATGTGAGTCAGTGGTCAGCAGCTCTGAACAGCAATTATTCCCAGTACCTTTTGGCGGTAACACATACTTTGTATTCAAGACATAGCTAGTGCGGTTTGTAAGGCGATATATATATATATAGAATGAAAGCTAACTTAACATTCCTGCCTCAGGGAAATGGGTGTATGCTCAAAACATGTCAGGTAATTGGATTAATCCATTAAATGATCCTGTAAATAGGAATATGGACTAATTCTTGAAACAGACACAAGACCTAAGAGGTCTTTACATTTTTGTTACTGGTTTGGTGCTGTCTCCCCCTTCCCCTTTTCCTCTGCTTTGTAATGTGAGAAGTACCAGGCCATGGGGAAAGAACCCACCCTGCAACTTCTCCTCACACCAGTTTTAACCTTCAGAGAAGTGGGAAATGCTAGGGTAAGGCGGAGTCTTTTGTAGGCTCCTCCCCTTTAGCCTTATACTTCTCATTACTCTGATAGGACTGCAATGAAGAACTCCCACACTGCCAGCATAATAATGTTGGACAGGAGGAGAGGCTAAGAGTGGTTTAATATGTTTTAAGGCTCCTCGATACAACTCAACGTAGTAAACAAGCGCATCAAGGGGGAAATCCTCTATCTAGTGTGCTAACTTGCTAAAAGAAGGACAGAATTTTCCTGTTTTATTTCAAATGAAAAACCATTCAAAAATATGACATGCCCTCTTCCAGTTTGAAGTGTTATAGAAAAGAATTCCAGCACCTCGTTTTGCATAATGTGTGAAATTACACTCTCTTTTTTTTGCACAATGTGTAGATTTCTACTTTTAAAGATTCCCATTGCTATCCACAGCTGTCAGACTCATTTACCCACAATGCTTTGTTGCATTCTTCCACTGAAACTTCAATCTATTTCTAGGACAGTTCCAAAGCAATGCCTTAAGCCAAGTTGCAACAGATACTTTCAGTTGTGTCTGAAAATACTTTTGAGAGGCTCCCTTCTTGTTTTACTATAGTAATCCAGTAAATTTACATGTGAAAACAATGTTTTCCTGTGATATCAGTCTGAAAGTACTGCCAGGAATACATTTTGACACATGTGATTTGTTGATACAATATTGATAACGTCCGTATTTGCACCTTAAGGGGTAAAGCTGAATCAGAGACGAAGACCACATATGCAAAAGTAGAAATGAAATTATGGTAAATGGTTTATTGATGCACAATGCTCAGTAAATAAACAGTTGAGAATTAATATTGTCAGCCTAAATGACTACACAAGAACGTATGGAAAAATCCATAAGAGCAGTTTAGTGTTATAATCAAGTGGATGCAATGTGATTAAAAGAATAATAATAATAATCAAGAAGATGCAACGAGAACAGAACAATAGCAATTAGGATATGAGTAATTGACAAAGCAACTACTAAGAAAGCAATCATACACACACAACCACTTTTGCAGACCCTATCTTGCCTTTTAATATTTTCTCCAAACCCTCCACTTTTAAAGCATCTTTAAGATTCCTGTCTGTACGAACTATGTCACATTTCAGCATTTAAGTTCAGGAGAAATCTATAGCAACCAAATCTGTGAAATGGGTCAACGAATCCAAATATCACTTCATCTCCAGAAGAACAAAGGAAAAGCAGGAACAAAAGAAAGAAACATCCATTGAGATTGTGCCTTACTAGTATCTAAACCAGGGGGAAAGTGGCCAGGGAAGTATTTGCAAGCCAAAAACATGGACTCCTCCTTATGGTGATCAAACAAGGTGGGGCTATACTAATGAAAGTCTGTGGAGGGATGAAGGAGCTATGTATGTGTCAAACAACACAGCAAGGGCTAAGTGCAGGTGTGAGTTTTACACACACACACACACACACACACACACACACCCCACAACCTAAACATGTAAATTCCACTGAAAACAGCAGAAATCACCATGAGTAAGTGCAATCAATAGTGCTGTCTTATTTTGCCTTGTAGTTGAGCCAGCGCACTCATTCATAGCTGCCAACACGACGGCAAGAGCACTGGCGACATTTTAAGAATATAAAAATGGGAACGGCTTCAGATCTCTAAAAGCTGCCTTCATTTTTCTTCTGTGCCGGCAGCACAAGTGCACAGTATCTTGGGGTCAAGTAAACAAACTTCTGAAACCCATTTTCCAGTCCAAATGAAAAATGGGATTATATCACACTATTTGCCAAACAAACCATTACTTAGCTTGGCTCCATTATGTATTAACAATGCGCACTGCATTTCCATAAGACTCTTTTAGAAAGAGCGGTGACACAGTTGGCCGTAGGTATACATTCTGCCTATGGATTATTTATGACTTCCACCTAATCGCCCCAGTTCCACGATATCTTGCAGGCTCTCTGCAACACGCAGAGCTCTCCCATCTGCCAAGGTCTAGAGCGCTTTAATGAGACCTCACACTACTATCGGGGGTTGTGGGTTTCAGTCATAACCTGGGAAACTGCTAGATCTATGTCCCTGAATTTTTTTTCTAGCCTGAACGGCAAAGTTTTGAGTTCAGGCATTTTATTTTCCTAAAATAGCCTCTGCTAGCACTTACTGGGTAGAGTTTGGATCATAATAAAGAAAGCAGGCATTTTACTTATTTTGAAATGAACAGATATCTCACTGCTTTTCAATAGAATTCTGATTCATAAGTTGTCAGCACTAAAACAGAACGGTCAAATTTGAAGCTTCACTTCCCCTGCCAAATCATTCACTGACATCAGCGCTGCGGTAAAGTTAATATGCAAACTATTTCTGCATCTGTCAAGGACTAGCAGAACACCAGCTTCTTCCAGTTATCTCTCTATAATATGAGAATTCTATACTATTATTATTATTACTATTATTTATTAAGTTTCTATACCACCCTTCATCTGAGGATCATAGGGCAGTTTATAATATAAAAACTCAAAAATACATAACATAGTTTCAAACAAAAACAATACCTCCCTAAAACCAGCTTAGAAGGCTCTACATTGTTAAATTAGCCAAAAACCTGGGAGAAGAGGAATGCTTTTGCCTGGCGTCTGAAAATATGTAATGAAGGGGCCAGGTAAGCCTCCCTGGGGAAAGCATTCCTCAAGTGGGGAGCCACTGCAGAAAAGGCCCGTTCTTGTCTTACCACCCTCCAGACTTCTTGTGGAGGAAACACACAAAGAAGGGCCTCAGGTGATAATCATAGGGTCAGCAGCGGAGGATATGCCCGCGCTGCCCAAGGTGGGCGCACTCCCAAGGGGGGGCATGCTCCTGAGGGGAGTGGGGTGTGGAGGGTGCCCTCCCAGGTGCGGGATAGCCGCTCTGGTGCATGGAGTGGTGCACACGCACTGTAACTGGGGGCGGAGCTGTTGGGAATCTGTGTACGTGCAGCTACTCACACAGAGTCAATTAAGGTTTGGCAGACAGCCAGAAGGCAATCTGAAGGAGTAAGTCTGCCTGGTGATAACAGAGACATGGAGAAAACTCCCTGATTGGACAAGCTCTCTCAAGGGAGTGATACTTAATGGCCTACTAACTGGAATGTGTTAGTTCAGGGTTCAGTGGTTCAGAGTTCTGTGTGTCAGTGAGTGTAGGAGTTGTGAGTCGTGTCAGAGAGAGTTAGCAAAAGATCCGTGTTCTGATCCTGTAAACAGTCCACTGCATATAATAAACACCTAACTACAAGTTCCTGGTTCCTGCTTCATCTATCCTGTCTGCAGCCAAGTTGCCAATTGCTTCCGTGGATTCTGCGTTTACTCTGCTAGGTCTGGCTAAGGTCCTGCAACTAGTCAGAAAGTTGCGAAACACCAAATAGGTTTTACCAATAGAGTGAGCCACCCACGGGAGTGGAGCGAGCCGCCAATGGCGGACATTTGGCGCGGCGGCGCCTGCGACTCCCAAGCCTCCCCCAGCTGTCAAAACAAAGGGGGAAGGGGGGGACACTGCCAGCAAAGCACCTCAACTCTCATCTTCCCCCAACAGCTCAGGGTAGGCTTGGGAGTCACAGGCGGGCAAAGCACCAAATGTCACCCCCCCTTAGCAAAGACACCCAGGGCAGGCCGCCTCCACCACACACCCCTTCCTCCGCCCCTGCATAGGGTTCAGGTTGGTCCATATTTGGAGAGGCAGGCCTTGTGGTATTGTGGTCCTGAGCCATTTAAGGCTTTACAGTTCAAAACCAGAACTTTGATTGGGCCTGGAAACTGACTGGCAACCCATGCAAGTCAGGCAAGGATTGGTGTCCTTCCCCAGTGTGCAAACTGGTCGCTGAATTCTGCACCAGCTGAAGTTTCTGGACTGTCTTCAGAGGCAGCCCCCAGGTATAACATGTTGCAGTATTGTAACTTATAGGTTACCAGAGCATAGACAATGGAAATTAGGCTATCACTGTCCAGATAGGGGCACAACTGGGCCACCAGCAAAATCTGATGGAAGGCACTCTGTGCTGCCCTGGACACCTGAGCTTCAAGTGACAGCAGGAGATCCAGAAGCACTCTAGCTCCACCCACCTCTGAAATGTAATCTCTAGGCAGTTGATCATGAGGGACTCTATGGTAAAAAGGATATGAAAGAAGTTCCCCATGGCTTTAAATTAGTCCTATTTAATCTCATGGTAGATTTTGTAGATTTCCTGAGCTGAAATATTTAGATTAGTTGGCTCTCTATACTGGAAAAAAGGCTCTAAATATTAATTCCTTCCTCTTAATAAAATAACTTATTTAACTAAGTATGGTGAATTAATTTATTCCTAGCGGAATAAGAGGATAATGTATCTGATTCAGGTTGGATGATTACAATATTTCTTAGGAATAAATTGCTAAATTAGCTGTAAAACTCAAATTAGCAAATCTATTTATCATAGATATTTTCATGCTGTTTTCCCCCTTAATCCTTACCAAACCTAATTGGCAAAGATACATAATACAAGGGTGAAATGCCATCATTTAGTGGATGATCTGTATACAATAATTAATTTATTTTATATTACCCGCCCTTCACTTTACAGTGAGGCAATCACAAGAACAGGGTGACTCTCATTCTCTAAGGCAGGAAAGTTAAGAAACCTTAATCTGTTTTGGTCCATTTATCAAGTTAAAGATCATGAAAACTGACTGTATCTTTGCATATGCCTTGTTATCATCAAAATCTGGTATCTCGTGTATCATTTTCAAATTTTGTATTTTTTTTCCAGGAAAATTTAGTTGTTAGTTAAAAAAAAAGTTTAGTTAAGTTATAGTTTGTTTGATGAATGAAAACAATGTCCTTTATGACTGAGTATTCAGTGAAAGTTTGCCTTTTCTTTAATAAATAAAAATATAAAATTCCCTGGTTGCTTTTTTAATGCGCTGCACTCACCTATGAGATTGAACTTGAGGTTTTACATAAAAGGAAATGTTCTACTGCTATGATGCTCTTCTAATGGTTCCTTGCCTTTGTTCCTATGTTTCCCACATACCCCAGCAATGATTCTCCAATTTGCCCGAAGGGTAATGCTGGCATGATGTAGAGCTGTGCCATGGGCAATTCCCATTGGTCTCAGCACATCTCACATGACTCAAGCAATGCAGCAAGGAGCTTCGTTGTCAAAGTTCCCACACTGCCAACACTCCACAAGCAGCCAAGAGAGTGATGAAGACTGGGGTGAGATTTGAAGAGCCGTGGGAATTTTGAGTGCCAAGGGAGAATGAAACTATTTCCATCCATTTGTTTTATTTCTTCTCAATAAATAGCTCTCCTCTCTATTTTTAGGCCCTGTTAAGAATGAACAGAAAGAGTGATGGATCGGGGAGTGTAAAAATATTTTATGACAACTCTTGGAGACATAAATGAACAATTATTAGCAGATCCTACTCGCTGAAGGATTGACAGATCTGAGAGGCTGAGAAAGAGAGCAAGCACAGCTTGCAGTGAGACGTTTTGCAGTGTGTGTTTACTTAGAAGTAATGCCCCCTGTCCACAGAGGGACTCAACTAAGCCCCAGATTAGAGAGGAATCCTAACCTCCAGACAAGGAGCAGCACAGTAGAGCAAAGCAACTTCTGAAGCTCTGTTGACCTACATCAACCAGGGTAGAAGAGGGTTACTGTGCCAGTTCCAGAGAGACCCAGCTGGGGGGCCCAAGGATCAGGACTCTCAGGAATCTGCAGCTCTTTGGATTCCTCTCATTGGACACCCATTTCAGGTCCTTCCACAGGATGACACCAGCAGAAGAACCACTGGTGGTAGGTAGAAGAACCAGCTGGGCAGGGTGGAGGACTTAGCAGCAGTGGCACCCGCAAGTGGAAGCAGAGGGTGTATACCGCAAGGTTGGATTGCAGTTAAAGAACCAAATGGCCAAGATATTCTGTTTTCATAGTTTCTTATTACTGAAGTACGTCTAGGGAACTCCAAGGCACTCAAAATGAGTTTTCAAAGGGGCCTCTACCGATACTTTCAGCCCCAAGTGGAAATACTTGTTAAAGAAAATACCCATTCAAAGATGAAACACGATGAGATGTTTTGTTGCAAGCTTTAAAACAGGAGTTCTCAACAGCCCCGGTGCACTGAGCCAATCAAAGACCAATCTGTTCAGTACCAAAAATGATAGAAATTATAGAAGCTTCCCTGTCAGAAGGTCCATCAAAAAGCCTGTTTCACTAGACAGCTGGGTGATTACTGTGCATTCCATAAATCCAGGATAATCACTTTCATTGTACTTGCACTACCTTAAATATTTATAACATTGCTCTAATTATATCCACTTTACTGTACTTTAGCAAGAAACCTATTGGTGCATATTAAATCACTCTTAGAATGGTTCATCCTTATAACTTGAAGCAGGCAGAGGTAATTGTGTGGTCCCATACACTGGTCAGCAACTATATCACAGCTACCACTTCCGGTGGTAAGGTGAACAAAACACAAGACAGGTGTTCACGCAAAAACTAACTAAACAACTGTAAGGCACACTCTGGCACTTCCCAGGAAAGCAAGCTGGCATCTAGCAATCTTGACCTTGTGCATATATATATATATGCCCACATGAGTCATAGATGGGCGCTCAGTGATGACCAAACATCACTAGCCTAGCTCTGTCAATGTCAACTGGCAGCATCTCTGCAGGGTTTCTGAGATGGGACATCCCCAGTCCTGCCTGGAGATGTTTAGGCCAAGGGTGCCAACTTGAATAAAATAGGGGGGGCAGATAAGCTCTGTCCCACATAACTGATCACATGACACGGTGCACGCACACCATTTGAATGGCAATGCCCATCAACTTAGGGGGCCCCGGCTCCCTCAGATGTCTTATTGGGATGAAGACCCTTCAACCCCTAGGAGTTGGCTCCTATATCTAGGATCGATGCCTGGGATGCTCTGCTACTGAGCTACAGCCCTTACCCTTATGTCCTGGCCCTAAGTGACTCTGGGTGGCTCATTCACACATGTAAGTCAATCCATGGAATTGAAATCATCAATGCGTGTGTGAACCAGCCCATCAGTGTCTTCCTTTGGAATCTGGCAACTCAGTTCTCCTCAAATAGCTCCCAGGGCTTTCAGCGAAGCTTAGCATTAGTTGATGCATGTAAGACTGCAGCCTTCAACCTCTTATGGCATTAATGTCCTTCACATGTGCAGACAATTTAGTCAGATTGCATTAAATCCCTTTTTATATTTTTATCAGACGGCAGTTCTTACAGCCTCATTGCATTTCATCACTTTGTACTGACGTTTAAGCTGCTGTCATCCCCAGAACGCTGCCTGCTATTATTCATATTCGGTCCTCAGTTGTTATAGTTGTTTTTATAGCTGCTGTCTGGCTTTGTTGCTATCACTGCTTCTCATATGACCTAAGAAGCATCAAACGTTTCTGCATCTCTACAAGCTTTGAGATAATTTGAGTGCCCCTCCGCCCCGCCCCCCCCCCCAGTCTCACAAAGGGATTCTAGTGGTGTAATCTCAGATTCTGGAAATGTTGCCATTGGTGTGTGTGTGAGAGAGGGCTCATTGAATGCTATTGTGAAGGGATGGGCAAATATACCAATGCCATTTTTTCTTGGCTTCTTATTTTTCCAGTCTTTAGTTTGGCTCTCCTCATTCCTACATCGATTTGCCATTTTTTAAAAACAAGTCCTCATGAATATTCATCAACATTTTAGTGGAAATTCATCCTGATGTATGTATGTTTGCATGCAATTTCCCCCAATAAACACATTTTTGCAAAGCAATTTGCCCATTTGGAGGGAAAGGGAATTTGTTGCACATGATCTCCAAGTCAACTCTAATTATGCAATCTAAATTTCCTGGCTTGTGATGGAATGCCACCCCAAAATACTAACAGTCTGGAGGCACCCTAAATCTCAACCTCTGTGCTATATATAGGGCAGGGATAGTTAACATAGTACCCTGCAGATGTTTTGGACTACAACTCCCATCATTCCTAGCTCTTGGCCATGTAGGCTTGTGCTGATGGGCATTGCATTCCTCAACATCTAGAGGGCACCATGTTGGCTAACGACTTAGGGATTTGGTGGCCAGCTGGCTGGATTTACTGATCTGTCCCTTTCCTGCCATGGCTTAGTAAGGCTGCAATATGAGAAGTTACAAAGATGAGGCAACTTTGCAAGCTGGTCTTAAAAACAAAGGGCTAAAAGCAAAAAGTTCAGCAAGAATAAATGTAGGCACCTGTGCAAGCACGACAGTTCAACTGGTTCATTCTATTCCACTTGCCCTTGCTGGTGTTTATGTTTCATATTTAAACTCTACAGCTCTGTGCAGCAAGAAGCCAGGTTTTAAAACCTTAAGTGCACAAACGGGCACTGTATAAATAAATAAAAATAATGTACAGCTGAGCTATGTAGCTGGCTCGGTTTCCTTTAACAAATTTAGCACCTGCCTGAAGTTATGTTGTTTTCCCCACAGTTCCCTTGGAACTTTTAACAGCCTCTCTGTAGTTTATTTGTTGTTGTGTTCCATAGAAAGATGTCGCTCTTATCATCAAGCTGAAGTGAAGGAGTCATTCCAATTGGTCACGGGACAAGTCTTTGTTTGATGTACTTTGTTCAATATGACGTACCTGGACCCTTCGATTATCTGATCATCCGAGCCCCTTCTTTGTGTGCCTCCTCTATTCGAAGTCTGGAGGGTGCAGTGTCTACCCATTTGTGAATGCTCTCCCCAAGGAGCTTTGGCCTGCGCCTTCATTAGACACCTTTAGGCGCCAGACAAATACTTTCCTCTTCAACCAGACCTTTGGCTTATTGACAACCGATGCCCTTTTAAATGTGTTATGGGAGGGGGATGATTGGTTTTTTTTTGCTCTTATTTTTATTGTGTATTTGTGTATCGTATGTTATGATTTTATGTTCTGAACTACCCTGAGATCAACGGATGAAGGGTGGAATACAAATAAGAATAAAAATAACAATACTTGAATTATTAAAAAGGGGTGGGGGAGAGTACAATTTACTGAGCACCGGATAGCAGCAAAAAAAGTCACCCAAAATGGATCTAGTCCTGAAGAAACCCATCTTCTGAAGGATTTCTTGTAGGAGGAAGTCTCCCATTGGCATGCATGCATACCCACAGCAGCTGTTGCAATTTGCATTATTATTATTTTTTTAAAATAACCCTGCACATTTGATTCCAAAATCCAACAGTCACATGTAGCTTGACCCACGAGGGAGAAATATAACTAATTTCAGAGCTTGTTTTAATAAGGAATACAATGCCAGAGAAGCTTGGACGTTTCAATCTGATGAATTATTTCTGCCGTCATTTTGGCTCAGAGGATGAATCACCAGAGTTTTAATATATTGTTGATCAGCATCCCGGAGAAAACAGAAGAATTATCCAAACAGAATGAGGTCTCAAGGGGCTCGTGGAAAAAGCCTCGCTCTTTTACGAAACGTTTGTGAGGTTGAGAAGGCAAAAAGAGAAGGGAGATAACCGAGTGGAGGAGGGGGGTCTCTGTGAGCTGCTTGTATCTCCCTGAGTATATCCATTTTGATCTTACGTTTTCATCCATTGTTTGCTCAGGGTACATGTTGGTTCCACCCCCGCCCCAAGCGCAAGAGAGTGACCCTGCTCTGTATTTGGAATGATGAGTACAGCAGCAGAACAAATTGTCTCTGAAAGGCACAAATTGCACATCAGTTTCCTTCACAAACACCTGTTTCTTTAAGAACTAACAACAGGAAAATGCACTTAGGGGGAAAAAGAAAGCCATTAAAGATATGAATGCTGAGTGAGTGCCGCAAATGAGGTGGCACCATGGGCCAAAGTACACATGATGCTCAATCATGTGTGTGGGGGGGTGTTTCTCTCTCTCAGTTCTGTGGATTTTCTTTTACAATAGACAGCCACCAAAGCTGCAAACTGAAGTGAAAGAGCAGTGGGAGGGAGGAGAAGGGGCAGGAAATTCTTTGTCCTTTTCACTTTCGCCATTTTCCTGCAATGAATCGCTCCCTCTCAGTTATGAAGGTACAAACATCTGCATCTTTTCCCTTGCGGAGCCAAAAAACCCCCATCTAAGGCTGTGTTCTTCCAAAGAGGGTAAAAAGAGGTATAGACTGAGAACCATGTGTAGTTCGGCCCTGTGGAACAACATGATATTTGTATGTACCGTATTAGAAATTGCCCCAATATGTGGAGAATCTTCCTCACGCTTTAAAGAAAATTCAGAGAAGTGTAAATTTTTGACGGATCACTGTGTTTCATTCTTTGTATAGTGGACGCTCGTGTTGTGAATGTGATCCGTGCAGGAAGCACATTCACAACCCGCAGTGTTCGCAACCTGCAGCGCACATCTGCGCATGTGTGGGTTGTGATTCTGCGATTCTGCGCATGCGCAAAGCGCAATATAGCATTTCTGTGCATGCGCAAGTGCCGAAACCCATAAGTAACTCATCAGGCAACCCAAAGCGTCTTTAACCCAAGGTATGACTGTATTGTTTTGGAAAGTTCAAGTTAGGTAAGTTCACCTTTATATGTGAACTGAATCAAATTTCTCCATCATCCCTAGTTGGGAGCCAGAGCCAGAAAGGAGCAGAGTCGCAGAGGGAACATTTGCATTTGTATAATAGATGCCATTCCAGACACACAAAAGTCACATGCATCTCTCTGTCCACTGTCCAGGCAAACAACAGGCATCATTACTGTCCAGGAACACATTCCACCCAGGCCCGAAAGTCAAGGATGATTTAGAGCTTGGCCAATAGGAAATTTGGTCTAGAAAGATTCCCAGGAGCCAGGCAGAGGGATATGGAAGGCTCCCCACACTTCTCTAGCTACAGCTGTTTCACTAGACAGCTTCTAGGAACACAGTCACGAAAATGTATACCCAGCTCAACTAGATATAAGATATGTGAGATCTGCAACTGGGATCTCCCACAGGTTTTCAAAATTATTACTCGAGGGTTCGCTTCAAAAGCACTTGCGTGGGGATGCTAATTTGTTCAAGTGTTATGGGAAGGGATTTTATTTAATTCCTTCCTCCCACACTGTTGCCATGATCCAAATGCCTCCCAGCTGTTATTATTAGCTCGTACAGGGTGGGGGAGAAGGATAAGTAGCTTTTGTACCCACTTAGGTGGCTAAAGATTCCTCGTGTGATAAGAATAGAATCTGACCTTACCATAAATACAGAAGTTAAAAACAAGGATACAGAATTCGAAAACCTTCAAAAGTACGGCCTTGTGCAGAACCTGTGCAGTTCAAAAACTTCAGGTGGCTGAACCCATGAGCTATAGGGTTGTTATAATAGCCACACATCAACAATATGCATAAAAACATAGAATCATAGAGTTGGAAGATACCCCGAGGGTCATCCAGTCCAACTGCCTCCAATATAAGAATCTCAACACATGGTGTGCCAGCCGGTTTGAAAGCATCCCAGACCCGGATTAGTTTTGCAAATGTGCTAGCCGTTTTATTGCGGAAAAATGCAGCCCAGTCAATAAAAGTCAGCCTTCCTCAATGGCATATATTCATGTGCAGAACTTCTTTATGCATGACTTCTAAATGCCAAAAATGAAAAACAAAACAAAACCCAGGTACAATAATTTAAACATATACCGTATTTTTCCATGTATTGGACGCCCCCATGTATAGGATGCCCCCTATTTTGGGGGACCCCAAATTAAGAAAATGGGGGGAAATTGCCCTGAATTGTTGAAATTGGGGGGGGGGGAGGATAGCCCAGAGGCTAACAGCCCCACAAGTCTAACAGGCCGCCTATCAGATGTTCCCTTTCTGGCAATCACTGAGCTTTTGGAGGGGCCAGAGTTGAGCTTGGGGGGGGGAAGAGTGGTGAAGCTTTGTTTTCCAATTACTTTTAGCACTTTTCGCCTTTCCTGCGGAGCCTCCGTACAGTATTCTGCTTGTCTCTTCCCACTCTGCCCACCCTACAGCTGGGAGGGAGGCTGTAGGCAGTCCATTATTGCCGTGTGGTGTCTTCGCACTGCTCCATTTGTGCTTGGGTGGCGCAACGTTACACAGGAGGAGCGCGGCGAGTGAAGTAATATCCCTCCCTCTGTGCCTTTAACATCAGCGAATATCACATGAAAGGCGCAGAGGGGAGAGATTTGTTCTTTCTGCGTGGCGTCTTTGCGCAGCTCCATTTATGTGCAGGCGGCACAACGTTACACAGGAGGAGCGCAAGGCACGATGTTTCGCTGATATTAAAAGCACAGGTGGGGATATTACCTAAATCGCCGTGCTCCTCCTGTGTAACGTTGCGCTGCCCATGCACAAATGGAGCCACGCGGAGACACCGCACAGCAAAAATGGACTGCCTACAACCTCCCTCCCCACTATAGGGCAGGCAGAGCAGGAGGAAGCAAGTCAACTACGGAGGCCCCGCGGCTCACCACTGCCAGGAGCTGCGACTGCTACAGCAAGTTCCCTATTTATTTATATATTTAATTGCTATGTTCCGTGGATAAGACAACCCACATTTTTAGACCTTAAAAATGGGGTAAAAAAACCTCGTCTTATAGACGGGAAAATATGGGAACTCCTATGACTTCAAATGATATGCTCAGCAATGTCTCAAGATACAACTTTTGCTGATAGCTATCAGGAAGCTGAAATGTGTATGATGTTTGAAAGATTCACTGAAGAACATTGATTATATTTTTTTGGTTGGCTAAGTCTTTAACGTTTTTATACAAGTCGTTGATATATGGCTGTTCCTACAACCTTCTACCTTAAGGATTCATCGGTATTGACCTTGATGTTCAGATTAACCATAATTGTTACAGGACTTTCATTTAGCTTGTATATGTCTCCTTGGGAACTCTTTTTTCCCTACGTATTTAGCTTTTCTATCTTCAAAGCAAAACACATGGTTCTTCCATTTTTTTCACAACAAGTAGGTTATGTTGAGAGACAGCAATCTATCCACTAGTGCTTTTCATGCTCAGCTATGGATTTGAACCTGGACCATCCTGACATTAATCTGACATGCTAACCACAACACCAGATAGATTCCCATATTATTCAATGCAGCTTATGCACGCATGATTTTTTTTTAAAAAAAAAAACCTATTTCCATTTGCAATCCTGAAAATAACTTGACTTGGTTGAATTCATTTCCTCCTCCTCCTCCCAAAGTAAACTCAAATATAGATAAATCAAATATAGAATGTATGCCGTCAATCTTCAATTTATAAGAATAAAAGGGCATACAGTTCTACTGCGGTTAAGGCCATGCCATATAATAATGTCAGCAATGAACTTTATATGATTCATAGAGGAAGATAAACCAATCCATAAGATAAAGGAGACAAAGGCTGCAATCTTATGCTCATTTGTCTGGAAATAACTCGCATTGAACCAAGTTAAACTTAGTAGCCATGTGTAGCTTTGCGACATCTGTGTGCTCTTTAATGTTCCATTTTTGACCTCTTGATATAAAGTGAATGTATTAATTTATCCTCTTTAAACTTTTGAACTCCACTCTCCCCAGTCCTACCCTGACATTCTAATCACTATCCAGTGGACGCTTGGGTTGCGAATGTGATCCGTGCAGAAGGCATATTCGCAACCCACAGCGTTCGCAACCCACAGCACCATGTCTGCACACACACAGGTTGCAATTTAGCGCTTCTGCGTATGCATGACTGCCAAAACCCAGAAGTAACCCATTCCAGTACTTCCAGGTTTTGGCGCTACCGTTAACCCGAAAAAAACGCAACCTGAAGTGTCTGTAACCCGAGGTATGATTGTATCACACTGACTCTTTATTGAAAAAACATCTAAGAGTTAAAAACAAAACAAAACACTAGAGGAACAACCTTGAAGTATGAGTCTTGTTCTGACTCTTTTCCCCAACTGTGACTCTATGTGGCATTGCTTTTGTTGTATTGCAAGGGAAGGGAAGTTTACAGATGTGGTACCTTCTGGTTTGTTGGTTGTTAAAGGGAAGCTGGGGTGAATTGCAGCTCAGCTAGGTCTGCAGGACTGCAGTAGGGTTTAGAAGGAAGGCAAACCTTTTTGCATTAGAAGTCAAGCTCATGTCCAATAACAGGACTCCCTCACCCAAAGTGCAGGCTCACACCTGAACATGACATGCTAAATAGCATGTCTACCGAAATCATAGTACTGAAAAAGAGTCCTACAAAGGACAGACCTCACCATCAGTGTCCATTTGGCCAGCTTAGCATTTCCCCTTGCCACACACACTATTGTCCATCAAATAATAAGAAAAGAAATTATCAAAGAGGAAAGGGGGGAAATGGTGAAATTCTCATGAGCTGACTTCATGGTTTGTGCCACATTTTCCTTACCAAGCAGTGGCCAATAGGTTTTTGTGAATGCCCTCTCTTTCATTACACAAATTATCTCACCAATGGTCTGCACTCTGCAGCCTCCCTGGGTGCCTCTGCTTCAATTAAAGTCCAAGGGAAGTTATGATGAGGTAGCTCCTCCCTTGGTTTTTTTTTGTGTGTGTGTTTTTAGATCAGAAGGCATGGGCAGCCAGGGATGCTGTAGAATGCTGGGGGAATATGGTTAACCTTATAAATCTTAAAACATTCAAATAGGGACTGGTACACTTGAGGCGGTGGGGGGGAATGCTTCAAGTTATTTTTTTCCTGTATTTCATTGGCAGTTAAAAACATTCCTCTAAATCTGTACTCTGTTGAAAGGAAAAACATTTTATTTTCAGGAGTTGGTGGGTAATGTGTTTTACTACTGTTTATCATTGTGTGAGGGCAGAGGTAGGCTGGAGCATGTATCTCTTTGCAGTGAGTGAAGTTGTTTCTTAGAGCTGGTTGGCACTTCATTCCACTGCAAGAAAATAAAAGCAGGTCACATATAAATGATTTACATATGAGCTGTCGTTGCAAAGCATAGAGCAAAATAAAATAGCCACTTATGAATAATGAACAGATTTCTTTCTTTCCAAAGGAGGGCAGACCTTGCAAATGGAGAACTCTACATCCCACCATCCCTGCTTCAAAAAACAACAACAACAAAGCTCTAATTTCTGAATGTCAGAGTTCTTCTTTGCAAATGGAGAATCCAGTGCTGTGAAAAACACTTCTGGCCTGTGAAGAAGAGGTCTTATTTGCACACTGCCCTGAAATCCTGCAGGATGGTCTAAAAGTTTAATTCATAAGTAAACAACAGCAACAATTCTGATATTCAGGGACTTAATTTTGTTCTCTAAGTCACAGATCATAGTCTGGTGTGGGGTTCCAAATTCTTTAGCTGCTAAAGTTTGCACCTCTTTGGAAGGGAGAAAGAAATAATTGCATTGGCTCTTTTGATCTGCAGACAAGGTCTCTGTGTGGGTGCATTTCTCCTTAGCTGCTTCCTGCCTCCTGAAGAAACAAACACTCCCTAGGCAGAGTGGGAGGCAGCAGTAACTGGAGTGCCCTGGCTGCTATTTGTCCTGGCTGCCAGCCTTAGGAGCCTAATTAAACTGCCTAGACTTATGCTGAGTAAATGAAAAAAGGATGCCAAGATGCACACTCCTTCTGTTCTGCTAGCCACTCTTACAAATAGCCCAGCCTGTAGCTGGAGTCTTCCTATGTGCTTTGAAATGCATGCCTGAAGGCAGATTTCTCTCACTGCTGCAGAGTTCCTGTAGTGTTTAGCTTCTAATGGAGATATGGCCAAGAAGTCAGCAGAAGCTTCTAAAGGAGCGCCTTCCACCCCTATTGACCTAAGCTATGAGTGGGATCATTTGTGAAAAACAACTAAGACAAGAAAGGAGATGCAGTGTGATTGCATTTTTAAAAATATCCCCATCAGCTTCTGCTCTTCTTGCTCCTATCTAGGGGTTTAAGAAGGCATCGTTTTCTGTTCCACCCTGAATTTGTTGCATGCAGCGCTGTTTCCTTTCCACTGCAGTTCGTCTTTCACCCCCAACATTCTTTGTCTTGTTTTCTGCTGTGATTAAATTACATACGCAACTTACGCAACTTATGTAAAATGCATTATCATTATGTTATTCCACCCCACCCATTTCAGTGCAAAGGAACTTCAATGCATATGGGGAGGATGTAATCAATTGTGTATCGTTTGCAGACTGAATCAACAGCAGCAAATACAGATCATATTCACTGCATGGATTTCTGTTCCAGCCACAAGACAAATAAGGGAACACTCAATTCCCTGTCTCGTTTCTGTTTTCATCAAGTCAAAACTTACTGTTACAAGATATGCATTGATTGGAAATGAAGCATTATGACTACCCTAAAATGCTTGCAGGTGCAAAGTGTATTGAAACTGGAATCATGTATGACTGCCCCAAGAGCATCATGAGCACAACTCATCAGGAATGTGCAATCTAAAGAACATCTGGAGGGGCCCTTATGGCTGGACCATTAAGAGCGAGAGAAA
Source organism: Podarcis vaucheri (assembly GCF_965113315.1). Classification (NCBI taxonomy): domain Eukaryota; kingdom Metazoa; phylum Chordata; class Lepidosauria; order Squamata; family Lacertidae; genus Podarcis; species Podarcis vaucheri. The sequence continues at coordinate 66,722,870 of NC_138763.1, forward strand.
ATAAACATTGTTTTTGAAAAGGTGTATCTGGCTTTCCTCTTGTCTTCTGAAAATGGGTAGTATGATGAACTGTGGGTGTTAGCATGCCTCCCCCATGTATTTATCACCTAGGACTTCTCGTCTTGCTCTGAGGTCAGTATTGGCCCTAGCCGTGGGCTTTCTGGTTGCCACCATTTTTCCTGCTCACCAGTTCTGGCAATCAGCATATTGTCAGCTCTCAGCAGAGTGGGGCATTTGTCAGTGTCCACCAGGGCGGGTGTCTTGGCTGTGCTCCCACAGCTCCTGCCACTACCTGGGCAGCCACCAGCCTTAGACTTTCCCAGTAGTGGAGATGATTTAATGGGCCAAGCCACTCCTAGGCTCTGATCAGGGCTTGGTGACAGCCAAATTTTATCTACAAAAAGTTGTGGAAGATCAAATCTGGTGGCCGCTAGCTCAGGTTTTTTGGCTTCCAGCCCATTGCAGGGTCACTAGGTAAGTCCACTTGCAAGCATGAGGGAGAGGCTGGGAGGTCCAATTAAGGGGGTCACTGTGGGACCCATGTGGTAGTGGGGATCCTGCCCAGGGCCCTTCAAAACCTAGAGCAGGCATAGGCAAACTCGGCCCTCCAGATGTTTTTGGAACTACAACTCCCATCATCCCTGACCACTGGTCCTGTTAGCTAGGGATGATGGGGGTTGTAGTCCCAAAACATCTGGAGGGCCGAGTTTGCCTATGCCTGACCTAGAGCCAAGCTTGTTGGCAATAAAGTTCAGAGATAATCAACAATTACACCACGGGTCAGGATATGAATCCCCGTGTTAGAGATTTTCTTTGTGAAACATTCTCTTGTCCTTAGCATCCACGTTTTGCATCTAGCTTTTTTAAAAAAAATAGGGGAACAATCAAATACCCAACCCCCTCCAAAAAACATTTCATAATGGTAGAGATCAACAAGATCTGCACAACGTAAGTGCTCAGCATGATTTTATAATATACTGCTGAGTATAACTGTGCTGCTTAGTTCCCCAATTTATGACCAGAGATGAGTGTATTTGTTAAATCTGTCAAACCATGAATCATAACTCTGTTCACAGAAATAAATAATGAAGAACAGCCATTCAAGTGCACTTAAAGTGTGGTGTGTGTGTGTGTGTGTGTGTGTGTGTGTACTCTTGCATTGATACAATAACCCTGGAGTGGAACCTGATCAGCATGAATTTGTATTTCTGTGCAAAATGGGTATATTCAGGTTACATACCAAGGAGCAAGCTGGGAATTCTCCACAAGTGTGTATATCAATGCCTTAAGGTTTTTTTAAAAATAAAATAAATAGAAAATAATAATAATAATAATAATAATAATAATAATAATAATAATAATAATAGTAATAATAATATCTTTATTGTCATTGCCCCCTCTCGGGGACAACGAAATTACTTGGCTGCTCCATCCACCCAGGTAGGGCACTCCACACAAAATCAAAACAACTATAAAAACACTGCTCAAAACACACACTGCTGTTTTGAGTGGAGAAGCAGTGGCAAGCCAGGGGTTTCTGGTGTAGTGGTTAAGAGTGGTGGACTCGTAGTCTGGTGAACCGGGTTTGATTCCCTGCTCCTCCACATGCAGCTGCTGGGTGACCTTGGGCTAGTCACACTTCTTGAAGTCTCTCAGCCTCACTCACCTCACAGAGTGTTTGTTGTGGGAGAGGAAGGGAAAAGGAGATTGTTAGCCGCTTTGAGACTCCTTAGGGTAGTGATAAAGGGGGATATCAAATCCAAACTCTTCTTCCTCTTTTTCTTCACTAGCATTTGCCCCATCTAATGCTCCCTGCCTCTTGGTCCCAGAGGTACATTTGTTTTTTTAGGCTGGATGAATTCAATCTTCCTGCGGTTCCTGCGCAATGTTTGCCATCTTGCCAAAGGTTGCAGGCAGCTTTAACCTGCAGCAATTGTATGTTGATTGCCCTCTTAGAAGGCAAAGTCCAGCAACTGGAGGAACATGTAGCTACGCTCCAAAGAATTAGAAAGCTGGAGCTCATCTTGGAAGCAACAGAGAACACCGTCACCACCAAGGAGGAGACAGGGGACACCCCTGAGAAGGAGGCTAGTTCACCAACACAGGTGCCAGATATATGGAGAAACGTGACTCAAAGAAGTAGGAGGCCCAGGGTTCGCTATGATTGTTTAGAAATACACAATCACTTTGAAGTCCTCTCCCCTAGGCTGGAAGACGAAGAACAGACTCCATTTGAGGATCTCTCCCTCATTACAGTCGATCAGGTATATGAAGACAAGCAGCAAAGTCAGTCCTCAGGGAATGTGCAGGTGACCTTGGAACGAACAGCTCACGGAAGAACCCCAACCAAACCTAAGAGGAGGTGTGTAGTGGTGATAGGGGATTCCCTACTGAAGGGAACAGAAGCAGTGATCTGTGGGCCTGACAAGATGTCTCGGGAGGTGTGCTGTCTCCCCGGGGCTAAGATCCAAGATGTAACTGAACGACTGCAAGGAATCATAAAACCCACTGACAAATACCCCTTCCTCTTGGTTCATGTGGGAACCAATGACACAGCAAGCAATAGCCTCCAGAAGATCAAAAGAGACTACGAGGCTCTGGGCCAGAAATTGAAGCAATTAAATGCACAAATTGTCATCTCATCTGTCCTCCCAGTTGAACGACGTGGCCCAGGGAGAGAGGGAAAAATAGTGGAAGTGAACAGCTGGCTTTGCAAATGGTGTAAACAGGAATGATTTGGATTCTTAGATCACGGACTGCAGTTTCTTGAAGATGGACTTCTGGCAAGCGATGGGCTGCACCTCACAACGGTTGGGAGGAATGTTTTTGCCAAAAATCTCAGAAACCTCATCAGGAGGGCTTTAAACTAACTAATGTGGGGGAGGGAGACAGTGCTCCTGAAGGTAGGAGTCTATCAATTGATGAAGATGATCATCCAAATGTCATAGACCAAATGGAGCAAACAGCACGCAGACCTAGTGGTGGGAGGAAAAAATCCTTAAATAAGAGACACGGGGGAATGATTAATGGACTTCAATGTCTGTACACTAATGCGCAAAGCATGGGAAATAAACAAGATGAGCTTGAGCTCTTGGTACAGCAAACTAAATATGACATAATAGGCATCACTGAAACCTGGTGGGATAAGTCCCACGATTGGAATGTAATAATGGAGGGATACAATCTATTTCAGAGAAACAGACCAGACAAGAAAGGAGGAGTGGCGTTATATGTCAGGGATGTGTATACCTGTGAAGAGATCCAAGATTTAGAACCTCAAAGCCAAAGTGAGAGCATTTGGGTCAAAATTAAGGGAGAGAAGAATAACAGAGACCTCATTGTGGGAGTTTACTATAGATCCCCAAGCCAAACGGAGGACATAGATGATGGCTTCCTGGAACAGATGGCCAAGCATGCAAAAGGAAGGGAGTTAGTAGTAATGGGGGACTTCAATTACCCGGATATTTGTTGGATGTCAAACTCAGCCAAGAGCATAAGGTCAAACAGATTCCTCACTGGCCTTGCAGACAACTTCATTGTCCAGAAAGTGGGAGAAGCAACAAGAGGAACAGCCATTTTAGATCTGGTCCTAACCAATGTTGATGACCTGGTTAGTGGGGTAGAAGTGGAAGGATCATTAGGCGCGAGTGATCATGCTCTTCTGAAGTTTACTATACAGCGGAAAGGAGCAGCCAAGCATACTAGGACTCAATTTCTTGACTTTAAGAAAGCCGACTTCATAAAACTTAGGGAAGTGCTGGGTGAGATCCCATGGACAGTAATACTAAAAGGAAAGGGAGTTCATGATGGCTGGGAGTTTGTTAAGAGGGAGATAGTAAAAGCACAACTTCAGGCAATACCAATGAGACAGAAACATGGAAGGTGCCTAAAGAAGCCAGGGTGGCTATCTAAAGAACTTTTAACTGAGTTAAGATTAAAAAAGGATGTGTACAAAAAATGGAAAGGGGGGGAAACCACCAAAGAGGAATTCAAACAAATAGCCAGCACATGTAGACACAAAGTCAGAAAAGCTAAAGCACAAAATGAACTCAGGCTTGCTAGAGAGGTTAAAAGCAACAAAAAAGGCTTTTATGGGTATGTCCGTAGCAAAAGGAAGAACAAAGAAACAGTGGGGTCACTCAGAGGAGAAGATGGTGAAATGCAAACAGGGGACACAGAAAGGGCTGAACTCCTCAATGCCTTCTTTGCCTCAGTCTTCTCCGATAAAGAAAACAATGCCCGACCTGAAGAATTTGGAGCAAATGATTCAGCAGAGGAAACACAGCCCAGAATAACTAAGGAGATAGTACAAGAATACTTGGCTAGTTTAGATGTATTCAAGTCTCCAGGGCCAGATGAACTGCATCCAAGAGTATTAAAAGAACTGGCAGATGTGATCTCAGAACCACTGGCAGTCATCTTTGAGAATTCCTGGAGAACAGGCGAAGTCCCGGCAGACTGGAGGAGGGCAAATGTTGTCCCTATTTTCAAAAAGGGGGAAAGAGAGGACACAAATAATTATCGCCCAGTCAGTCTGACATCAATACCAGGGAAGATTCTGGAGCAGATCATTAAGCAAACAGTCTGTGAGCACCTAGAAAGGAATGCTGTGATCACCAATAGTCAGCATGGATTTCTGAAAAATAAGTCATGTCAAGCTAACCTGATCTCGTTTTTTGACAGAATTACAAGCCTGGTAGATGAAGGGAACGCAGTGGATGTAGCCTACCTTGATTTCAGCAAGGCATTCGACAAGGTGCCCCATGATATTCTTGTAAAGAAGCTGGTAAAATGCGGTCTTGACTATGCTACCACTCAGTGGATTCGTAACTGGCTGACTGACCGAACCCGAAGGGTGCTCATCAATGGTTCCTCTTCATCCTGGAGAAGAGTGACTAGTGGGGTGCCACAGGGTTCTGTCTTGGGCCCTGTCTTATTCAACATCTTTATCAATGACTTGGATGATGGACTCAAGGGCATCCTGATCAAATTTGCAGATGACACCAAACTGGGAGGGGTGGCTAACACCCCAGAGGACAGGATCACACTTCAAAACGACCTTGACAGATTAGAGAACTGGGCCAAAACAAACAAGATGAACTTTAACAGGGAGAAATGTAAAGTATTGCACTTGGGCAAAAAAAACGAGAGGCACAAATACAAGATGGGTGACACCTGGCTTGAGAGCAGTACATGTGAAAAGGATCTGGGAGTTGGTTGACCACAAACTTGACATGAGCCAACAGTGTGACGTGGCAGCTAAAAAAGCCAATGCAATTCTGGGCTGCATCAATAGGAGTATAGTATCTAGATCAAGGGAAGTAATAGTGCCACTGTATTCTGCTCTGGTCAGACCTCACCTGGAGTACTGTGTCCAAGTTCTGGGCACCACAGTTCAAGAAGGACACTGACAAACTGGAACGTGTGCAGAGGAGGGCAACCAAAATGGTCAAAGGTCTGGAAATGATGCCTTATGAGGAATGGCTAAGGGAGCTGGGCATGTTTAGCCTGGAGAAGAGGAGGTTAAGGGGTGATATGATAGCCATGTTCAAATATATAAAAGGATGTCATATAGAGGAGGGAGAAAAGTTGTTTTCTGCTGCTCCAGAGAAGCGGACATGGAGCAATGGATCCAAACTACAAGAAAGAAGATTCCACCTAAACATTAGGAAGAACTTCCTGACAGTAAGAGCTGTTCGACAGTGGAATTTGCTGCCAAGGAGTGTGGTGGAGTCTCCTACTTTGGAGGTCTTTAAGAAGAGGCTTGACAACCATATGTCAGGAGTGCTCTGATGGTGTTTCCTGCTTGGCAGGGGATTGGACTCGATGGCCCTTGTGGTCTATTCCAACTCTATGATTCTATGATTCTATGAATTCTGAGAAGAACCAAGATGATCTGCACTTCCCAGGCTAACACGCATGGATCGGAATGTAAGCTATTCATCAATTTCCAGTCTCCCCCAATGTTCTGATGCACAGGGGCATAGCTAGCTGCTCCGGCACCCGGAGCGGGGGGGGGCAGGGCGATCTGCACACAGGGTGCTGTGGCGATCCGCCCAGGTGGGTGGCACAGCGATCTGCCCATGGAGTCTGCCTGGTGGACACAAGCCCCATGCTGCCGTTTCAGTAGAGACATGTGGCTTGGGTGCGCTGCAAGCCAGGCCCCATGGTAAGTGCCATCCCCCGCAGTGAGCCATTTTGTCACAGACACCCCAAGGATGACACCCAGGATGAGCCGCACCGCCCACACCCTCCTTCCTACGCTCCTGCCGATGCAGTTCTGAACTCAGAACAATGCAAATATGCATGGAAAGCTGTTTTTTGTGAGGGGGAAAGTGTTTTAGAAATATGGATTTAAATGCAATTTTTGAGAGTTGTTGTTTTTTTTAATGCAGATTAATACAGAAATGGAATAGAGCAGACTTCTAGGTAAACATATGTGAAAGTAAAAAGGACTGAGAATTAGACCGATCCCCTCATCACTCACTGAAAGTTCGATGCCCATAATGTCAGCGAGAACCTATTCATGTTTACTGATCATGCCTCAAAGTCCCACTGCTTTCAGGGGGATTTTCTTCTGAGCTCAGGTGCACAAGATTGCAAGCTTTACTTGAGACTGCAAGCAGCTCCCTTCCATTACCTACATCCCAGTTTATACGTTTGGCTAGAGTTCATTGGTGAATATAACAAGCCCAAAGATGAAAGAAAGGAGGCTGATTGTGTCCTTGAAAATGCTGCTGTCGATCTGGATTGTTTTTTAATGCATAGGCCTGGCAGGGGGATTTTGAGACAGAAAAAAAGCAAGATGCTAGGAAGTGTTTCCTTAATTTTCAATTCCTCAACAAATTTCATTATTTTTAATGTTCTTGTCAATCTACCTATAAACTCCAATGCACATATTTGTTTATTATTTATCGTGATGAGTAATAGACTCTAGGTGGCATATAATAATGTAGCCAACACAAATTAAAAGACAAATCAAATTATACAGTAAAATATCAAATTAGATAAAAGACAACATCAATCCCCAAAATACCCCATTAAAAATTGCTGCAATAATCTCACTGGGGATACACAATATTAAAAGGTGTCAAAAGGTCAGGGTAAAGTGAACAAAAAATTCTTTTTCTTTGCCTGATGCTGAAAATATATCACTTTAGGTGCAAGGCAGAGAGAGCCAACAGTCAAGCATTGAGGAGCCAACACTGAAAAGTCTTTCTCTCGTACATGCCTTAAGAAAATGGACAACATGCACTAGATAGTAACAGGGGATTGTGGATTTGCAATGTAGTGATTCCTGAAAATGACAATAGGCTAAAAAAGTGAGGCCTGCAACAAAACATTGCACCCTTAACTACAAGTTAGTTTGTGTTGCTGTTTCGCAGAATTTCCACTAGTTCCCCATACAAATTAATCAGGAGATTTTAGCATAGCAGCCAATATTATGAGTGGTGAGCTAGAAAACTGCAGAATTGAACTATGCCAAACAAAGGAATCCAACCCCCCATTCCAGCATACTGGTGGCAATTTGGCTGCCGCAGCAGCCCTCTGCCTGCCTCTGCTGGCAAGGACCTCTGCCACCAGGCAAAAATGCAGATGGGCAGAAGGTAACACTGGTGGTACCCTTGCCAGCGGCAGCTGGAGAGAATCCCATTAATGGGAAGTTTCTGGTGTGAGATAGAGTGAAGCTGGTCCTGTGAAGGACACACTGGGTTCTAAGCTGGGCCAGCTATGGGCCATCAGCCTGATCCAGGACTCTCCACCACATCAGCCAGCAAAAACTGGCACAGCAAAAATTGGTGCTCCCCCCCTCATCTTCTTCCCTGGCTTTCACAAGCAGCAGCCCTTCTGCTCCCCAGGCTATGACCTCCAGGTGTGGCCTTAGACCATGGGTAAGCAAACTAAGGCCTGCGGGCTGGATCAGGCCCAATCACCGCCTAGATCTGGCCCGCAGACAGTCCAGGAATCACCGCATGGATTGCCAGTGTGTGGGTCGCCAGCACGCCTGTTCTTTCCCTCTCTCTCACACGGCGGAGCTTTTCTCCTCAGGGACGGAGCAATCTTGTCCCACACCAGGCACTGTCAACAGCAGGAATCAGCTTGCCCGCCTGCCCACCTCAGCTGGCTGCTGCTGCGTTTTCCTCCTGCTCCTCCTCCCTCTCCCTCAGTCCGTCCTTCCTTCCTTCTTTGCGCCCCTTTTCCAAGCTGCTTTCTCACATGCTTTCTTTGTCACCATCTGCCTGCCTCCCTCCTTCATTCCTCCCATGGTGTTCGGGCAGGTTGTTACAGTGGCCGTGGCTGCCGCTTGCGGGTTGGCAGGCAGCTGTCTTCTTCTCCACAGCACCTCTCAGGAAGCAGCAGCAGCAGGTGGTGGGTAAAAGCTCCAGCGACGCTCTGGTTCCCCTACCTCCGTCCATGGCTCCTCTGCTTGGGCTGCTGCTTCTGTCTTCGCCGGCCAACACAGCCTCCTACCCCACCATGGTGCCTGGCTGGCTGGAGAAGCCCAACTGCGGCTATTGGGGCGACAACTGGGACAGGTAAAGCGAAGCATCTTCAGGCCTCTTTGCGAGCAGGCAAAAATCATTCCTTTCCCCCCAAAAAAATATAGTCTGCCCCCCCCAGGTCTGTGGGATAGTGGACTTGCCCCCTGCTGAAAAAGTTTGCTGATCCCTGCCTTAGACTGTTATCTCTCAGCCTTAGTATCCTCCCAGCTGCAACACAAGGGGATAACCCTTTGTAAGGTTTCCTGAAAGAATATATGTGAAGTGCTGTGAACACTCCAAAAGTGTTAAGGTTGACTCTACAGCCTTATGTAAAACAAATCAATTGCTTCTCATGTTTTTGAGTCCTTAAGGACATTTAGCAAGGTCACGGTTGAGGCTTTGTTTGAAGCCGGGGTTCCCCAACTCTCTGTTTGCACAACAAGGAGCCGCTTGGGCTTCCAAAAGGGTTCAGTGCTTCCATGTAAGTTTTTTGTACTGTTCACTATCTAGGAAAGTCTGTGGTGCATGTTGCATCAAAATGTGGTTGCTGTTGTTGTTTTTTACCCAGAAGGATCTGTTTTCCCTTTCTCCTTAAAACTATTAAAAAGTATTAATAGCTGCAATCACCAGGGCGGGGGGGGAGAATATTTCAACTCTTTTGTCAATTATGCTACTTAATGGCATGATAGGACAGAGCACAGTAGGGGGTATATTTGAAGGTCATTAGCAATGCATGAGTGATGCAGCTCCTCCTCTGGAGAGAGGAGGCGGGACGCTGGGGAAAGCTTTCATTTTGATTTAGCAGAGGTTATCGCAGCATGAAAAGCAGGAGAGATGATTCCAAAAGAAAAGAAAAGCTACACAGCGCCTGTATGTGCAGGGGTCACAATTCAGTAACTGGAATTCATTTCACCGGTTTGATGTGCAGAATTTGTGCTATGTGTTTTTTGCTCATAATCTGACTCACACAATGTCACGCAAGAAGACATATTATACCTCTCTTTTTTTGTATATAAGACACCCCCATGAATAAGACACCCCCTATTTTTTTAAACCCAAAATTAAGAAGTTTAGCTTTTTTGGGGGGTGGGGGAGGTCACTTCTGCCAGTCACTCACCTGCCTGCCCGCCACTGCCGATCGCTTGCCACAGCCACTGCCGATCGTACACCTCGCCGCAGCTCCCAATTGCTTGCCCAATTGCTGCAGCCACAGCCAATTGCCAGCAGGCCTTGCCACAGCCACCAATCACCTGCCCAATCACTGCTGTCAATCTCCTGCTTGCTGCTGCCATTCATCGCATGTCCCCCCTTTGCATTCACTATCTGTGTATAAGACTACACAATTTTTGCCTAATTTTTTTTTAGCAAAAAGCATCATCTTATACACAGAAAAATACGGTAATTCATTATATGGCACTAAGATGTATTGCAATACATCAAGTGGTTACTTTTAGGGCTAAAAGAAAGTTGCAAAAGGGAGCTGAAACACTGAAAAGGTTTACCTTCTTCTTAACACAGGACACAGTATCTACTGTGATGTAAGTAGATATCATTTATTTATTGTATGCAGTGTATTCAGAGAGGGGAATTTTTTTAATGAAAGGTTTATTTATATAGTATTTTCCTAAAGAGTTGGTGTGCCACGCTTTAGATTTACAGCAAAATTAAGTCTTTCCTTCCACCCTTACACACACACACACACACCGGTTACTGTGTACATGGGTCATGGAGGGGAATAAAACCCTGGTGTTATTTTCTTAAGAATCTCAAAAAGCATTTTAATCTGGCAGACAATTGCTACTATCTTAAAGCATAGGCCTCTTTTCCCCCGTTCAGTTTTTCCTTCTATGAATTGGTTACATACACAATTTCAAACCCCACAAAAGAGCACACTCTTTTTATTAAAGCTATTAGTACAATTAAAATACCGTCCTCCTACCCACAAAAGGATTTGTGGACCATTTAACAGCTCTCGTTTTGCATTACAATCCAATTTTCTAAGGAAGAATCATAAAGCATCCGAAGACCTTCTGTTTGAGAGCAGCAGCGGAGGCTCAGGTCAGTCAAGATATCTTATAGTCAATATTTCATGAAAATGAGAAAAGTTTTGATGGCTCATCTAATCGATGGCCTTGCCAGGGTAGGGCTGCTCCCTATCGAAAAATTGCCAGTTTTAAATTGGGATCAGGCAAAGGTCACATTCAGACTGATACTGAAGGCCTTGAAAGTCAGGGCTCCCAGCACAGTTCAGTGGATATCAAGTGACAGGGAACATTTGTGTTACATTTCCTCTCGTTTTCATCCCCGGTCCTCTGAGGTATAAGTGACTGCAAGGGGGTGGCGATACACAGGCAATTATAACTGCTCCATTGAGCAATATAACATGGTTTTCATCTTAGCCAGTTCTTTTGTACTTATATAAATTTCCCCTTAGCAACTTCCAAAATGCAGCGAGAGCCCACAATAATGGTGGGCATAAGACCTCTCTGAGTCAGGGTGGGAGTGCCTATCATTCGCCCTGTGCATGATGGACTGGAAGCCCTTGATGTTTCAAGGCTGAGTCCTGGGTCCAAGCTAGTGGATGCAGGTGCCAGGGCCGGCCCACTCATGAGGCAATGGGAGGCAACTGCCTCAGGCGGCAGTTTGTCCAGAAATTCAGATGTACAGAATTTGCGACAGTAGTTTTCAGATTCCTTAAGCACTGCATCCACAACTTCAATGCTCCCACAGCCCAGGGTAGAAGAAATGCTGCTTTGCTGCACCTGTTCCCAGGTTGGATCCTGTGCATCCAGTGCTAGGCTCAGCTGAAACACCCCGTTTTTGAGGTTTCTGCTGGGTGGTAGCTTCCACCCAATATTTGAGCAGGTGCAGTGCACCCTTGAGGCTCCCCAGAGACAGCAGAGCTCCCTGACTAGTGGAGGCTGCTTGGGTCAGAAAGAGCTGAACAGAGGGGCTTCTCTACTCTATCCAAATCTCCTCCAGCGCAGCAGATCAGGGGCTTGGGTCACTCTCTAATTTGTTGCCATGTTCTCTATGTACAGACTGCTTGCAATCTGCTAAATATCTCTCATGCACATAACTGCTTATGCAACGTTTCAAATACATCTCACAAAATCTCAATTCTTATCCCCTCTGTTTCTGTAGAATGAATTTGTGTATATGTTGCAAATAACAATTGCTGATCAGGCCTGCAAAATAAAATTTCTGAATAAAGTTTATTTGTGCCCCATATAATCACTTTAAATGGAACCAAACAATTGTTACATCTAAAAAGGTTTTTTTTATTTATTTTAACTCATTTTCACAGTACTTGAGAGACTTCCAGAATAATTTATAGAGTCTCCATAGCTAATTCTTTACCATCCCTTTCTATTGTCTTGCTTCTTTTGAATTCAAATGCTTCACATCTTTAAAACTCTGTTGCCTCAGGCTCTTTATTATCCAATCAGTCCCAGTCTGTTAAGCTTCAAATGTTCCTTGATATACTGATCTTACAGTATTCCTTCCCCACCTCACCCCCCGCAGCCATTCAGGACTGAAAGAAATCAGTAGGACTTCAGTGAGTTCAAAGACGGACTATTTACTTTTTCTGCTGCTCAATTTCCTGAAAGCTCAGAAGGTTCCTCAATGATATTGAAAGAGATATACAGTACCGGACTGGCTCATTGTCTAGTTTATTCCACTCTTCTGATTGTTCAGCCTTTCCTTTGGTCTTTTCTCTTTCTTCTCACCCTTGTTCCCTCTGGGGTCTTCCCAAATATGATCACCAAACACACATTCAGCCCGATCGACAAGTGGAGTTTATTACGGAGAAATTTGCTTAGGAGCTTCTACTAAAATTTCCCTCCAAATCCCATACTCCAGCCTCAGCTGCAGCTGGCCTTCACTTGGGGAGACAGGAGATATTCCCTCGTTTACAAAGTTGCACTGACTTCCACTGGAGAGGTGTAAGCACTTTAAACCAGAGGTGGTGAACCTGTGGCTTTCTGGGGTTGGGGTTGGACCTTTCCGTTGACTATGTTGGCTGCAGCTGATAGAATTTTGTTGTCCCCGAGAGGGGGCAATGACAATAAATATATTATTATTATTATTATTATTATTATTATTATTATTGGTGGAGAAGAACCAGAGATTCCCCATCTCTGCTTCAAATGAATGAGAATTAAGAGTGTCTAACTCTAGTTGAATTGTGCCAAGTTTCTCTCTGAGTGTGAGGGTTTCTTTTTGTAGCGGGAAACGGGTGTGTTTTTTGTCTCTCAAGTAGAAATTCATGCTGGGGGTGAAGTGTGACTACTGTGGCACAATAAGCATGATTGGGAAGAAAATACTCATGGAAGACAACAGAATCGGAATGCTATACATGCTTACATAGAAAGTCGCCTTATACTGAATCAGACCTGTGGTGAGTATGGCTTGTACTGACTGACAGCAGCTTCCCAGCATTTCTCCTGGACATGCCAAGGATTGAACCTGCAACCTTCCACATGCAAATCAAGCTCTGCCCCACCAAACTATGATCCTTCCTTGAACTGCCCCCCCCCAAAGTTGTCTGGTTTTCTTCAAAGAAACTTTTCTTAGTTTGAGTTAAAATTTTGCCTGTTTAAATTGTGCTCAGAAAGAGGTTAATTTGATTCAGTGACCTGTGTCTCCAAAGGCACCACGGTTCTGTCTCCAGAATAAGCGCCGAGAAGGAAAGCACACATTGCACTAGAGCAGACTTGGCCTGAGTGAAAGGAAATATTGATATGTTCCCTCCCCTCTCGGCGCAGGGGACATGTGTCCTGCTGCTCTTGTGAACTGGCGCTCAGCAAAAAGCAGAGGGCTCTTTTGTGCCGAGCTGAAAGCAGCTGCTGGCACATTTATTCCAATGAACAATGTGTATATTCTGCTTCTCCATAATGCCCATCGTTTGCCGCCGATCCCAGGTGGAACTTTTTTAATATACTTCTATGAAGAAAATCTGTTGCACAAGAATGGATAGCTGAGGACAGAGCTAGTTGTCATCTTGACATGTGTCCTCAAGCCGTTGGATTTATTTTATTTTACTTTTAACAAAGGAAGGAGAATGGGGAAGTTGGGGACACATACAGAGGAGGATCAATGGATGGGACTAGGAGGGATGCACAACCAATAATTCCCTTAATAACCACCCCAGGCATTTCCCCCACAGCTGAGCTTATTTTTGGCTACAGAGTCCATCTTCGGGAGAAATCAATGAAACAGCAGTAGAGAAGTCTAGGTGCTGGGGAGAGCCAGTGGGTGGGGTCAAGGATTGAGCATGCTCTCTCCCAGCTACCAAAGTACCCTTGCAAGCACCCCCTCTCACCACAACAGTGTTATGAGTAAAATATGGGCAGAGAAACTCCTTTCTCCATAATAACTATTGGATTCTGCCTTTGATTCAGTTGCCTGAATTTTTAATTCAGGAGCAAACAGAAAACTCTTGAGTGCTGGAAGCAGATGTTGTCGGAAGCAGGAGAAATTTCATTTTCCCCATCCCTCTATTTCTTATGCAAAAGCAGCATTGTGCTTAAAAGAGAGATTCTTTTCTCATCTTTCTGGGGACCAAACGCCTGGCTGCTGGTACTCCGCCTTCATTTTTCATCTGCTTAAGTAAAGAACTGGGGATTACCATATTCTGGACAAAAATTCAACAGAGCAGCCCACCATCCTGAATGTTGCACTAATGCCCAAGTGAGAGAAAATGTGGAGACCCAGCGTATTTCAACAAAATGAGATTCGGTTCTATTCATTTTGGAAAAGTTCAGGAAAAGAATTTGGAGCAGCCCTATAAGGGTTTCTCCCTGTGTAAATTTAAAGGCAGAACTTCTTACAGTATCAGTTCTTCAATGTAATGAAGATTTTAGCAATGAATCATTATTATTATTCAATTTATTAGTTGTTTGCCACCTTAGGAGTCTCCATGCAACGTACAAAATTGCAAGAGAATAAAGCCTAACATAAAATCAGAAAAAGAACAATTCCTCATATTAAAAACCATTCACTAACCTAATAGAACCACAACAAAAATATACAGCAAAATCATGAAAGAGTGAGCATTGCTGGAAGGGAATCTACAAAGACTGCAAATTTCTCTCATGTGGGTTTAATTTGTCTGGCAGTCAAGACCTTCTGACTGAAAACAATCAACAGAATGATGCAAGCTCTATTCATTATAGACCTTTATGCCCCAGTAGTCTCCCTCTTGGTTGGATAACACTTCAGTTAAGGAGTTTGCTATGGCTTTGTTTATTATAGCAAAAATGGTTATTGCCCTCCATTGGTAGAACTTTGACCCTTTATGTCCACAGCTAGGAATGGAACAGGACTGGGAGGAGCAGGATGAGAGAGGACACCAAGATTGGGTAAATCAGGGCACAGTTGTTTTAAATTGGTGTGGGTATTGGTGTGGCATACACGCTTGCAGTAGGCTTTGTGCCAGTGGTATCCCATAGCTCAACTTGCTGGGAGTTGTAGAGGGTTGCCAGCCTTGCTCTGGTGAAATATAAATAAGTATTGTGTGGTTCTCTTGACTGGGACCAGGACCAGCTCTTTGTTTTGCTTAAGCAGTTTGCAAGTGGGGACGCTTTGCTGTGCGATTGTAATGCCTTTGAATCCGTAGGATATGATTTCTCTTCTCACTGTGCTGAGCAAAGGCAAATTCATCCTAGGGTGAGTTAATGGTTCCAGCCAATGTGACTTTAGGAAATTTGGCAGACAAACCTCATTAAAACAGCAGGGCCCATATTCTGTTTATCACACACACACACACACACACACACACACACACACACAATTTATTCCAATTCAATTTACTAACTCGCTCTGACTTCTGTCGAAAAATGCAGTCTCCATCAACATCAGCTCTCTTCTCCAAATGAAGGAATGTCAGCTGCTTTATGCTTCACTGCAGTGAGCTGCGATTCACGGGGTCCGAGAGACTAATTGTGAGGCATTAACAAATTGTATCACAAGAAACTGATAATGATTCTGCAGTAACCATTCACATCCTCTCTGAAATGCTCATGTTTCCACCCATGTCGCCATCCAAGTACATAATGTTCAATGGGCTGAACAATTTCTCAGCGTGCCTCTGTGCCTTTTGTATCAGGGGCTATTCTAAACTGTGTGGCACAGGCTTGCTATGTTGTGTATTAGCATCCTGACACTAAAATTAAACTTTGGGATTTCTGGAGAATACACACCTCTGAGAGACTCTGCCCACCGGGCCTTAATTCTTTAGCAGGAAGACTACCAAAGGTTATGGAGAAGTTATAGGTATATGTCTGGCTGTATCTGATATATATCAAGTCTTTGGAACTTATTTCAGTTGAATTTCTGCACTAGGAAGACTGTTCATCAATGTAGTCATAAGAAACTCCAGAGTGGGTGTTAATGTGTCTTGAGGGCAGTTGTTTTTTTCATGCACCTGTAACAGAGTTCAAATAAAGCAAATCACTAGGCACATTTGCAAATACGCAAGTCCAGTTACGAACAACTCTGGGGTTGCTGCACTCATCTCGCTTTACAGGCCGAGGGAGCCGGCGTTTATCCACTTCCACAAACAGTTTTTCCGGGTCATGTGGCCAGCATGACTAAGCCGCTTCTGGCAAAACCAGAGCAGCACACGGAAACACCATTTACCTTCCCGCCGGAGCAGTATCTATTTATCTATTTGCACTTTTGGGGTGCTTTCGAACTGCTAGGTTTGCAGGAGCAGGGACCGAACAATGGGAACTCACCCTGTCACAGGGATTCGAACCGCCGACCTTTCGATCGGCAAGCCCAAGCTGCACAGTGGTTTAACCCACAGTGCCACCCGTGTTCCGCTAAGAATAAGCATAGGTGACCTGAAACCTGGAGAGGAGGCACATCTGCACCTTGCCATGCCTAAATAGCTGCCCTGCCAGCACCTTACAGGACACACATACCTCTTGTGCTATTCCTCTCCTTGTCTGATTTCTTTTTGTTTGGATTGCGGATCATTACTGTGGTGACATATGTTGCCTTTGACTACTGTACAAGAGCTAAGTACTATTACTATTGTTACTGAGATCAAACACTGCAAAAGCTGCTATGCTATTTATTATGCATAATCAAAATGTTGTGATGCTTCTTCCTCTTCTTTCTCATAATTTGAGACATTTATGAAGAAAGTAAACACAGAGAAGCAGGGCTGTTTATTTTCACTTTTTCTTTTTTATATGTGTGGTGTGAAGAGTTGGGGGGGTGCTTCAAGCTGTGTTCAGCAGCCTCGGGCATCTGTGACTGGCATCCCAGCCTTCATACGCGGGTTATTCTAGCTTTCAATGTGTGCATTCAATAAGCAAGGTTGCCTACCCACATTGCACAGTAAAGATGCATTTAAATGAAATCTCAGGCCACCAGTCTTTAGAAGACGAGTAGCCATGGTGGCACTCTCCAGACATTGTTGACTATAACTCCCATCATCCTAACAATTGAGTACACCTGGCTGGGGCAACTGAAAGTTGTAGTTAGGGATAAGGAAGAAATTCTTTTCCGTTTGCATTTAAGTATGACATACCCATTTCACTGTTTCCAGAACAATTCAAGAACTGGAAAAGAGCCATCCTTCAAAATTCACACTTCTCTGAATTTTGCAATGCAGTTCTCCAGCCAACGAATGCATGTCAAAATTCATATACTGTGGGAAAGTGTATGTACAAGTGCAAATGTTCATGAAAATTGCCTACAAAAATGCATTATATGAGAATATTATTCTGCAGAAGTGTGTACATTAGGCAAAATTTCATACAAACATATATTTTGGGAGGAAAATCCTGATGAATGCTGATTAATTTTTGTGAGGACTTTAAATAATAAAAAAATCACAGACTGATGGGGAAAGTGGACAATGGAAATTAAGAATGGGGGGAAATAAAAATAAATGAGAGAAGCCAAAATGGAAATATTCGGTCATCCCTAGTTGTAGACTAGAATATTTAGATGGCACAACGTTGGCTCCCCCTGCTTTAGAGGACCTTGACTACTGCATGCTACTTATGCACATGTTTGATGGTGATGAAATAGAAAAGCAGACAAGTGTTTTTTTTTAAAAAGCTGAAGGTTCAGTTTTAACCAGTGCTGGTTCTGCTTTCACATTGTGCAAAAGAATCACAACCAACCCAAAGTATGCATTGGGGGGGTATTGTTTTTGTTTATTACTATGTGATGGGGTTTTGTGTTTTTATATTGTAAACTACGCTGTGATCCTTGGATGAAGGGCATCCTCATCATCAGTGCTCTTTTTCAGGGGGTGCTCAAGGGTATGCAGTACTGGTACCTCTTTTTCGTTGTTAAAAAGTGTTTAAAAGTGTGACACTTACTGTAACAACTTCATGGTGAGTTCCAGCACGTGTTTTTCTAGGGGGGGGGAGCACTGACCGCCATATATGGTAGAAAAATAGGGATCGCTGTTGTTTAGAATGTGGTAGAGAACTTTTAGTCTAACTTCCCCATCACATACTAAACAACATTGATCCCTATTTTGCTACCATAGGTGGGTTTTTATATGAACTTACCAGATTTGCACGGACTAAGGCACAGAGTGAAACCTAAGCTATCCCCTAAGTATAAGCTTTTATACTTCCCATAAAATAGATGATAGATGATAGATAGATAGATAGATAGATAGATAGATAGATAGATAGATGATAGATAGATAGATGATAGATAGATAGATAGATAGATAGATAGATAGATAGATAGATAGATAGATAGATGATAGATAGATAGATGATGATAGATGATAGATAGATAGATGATAGATAGATAGATAGATAGATGATAGATAGATAGATAGATAGATAGATAGATGATAGATAGATAGATAGATAGATGATGATAGATGATAGATAGATAGATGATAGATAGATAGATAGATAGATAGATAGATAGATAGATGATAGATAGATAGATAGATAGATAGATAGATGATAGATAGATAGATAGATAGATGATAGATAGATATTATAGATAGATGAGAGAGAGAGAGAGAGATGGTGATAGATAGATAGATGATAGATAGATGATAAATGATAGATAGATGATAGATGATAGATGATAGATAGATAGATAGATAGATGATAGATAGATAGATAGATAGATAGATAGATGATAGATAGATGATAGATAGATGATAGATGATAGATGATAGATAGATAGATAGATAGATGATAGATAGATAGATAGATGATAGATAGATAGATAGATAGATGATAGATAGATAGATAGATAGATAGATAGATAGATAGATAGATGATAGATAGATGATAGATAGATAGATAGATAGATAGATAGATAGATAGATAGATAGATGATAGATAGATAGATAGAGCTTTAAAAATGCATATTAAAAATGCAAACTTCCATATGGATTTGGTAGATTAATGTCAAAACATGCCAGAACAGGGTGGCCACATGTAATAGTTATACTGTAAATAAACTGTTTCAACAATGCCTAATAGGCTGCAGATTGTAACTTTATATTGTTGTCAATCAGGGGATTGGCCATCTGAGGGATCCCTCACAGTGCTGTGATTCTTAGTTATGAGACTGAGCTATGGGCAAGGGAGGACTAATGAGACAAAAGCAGAAATGCTGGCAAGGACCCTGGCAGAGCAGTCAATGAATCACATTTGCTAAGGAGATGTCTCTCCATGGACAGGAACGCTGGAAGCAGGGGGCAATTGGCAAGAATCAACAGGGCAACTTGTGCAACTCATATTTCTTTTTACATCTGATCAGAAATGCACAAGAGGATATTGCTCACAAGCAGCCCAACTAACCTCAGACATTTTTACCAGGAAATGCTTCTTCTTTAAAAGGTGGTGTTTCCTATTCAGCTTTCTTTGTTGGGCACAACTATGGGTTGGAAGTAGTCCCCACTGAAATAAGAGCAAATTAATGTAGTTGTTGTGATAAACTTTTCGCACTGAAAATCAATGGGGCCTAGGTTCAGCTAATACAGTCTAGATCCTAACCAGTGTCTGGGGAAAAAATACCTGCTGCCAGAAAGATTCCTTGAAGAACCAATTTCCCTTTCACTCATAAAAAGACATTTCAATCTGAAGTGCACTGCAGCAATTCAATAGAGGTATGCTTAAAGCAGGGACGCGGGTGGCGCTGTGGGCTAAAGCCTCAGCGCCTAGGGCTTGCCGATCGAAAGGTCGGCGGTTCGAATCCCCGCGGCGGGGTGCGCTCCCGCTGCTCGGTCCCAGCGCCTGCCCACCTAGCAGTTCGAAAGCACCCCCGGGGGCAAGTAGATAAATAGGTACCGCTTACCAGCGGGAAGGTAAACGGCGTTCCGTGTGCGGCTCTGGCTCGCCAGAGCAGCGTTGTCACGCTGGCCACGTGACCCGGAAGTGTCTTCGGACAGCGCTGGCCCCCGGCCAATAGATGTGAGATGGGCGCACAAACCCCAGAGTCTGTCAAGACTGGCCCGTTTGGGCAGGGGTACCTTTACCTTTACCTTTATGCTTAAAGCACGTTGAAGCCATGGGCTTCTGCAGGCTTATTTTTTTTACGGATTTCGTAACCTTTGCGGGCTCTTCTGCTCTCTACATTCATCTTTTAGTCTTGCAGGTTACCTTACCTCCAACTTTCCCCAAAGCGTGAGAACTTTCATTTTATGATTGCTTTATAGCCATTATTCACAGGAACAGAGGGCGCTAAGAATGTCACTACAGACTTTATTGGTTGTGTCCATTTTTTAAAAATGGAGGGGGAAATTTTGTGCCTTGCTGCTTCTGAAGAAGAGTGCAAGTGTTTGTTTTGCCAAGTGGTAACTTTACATCAGGGGTGGGGAACCTGTGGCCTTCCCTATACTGCTAGACTACAACTCCCAACATCAATCATGATTGGTTGGGGTGGCTGATGGGAGTTGGAGTCCCATCTGGTGGGTCACAGTTCCTACTCTGCACAATCATTTATGAGTGAGACCTCTTCTCCTCCTCTCCCCACCCTCAAGCACAGTGCAACTATCCCCCCCCCCGGTGTTATTTGTAGCTTCCACTGCGGGTGGGGAGAGGGTTTTTTCATCAGGCCCACAATAACGAAAGAAAGGGTTAAGCCTTCTCCCAGCATGGTTGCAGTCTTGATTAGGAGCTTCCCCCATCAGCTATTTACCATTTTTTAAAAAACCAAATAGATCTGAAAACGACGAGTGATGCATTTTAGTACCACATGTAGAAATGTAGCCAGGAGGTTAAAGAGAGAGACGTTTGCATGATCAAAATGGTGGGGAGAGAATCAACACCTTGGCTCTCAGGAAATTACCAAGAAAGAAATGAGTCTCAAACAACATCTGTATTGATTGCAGAGGGCATTTCTTCCTTGATTGCTGCTGTGAGGCATCACTATTGCAACAACAAGGGACATTCATCCCATAAATGCAATTACCACAAAAGTTTTGTCTTTACTTAAAAATCTGTCAAGCTGTTTTGCCGTTGCTCTTTCAAACACCCACTTAGTCATTTTCTCTCCTTCAGCACTGAGAAACAATCCCACTCCAGAGAGCTCTAGCAGCAGAAACCTTGTTACCGGAACCTTAAATCAGTTCAGTTTCATTTGCTAGCAATGGAGAAAAGCCACTTCCCTTTCCCGCCACTGCAGGATGACTTCATTTGGTCCCCTCTGCCTGTGCCTCACACCGAGCGACAGGGGAGAATTCAACCCAGTTCACATTTCAAGCTGAACTTATCTGTGATCTCCAAAACAAGAGGTGGACTAAAACATAACTATCCTTCAAGATTCACACTTATCTGAGTCGTGTGCTCTGCATGTACTAAAGTGTGCATATAAATGCATATGATGTTGTTGTTGTCATCTTGAGAGACAATGGAGTGCATCTCCAGGGGTGAAATCAAACCGTTGTGTTTGCAACACCAAAGTGACCTCTCCGGGGTGCAAGCCTGGGAAGTGTGTATGGAGGTCCTTGACTGCCCAGATGAGAGGACCCTCCTTTTGGCCTCGCTGATGTTGTCCAAAGGAAAGCAGAGCAATACGTTTTAGCACCAGCTTGGCTGCAGGAGTTGCTGGAAGGAAGTGTATAAGTCACTATCCAACCATCTGAGGCACTCCTCGCCAGATTTGTGTAGGGTTTACACTTTAGCCTTTTCTCCTCCCAAATATATCCTACAAGGCAGCAGAGGTTAGGATCAGAATTTTCCTTCTCCTAGACTGCCTACCTTCCCCAACTACCCCTTACTTCTCTCTACAGCACTTGCAGAAATCACCTTCTTGACCATTGGACCCATTATTTGTCTTGTCTGGTCAATCTGCCAGAGCCTGTCTTCGCATGCAGGGGAAATTCCTAACTCACCCAGGGTTTGGGACCCATCAGCTAAGCTCACCTGGTTTAGCTGGTAGCTTCTAGGAGCCACAGGTGAGAACTGAGTGCAGGATGGAGACCAAAGGTAGACAAACAACCCCAGAAGGAGCACAACATGGCTCTCACCAGAGGTACTACCCCCTCCCCTAACACCCCATGCTCCTCAAATGCGTATATTAGTGAAGAGTATGGACAAGCAACACTAAATGCCTTCCTTCTAGCTGAAGCTAAGTGGGATTCTGTGAGGCAGGAACAGCCAACAGCCTTCCTCTGTGTGACATCAGTGATTGACTTTCAAGACCTCCTGAGCTCTGGGATCTAAAGTTTCCTGGATCCAAGCTTTTCAGGGCCTTGTATATTAATTTGGGGATGAGGCATATATCCTCTGTGGGGACTTGCACACAGAAAAAGACTGCAGACACATGTTTTACAATAGATGAAGCAAGAGACATAGGAAAGATGGCAACTCTGATACTTGCAACAACTCATTCTTCTGTAAAAAAACCCCATCTTGTGCACAAAATGCTTTGCCAGTTGCGTTCCTTTATATCCAGGCACCACTTCTTCTTAAGAAGCCATTTTCGAAAGTCAAAAGAGTGATACATCCTTCAGGCAGTGTTTTGAAATGTAAAAGCACAGCTCGTGAGTCAAGCTTAAGAATGCACACCAAAACATTTCAAGATGGCATTTCCCCCTGAGTTTACAGCAACTGAACATTGTAAGATCATTCACCAAACTCTTCTCACTGTTTTACATCAATACTTGAGACACTTACTATGTAAAAAAGAGATGTTTAAAATAATTCTCCCCACCACCACCACAAGAGGCAGTTGTCTTATATAGATCAACTTTTCACACTGGCTTAATGGTCAGAAACAGTTTGTGTGTGTCTGCTTTGTGCTTTCGGTTTGGCTCTCCCAAATTTGCTCTGCCTCCAAAATCTGAAAGTTAAGGGTTGAAACTAAGGCTGCTCATGCTGAAATCTGCGTTGCCTTAAAACATGTCTCTGCAGTCTTTTTCTGTGTGCAAGTCCCCACAGAGGGTATATGCCTCATCCTCAAATTAATATACAAGGCCCTGAAAAGCTTGGATCCAGGATACTTTAGATCCCAGAAGGCTGTTGGTTGTTTCCTGCCTCACAGAATCCCACCTAGCTTCAGCTAGAAGAGCTGAGGAGAGCTTGCTTCCCTGCTCCCCCCTTTTTTGCATGATTAGCTGCAAGAGAATTGTCATTTTCTGTAGCGCCAGGTGCCCACTGAGACAAACAGTAGGTGGAGCTAGAGCCAATTACAGGTGGAGCCAATCCACCCTGGTTTTACTTCCATCCTCCCCCCTGATGAGTTCTACAAAGGCAACACTAAGACGAAGGAGGATTCCGGCAAGAAGGCAGACTGGTAGGGGCTGAACTAGGGGCAGACTCAGATTGGCATGGCAGCACTCCATTGGTCCTAATGCACCAAACTCCACTGCCCATCTGTATTGGCATTCCACCGGCATTTGAAGATGCATCTGTTCACACAGGCAATTCCCCAATTCCTCAACCTGGGTCTCTTGTTTTAATGTTTGTATTGTTTCAATTGGATAATTGGATTTTTGGGGGGTGGGGTATTTTAATTATGGTTGCTTTGAGTTTTAATTTGATTTTTTGTGTGTGTTATTATTATGAATGTTTTTATTTTAATATTTGTGCAGTTGATCTTTATACTTGTAGAGCACTTAAGAGAGCTGAAGAACATACAGAGACTTCTGAAAATAACCTCTAAGCGGGGGGGGGGGGGAGGAATGCACCTGTAATGTGGCTGTCATGTGGGGCCAGTCAGTGTGACATTCTGGCAACAGTTTGTAACTCTCCATGTCAAGAGAAACAACAATGTGCCTCCCCTACCCATAGATGACCCTCACTCCACCAATTTGAGGGCATCACCCCTCACAGTTCCTCATATGAAACAAATGACTGCCTGAAAAGTAGTCAGGAACACAGTACACACCTGGCATCACTGCAATATACAAGCTCTTGTGTCACACACATACCTGGGCATTTTGGAATTCTTTGTTTTGCTCATTCTTCCTTCAATGGATCAGAGATAATATGTTTAAATGCCACACACACACACACAATTTTTAAAGCTAGGTTCTCTAGAACAGTCCTGTCCATCCAGAGCCACTCGGTGCTTGAATTCTGTAAACAGAATCGGAAATGACAGGAAATGGCAGGTCTGTAGCAAACACTCAACACTTGGCCATTCAATTCCTCTTCCATCTCAGCTCCATTAAGGAGGTCTTTTTTTCCATTTCGTTACCCTCTTGAGTGACACATACTGCTGTGCTGTGCCAAAATCCTCATTCCCCTTATCACAGCTAACATTAACAAGATGACAGCGTGGTATTTTTAAAGAGATTTAAATATTTGATTAAGGGCAGAAGGAGATTTGAACATAATGTCCACGGGGATGGATCAGAGGGGGCGCGTTGGAGTAGGATAGAGAGCTTTCTGAAAGATAAGGTCAACTATTAAAATTACATATTACACATGATGCACACACACATTGTAGAAATGTTATTGTTGGCTCAAAATATTTCTGGACAGATGGAAGGCAAAAAAGGTCTAGTCTTATGGCATCCACCTTCATGCTTCTTGAGAACCAGTGCTATGGAGTAGACAGCATGTTGGACTTGCAGTGGGAAGACCTGTGTTCAAATCCTTGCAGAGTGGTTATGTTCCCTGGGCAAGCTTAGGTCAATTATTCTCTCAGGTCCATCTCACAGGGTTGTTGTGATGTTCTGGGTGGGACTGATGGGAACTTGGTCCAAAACACTTGATGGGCACCAAGTTGGGGAAAGCGGGTCTAGACCTTCCATCACAAGCCTCAAAAGAGAGGGAACATGGTGAAGCTCCATCAAGAGGGAGCTCCATAATGATGGGAGTACCACCAATCATGGAGCCACCCCAAGCTTGCACAATTTCTTGTCCTGGTGCCCTGGCCTGGAGTTCCCAGTAAATTAGAGTTTGTTGTTAGTAGCGAAACCAACCAAAGCTATAACACATATCGTCATCCGCCTGTCCTCCTGCTGCCGCCACGCACAGATCTCACATTTTCTTTGCTCTGCGCATTTTTCCTGACCGTATACGGTCCCAGTTACATAGAGGGCAACCTGTAATCTGGGCATTTATTTTTATTTTTTAAAAAACAGCTTCTATAGCCCACCTTTCAGCTAAATGCACATACAATCCAGAATTTCAAAACAGACAACATAAAAACACAAATCAAATCCAGCACCAGATTAATGGCTGCAGCAGATCAACAGAGCACAGCAGGGTGGGGAAGCATAATTGTAAAAGCCACAGAGCAGTAGTAACAATCATTTCAAAGCGTGGGCCAATAAAACCCTTTGAAGCAAAGTGTGTATACGTGGATAGGGAATGATGCAGCCATATTCAACCTCATTTTTTATATAATCATTTCCACCAGGAAATGTGTGCAAAGTACACAGAAGGATAAAGCACAAAGAAGTATAGCAGAAATTTGCAACTGTAGATGAATTCTTGAGAAAACATCCTGCAGCTTTGCCAGAGGAACACAAGAAGATGTCTAATACAGAGTCAGACTGTAGCAAAATTAACGTTTGAGGCTGAACGAAATCTCCACATGGCGGTGAGAAAACAAAGGGTGTTTATTGCTAGCAATAATGGCTCAGTGGGGTCACTCTCCAAAAGCTGAGCCAGCCCAAAAGGGTGGGGCCTGCTTAATATACATAGCTGTTGTCTATTAAAGCAACACATATACATAAACTTCCTCCAATCTAAAGTTCCAACCCAATACTAATTATACCATGTATGGTCTTTCCTTCATTACCTATTCATTAGGCAAGGAAACAAAGGACTCCCTCACTAAGCAGCCCCTGCTGCACATGGTCTCTTTGCATTCTTTTCTACCTGAGAGGGTTAGCACATGTGAGCACAGCACATCTCATTGTCAAATGTAGACACTTAGGAATGTGTTTACAACCTTGGGAGTAAAGCTGCTCCTAGCACAATATAAGGCACTACAAAGAAACAATAGACACAAGGCCTCTAGCCTGGCTAGTTAGCTGAGCTTATAGGTCTCTATGTGCATCAAGACCACTGGACCCTTCTGGTTCAGTAATATCTACACTGACCCTCCAAGTGTCCCTATTTTCCAGGGATGCCCCTGATTTAGAGGTCCTGGTTTCTGATTTGATCTCAGAACATCCCACTTTTCCTTAGGATGATCCGATTTTCGTTGCAGAAATGTTGGAGGGTATGGAGCTATGCAGTGGCATAGCGTGGGTTGTCAGCACCCGGGGCAAGCCAAGTAATTTGCGCCCCCTAACCCCTAACCTGCCGCCGCCGCTGCTGCTGCCTGGTCTGGTCTGGTGTGGTTCTCTCCCGCGCTCAGCGCTGCGCTGGGCGGCTGCTGCACTGTCCCTCCCCCAGATAGTCCCTCGCTCTCTCTCCCCACCGCACGCCTGGCACACACACACACACCCCTCCACAGTGGGCGGCGACCCAGCGGATCGGATCGGATTCACACAGCCAGCACTGCAGTGAGAGAGAGTGAGCCGGGTAGGGGAAGAGAGCTAAGAGTGCGAGCGCGCCCCCCCATGTTGCACCCGGTGCGGCTGGCCCCCCCTGCACCCCCCACGCTACGCCACTGGAGCTATGCAACCCCTGAGCCGTCTGAAGACAATCCTGCAAAGTGAAGTGGCTTTTTTAATGTTTAATGTTTAATTATGTATGTTGGAAGCCACCCAGAGTGGCTGGGGTAACCCAGTAAGGTGTGTGGGGTATAAATAGTAAAATTATCATTATGGAATGGGATATCCTTATTTTCATCAGAGATGTTTCTAGGTGATGCTGTGTTTCAATTATGGACCTTCTGGGTGTAATGCCGATGTTCTACCAATGAGCTAAAGCCCTTCTGATCTCACATGATCTGCCTCTTACTCCAGGACTTCTCCAACAGAGGGCAGACCTATCCAGTTTTGGAAAGCAGCCTGAACAAGGATGCCTAAAAGCGGCTTCTGTAGCTACTAACGAAGTTTGTTTCTTCTACCTTTTCTTGTGTGACAGATGCTGCAGAAATGACTATACCAATATATTTGCGCTTGGGTTGGTTTTAAGAAGCACCACCCAAGTTAGATATTTTTGCTTTCGCAGCTCTTCTAGAGTTGGGCACCTTGAGGAGGAAGGGCGCGACATAATTTCAGTGACAAATAAATAAAATAATAGTAATCATACCAGCATTAAAATAAATAGGAGTGATTGGCTATTAAACAAATTCTTTTTAAAAGGGATTACTTAAAAGCAATGAAAATAGTTTGGAAGGCAAGGCCTGCCGTCTAGCCACTGGTTGGAAGTTTTTGTGCCAAAAAACCTTTCCCGCCTATAGAACAAATAATCTATTATTTGTAGCAGCTTGACATGCCGCACGTTAGGCCGTGCCATGTGCAATTTATTACTTCCTGCCTTATTCTAACAAAGACTAGAAGCTGCGCAAATTAGACTAGTCCTCAATAGTGACCCGTAGACCTTGTTATTTAATGCCTTTGTTTAGATTTTTTAAAAAGTTATTTACTTCCCTTTTATTTCTGTGGCTCAGGGGAAATAAGTCGTTTGAGACCAGATTTTCTTTAAATGTGATTTTTGTTTTTAAGTGCTGAAGCGCCATCTAGCGGATCCTGGTTAGATGTGTGGAGTTTTGACTAAGTTTGTGTACAGACATACATCATTTGACCTACAAGTTGTTTGTAGAAGCAAGCACGCTGCATTTTGCCCAGATAAACATCTTCTTACCAAGCCTATTTTTCATTTCATTTCACTTCACTTTTAATTTGTGTACAGCCTTTCTGCATTACTATACACAAGGTGGTTTATTTATAGCAACAAAATATACAACACACACCTTATGATGATCAGATCCAATAGAAGAAAGTCATACTAAAACATAACTTTAAAATGGAGCGAATTATATAAAATAAAGTAATATTCAATCGTCTTCAAATATCTTGAGCTCGGGGAGAAACCAGCTGTGTGTGTGTGTATAGCAGGGGATGGGAACAGCAAGCCCTCTAGGTCTCTCTGTGACCCATGGAACTCTCCGTCTGGCCACACAGAATTACTGGCCCCGTTTTCTCCCTCAAGTACTTTTGCCTGGTGTGAATCTGTCCTTGAACTCTAATAAAGCATCTTGCTTGCCTAAATGCAGGATACAGGAGGCAGGGGTGTAGAATATAGCCAGCTCAGCTATGCAAACATAAATTTTGCTTTCACTGCTATGCCTACCAATGGCATGTGGTCCTCAGAATGCTGTCCAGAAGGAAACACATGCCAGGGTGAAAAAGGTTTCCCATCCCTGTTCTATAGCATAAGACATTGCTGGGTGCGCTGCCAACTTACTGCAATCCTTTGACATCATTAAACCACTTCTTTCCAAAGTCCTTTTTTAATTTAGAATTTCATATTAAATTTGTTTAAGAACAAATATATTAACTGAACACACACACCTACACAGCTTTTTGAACTAAGGCTGACAACCTATTTGAAGCATGATGAGGAGCAATGAAAAGGCCAGTTTTCTTGCTCATTGGTTTTGTCAAATTTAACAAATTCACACTCAAACTGCAACATTGGGAGGACAAACATTGCCAGAAGGCGACCCGCACAGAGCTACCACACAGAATTAATGGGGGGCTCAGTCCTCAATACTTCCATAAATTGCTTGGACACTAGAAGATAAAGAAGAGCACACATTTTGTGTTGGCTGAGGGAAGTGAAGAATTAATGTGGTGAGACTTTTTGAAGTGCTTAATTTCGCTCCCTGCCAGTTGCACAAATGTGCATTAGCACAGTCATTAAAGTAAGTATATACTGTTCGGATTTAGCCCAAGAACACTTGTTAATTTGTTTTTCTTTTAAAAACAGAAATTATCTCAGTGCGAAACCAATGCATTTAGAACTGGGTACATCAAAACAGCCCTAACCAAGCTGAAGAGCTCTCTCTCTTAATGGAGTTTCACTTAAATTCCATTATTTCACAGAAAAGAAGGCAGTTTTTTAAAGTGTTCGCCTCTGCTGTCATTGAAACAAAATGATTGGGGGTGGGGGGGTGGGGAGCCAACCTATCTGGAGTGATAAATATGGAATACAGAGGCTGTCTTAATATATTTGTAGCAACTTAGTGGGGGCAGCCACTTCTTGGAGCTCATAAAGGTGATCCCACACACACAAGGTGAGCTCAGGTGGAAGTTTCTTATGAGTGCCACTACCAGAAGCAAATAATACTTGAAGTACAGCTCAGCTTCACAACCCTCCCACCCCCAAGTGGGCGCTGCTGGCAAGTTTTAAACAGCCTTCATAGCTTTAATAGAGGAGTGGAGACTTTTTTTCTTATGAAGGGGCTGTTGAGATTTGAAGGCTGCAGCGAATTGTGGGTGGAACATGAACCGCACCCGCATCAAAATAGAGTTTTCTCTCTGAGCCACTCATTCCTCTTGCACATGTACAGAGCAATTCAGAGAGGAGTGGTCTGGAGAGGAGGAGTTGACTGCAGTGTTGGGAGACCAAATAATGCCAAAGACTGCCTGAAATTAAGATTCCCCTCCCCAGTCTATAAACTCAGGTTGCTGGCTCCCAGTATGTTTCCAAGCACAATTCAAAGTCTTGGTGCTGACCTTTAAAGCCCTAAATGGCCTCAGCCCAGTATACCTGAAGGAGCATCTCCACCCCCATCGTTCAGCCCAGACACTGAGGTCCAGCTCTGAGGGCCTTCTGGAGGTTCCCTCCCTGCGAGAAGTGAGGTTACAGGCAGAGGGCCTTATCAGCAGTGGCACTCGCCCTGTGGAAAGCCATTCCATCAGATGCCAAGGAGATACGTAACTATACAACTTTTAGAAGACATCTGAATGCAGCCCTGGGTAGGGAAGATTTTAGAGTGGCTGGGGCAACCCTGTCGGATAGGCGGATATAAGTGATGATGATGATGATGATGATTAAAAAGAAATATGCAATGAAAGCAAAGATTCTGAAATTGTCAGCCCCATGCCAAATTTCTAATTTGACCTGGTACAAGTACAGACTCACAGAATGCACTCAACACTGTGTTGAAGATGTTATGGAAGCTCTGCAAACACCATCTTGGTAGTCGAGATAACCCTACAATTAATTGGTAGCTTTTACAAGAGTGAGCGCATATATGATTATAGTCACTTGCTTTGATATATGCTAATTGGCTCACTTTTATGTGGGCCCTGGGATGCTGGGCTCTGGGCCCAGAGACAGGAGATATCAGTAAGCCTTGGATAGTTGCCACTTATGCCCTCATGGGTCAGGTGGAGGTTCTGGCCAAACTGATGTATGCTGTCTTCGATATAAGCAATGGTTAACATATTAGCGCTTGGTGGAAAAGTCATCACAACCTCTCAGTGCTGTGGTGTCCATCCCATGTCTGTAAAGGCAGTGAGGCTCTGCAGGTTGTGCTGTAAGTTTTCACTCTTCTTTAACAGAGCATTAGAGCTGGCCATTCCGGCATTTTTGACAATCTACTTTGGTATCCCTGCATCAAACCACTCACACAGACCCTTGTTTGGGTCTGTGGATCAGAACAACTGCTGTGGATTATTGTCTCTGGAGAGAATAGATGGAAACAAAGACATACACAAACACACACATCAAAACGATGTCAATTATTTTAATCCTCCCAGCTGCAACAAAGCCTATACAGGAATTTCAAAACACTAGTGGGATGCACAAAGTTGTACATATAACTAATAGTACAGATGCTATACTATTTCCAATCTACACCCACTTTCCACTTTAGAAGAGCTGTGCTCCGAAATTCAGCTGCTGAGGATTATGTTATGTACATGATTCCCTGTTTTTTAAAAAAAACAACACAACAACACATAACCCACACTAAAATCAATGTGGTTTTTTTGTCCGGAGCCGTCGCTTGATGATTTCGTGATCGCTTTCCTTTTGATCCATTACGATCTGAAAAGGAATTTAAGGAACTGCTGTTAACAGATCAAGTGAATAACTACTGGACCAAACTAAGTGAAACTTTTCTAAGAACTTTTTTGGAACGGTATAGAAGTGTGAGATCAGTGGCCAGGAATCTCTAGACTTCAGAGTGTTTTCCATGATTGAGGGCCCTGTGTGCCTGGACAGCTTACTCTCAGGGACAAATGGCTTTGCTGTCTCAGTAATTGCACCCCTATGCTCATGATAAAGCTTCTTGAACCCCTCCCAGAAGTTAGTTGACTAAGTCATGTAGAAATGAACATCTTACACTCTGTCCCATGTGGGCTGACAAGGAATCTGAACTCATGATGAACTACTCAGATCAGGCGTTGGCACACCTCAGGGTTCTACAAGCCCTGAAGTTAACCAATCAGAGACAGGTACAAAATAGCAGCTCAGGAAAGAGGATGTGCACCAAGAAACAGGGTACCTATGAGCACATCCTAATCCCAGGAATCGTGTTCAGAATCAGAACTGGGCTCATAACCCTTTCACAACAAAATCCACTCCTGCCCCTTGCCCCAAAATCCACTTTGTTTCAATAGGCTAATTTAGAGAGGAAGACACCTCTCAGTTGTTGCCATTGTCGACCACATGGGAATCAGAAGCCCTCCTGGAAACCCTAGCTGAAACAGGTTTGCCCTTGGTAGCAAGTCCTTACTACAATTCTATGTGTGTTTACTTCGGATTAAGTCCCAGCGGACCTTAGCAGATATGCGTAAAATCACGGCTTGGTGGCGGGAGAAGAGAGCCTCTGGCATAAAATGAAATGTTTGTTCCGCCATACTTCCAGTAGATTAAGCTAGCATATTTGTTTAATGCAGATTCCAATAGCAGGAAGCATAGGGAAAGAGGGTTAAACACAGCCTAAATCCCTTTCGTCTATCTGTGCTATATAATAGTGTCCAGTTGGCTGCCAGCTCATTTCCAGGGCTGATTCAAGGTATGCTCACATTAGTTGGCCCTAAATGACTTGGACCCAACTAGCTGAAAGACTTCCTCCTTACAGCACGCCATGGGTGTTAAGATGAACGAAGGCGGCCCTGTTGGCTGTTCTACGCTCTCAGGTGCTTGGAGGTATCCCATTCTCTGTGGCAGCCCCTAAGCTGTGGAGCTCATGCATCTTGTACCTTCAATAGTAGTTTTCACTGTATGCTGAAGACACAAACTTTACCCTGGCCTTTGGCATGAGATGTAACTGTCTAGGACCCACTCTATCCCTGCGATTGCAATTTGTTTTAAACAATTTTTTAATGTTGTCTTTTAAATTGTTATGATACAACCCCACTCCAGGATCTTGGACTGAAGGAGAGGTAATAAATTAATTTATCAGATGAGTTGTCCCCCAAGGGCAGCTTCCTTAAAAAAACTTTTTTCACGATACCGCTTACCACTTGTCCAGAGAACTCCATAGGGGAAGAAATATCCATTGTGTACAGCTTGCGCCTTGCTCGCTTTGGCTTGCTATCATTTTCTTTAACGGACTCCTGCTCCGTAGATCTGGGAGATTTCATCGTTGCCATCAGCTTCTTGGCTGGAAGAGGCATTTCGCAACATTTTACCCTTCTGTTATGTGCAAAACTGCACAGGTGCATCCCTTCCCCACAGGATTGCATCCACAGCAGCAGACCATATATCAAATGAACAGCAAATAAAGGTAGCAATTTTTTAAAAAATGTAATAGGAACCATTTGAAATAAGTATAATGCAAATAAGTAAATATAAGGCAAGCACATCTTATTGCTTGTGCTGTTCTTTTACCTAAGCCACCACACTGAAACCTTCATCAAAAAGATACTCTCCTGATGTCCGGTTTCACAAGCCAGGACCAAGACAACTGGAATGCATGTAGCAAAAATGGGCACAGTGTATAGCCTACCTTTCCTCCAAGGAGCTCAAGGTAGGATATGTGGTTCTTCCCCCCTCTCCCCTTTTAACCTGACAACAGCCCTGAGGAAGGTCAGGCTGAGTGAAAGCAATTGTCAGGAGTCAAGTGTCGGTCAGCAATAAAAATCACTGCCATCAGTGAAGTTAACTCTTTATTCAAAGAAACCAAAACAGTGCAGGCTTAGTGATCCTATCAACCCTTCCCAATAGGTCTTGCCCCAATGAGACAGTTGCGAGGAGTGAAAGTCCTCACCTTCCCACCACTGAGTGTCGCCCCCCCCCAGTTCATTCCCCCAGCACCCTAAGGCTTTGTCAACTTGCCTCTCATTCATTTCTCTGCATGTTCTGAGAGACCAGGGGAGAGAGGAGCTAGTTGCAGCAGGAGTGGGGGCTTCCCTAGATTCTTCAGCAGCCTGCCTTATCTCTGTCTTCTGGCCCCCCTCATCTCCTACCTCTGAGTCTGGACTGCCCTCTGCCACAGCCTCTTCCTGCTCACTAAACTCTCTTGCCTCTTCCAGTCCCCTCTCTTCTCCCTCTGACTGCTCATCATCGTCCCACCACCACGCCCCTGGCTCTGAGCCTTCTTCCCCTTGGGGTTCTCCAGCTGGTGCCTCCCAGCACTCCTCTGCATCCATGACACCAACTGCTCTAAGGTCACCTGCAAGCTTCATCGCTGATTGGAGATCCACACCCAGGTCTCCCCAGTCCTAGTCTCACACCCAAACCAATGTTTGACAATGCTGCAGCAAAGGGGCTGAAGCCACCTCCAAGTCCTTGCTCTGCAAGAGGATCAGACTACAAGAGTGTTATTACAGCTCTAAGTGTGCCTCCCAGAAAAAAACTGCAAACAGGGGAAATGGAAGACCGATCCCCCAGACATGAAAACTCAGTTCTTCCCGCATGTGATTCAACATAAGCTGTCTCCTTTAGAGTAGGAGTTACAGAAAACCTTTAGGAGATGAAATAAATTAATCTCTGGTTTGCTGTTTACCTTTGGACTGTAGGTTTGTAGAACTCTGAAAGAAATTGCCAACTTTCTGTAGTGCCCCACCCACATTCCCAGGTGACCTTATAGCCGATGCAAGTTGTTTGCTTCTTAAGGGATAATCCTTTCTAGGAGAGCCGTCAGGAGCAGTCTGGAGGGACACAAAACATCACGACACTTAGGATGGCAGGCTTGAGATCTAGCGCAGTCTGAAAGACTTTTGCCATCATATAACCAACTGTCTGTGGGCAAGCAAGCAGCTGATCTTCTGGAGGGAGGGGCAGGATCCTGCTACAGTGTAATACAACTAATAAAGCTGAGGCCTTTATTATAAAAATTATTTGCACAGGATTTTAAGGTAGAGCTTAACTACCCTCCAGAGGCCAGCGGGGGGATTACACTAATGGTTTCTGGAGTGCTGGTATGCCCCAATGGGATTTCCAAAACACTTTACGAGTGTTCTGAGTACAGTCGTACCTCAGCTCCCATATGTTCCAGCTCCCGAATGATCAAAAACCAGGAGTGTTCCAATTTTTGTAATGTTCTTTTGGAAGTCAAACATCCAACAGGGCTTCCATGGCTTCCGATTGGCTGCAGGAGCTTCCAAAGCTGCGCTTTGGTTTCCGAACATTTCGGAAGTTGACCAGACTTCCAGACTGGATTCTGTTCAACTTCCAAGGTATGACTGTGCAGGTGATGACCATTTTGCACACGTCCAATTGACGTGGGTCCTTTTGGACCTGAAAGAGGGTAGAATGGGCTTACTTCACCAATGCGTGCAGGGGCCAGAAACAGAACCTCCACGCAAAGTGGGTATGACCTGTAACAGCCCAAAGCATTGGGGAGCATCTGCTAGTCAAAATGGTGATTTCATATTAAAGTGGACAACAGCATCATTAAAGTCATTGGATACAATCCTTCCCACACATACGTACATGTACGCAAACACACACCTTTTTCTTTTCTCTGGATAATGAACCGGACCAGGTACTAGCTGGGGATGGAGCATTCTTCTCATTTTCACTCTTCAGGAAGTCCTTAAAAACAAAGCAGCATGCTCAGCGCCCAAGTACTATTTCTAAGAAGGGCCGTTTAAGTTAAAAGAAAACTATTGCTTCTCAAAGGAAAAAGAAAACTATTGTTAGAAATCTACCTAAAAGCAATGCTCAGAAATTCACGAACTTGTTATACAACATTACTTAAACAAGAAGCATGCTCTGAAATGAAATGGAAAGACTGAAACCGCTGTTTTAATCCAGTTTCACCTAATTTCTTCTGTGTGTTAATTATGCAAAGAAATATAATGAAGCGAAGTGAAAGGGCAACTTTTTAATAGCTACAGAAGTCAGTATGGCAACATCTAGCATTGACAGCCAGCATATAGGCCAATAAGATGGGAATGTTTGCTTATGTTGTAATGAATAGCTAGCATGATTCAGGTTGGTGGAATAGTCGGGACCTTTTTGCAGGTTTCTGTCAAGATGTCGACACCCTGTAGGTTCAGGCTAAACCAAGGGTGAGGTAGCAAACACTATTTGATAAACCACTAAAGTCCACTAAAGAATATATAGCGGGAGCTTGCGTGTCTAAATGGGAAGATGATCGAGTTCAGGACTCCATCGCCACCACTCAATTAAAGAAAAACAGCCCATTCATTTTTTTAAAGTTTTTGAATTTTAAAGTGCTGTCACCAATAAAGGCCAGCTTTATAATCCCAGTTCCTGAGCAAGTTTCTCATAACTTGCAATATAAAACAAACACACACCAAAACCATTTGATGCAGGAAATCCAACCCATTTTAGTAGAATTTACTTTCAGGTACAGATGCTTAAGACTGTAGCCCAAGTGCCTCTTAGAATTAATTGACACAAGTTACTGGCAGGCTGATTTTAGTTGTTGTACATCTCCTGTTCTGAGTGACAAGTATACTAGCATAGCAGATTATCCGCAATAGGTAATAGGTGGTTGATGAGAGATGGGCTCTGGAAGCTGAATTTAGCTATGGTTTAGTTTCATTGAAGTGTTATGACGCAACACATGAAATATGAAGAACTAATACTGCTGTCATCTACACATACATCTAGAGCATAGAGCTCAAAGAGATCCAGTACCTGACTGAGACCATCAGAAGTGCATTTATTCCTAACTCTGCTTTTCCAGCATCTTGAGAATGTATTTGTCTTGAAGAAAAATAGTTGAGACCAGTTATTTTTCCAGTGAACTCACCTCCTCCAAGTATTCATGAATTCATGTGGTCCCTTCTGCAGCACTCTTTTGAAGTTTTAACACAGATGTTAAAAGTATCCAAAAGTATCTGCCACAGATAGTGATCCAAAATGACCACACACTGCTCTCCTTAGCAGAAAGCTACCATTAGTGTGAAAATTAATTATGAATTGGTGGGACTCTTATGTGGAAGGGAAGGCCAGATATTTTATGGGCACAACCTGACGCAGTTCTACCACTGTCAATGACATACTGATTGGAAGGCTGCCAATAATCAGAGTACAGGCTGCATTCAGCTAGAAAGCCAATCTAAAAGTAAAATTCAAATTCCCTGGGCTGTGACCTCATCCGCCTGGGAAATACAGAGATGTCCTCTATGCATTGGCTTGAGCCGCCTTTGCTTAGATGACAGCAACTGACTAGAAGACGGAATTTATTTTTTCCGGCTGTGAACAGTCCAGAGGGGCAACTAAAATATGATATAATTAAAGCACAACAAAGCTTCTTGCGGCACCTTAAAGATTAACAGATGTATTGTGACATAAAGGTTTCATGCCCACTTCATCAAATGGGTTTGTGAGTTTTTAAGATGTGTTTAGGACTGAAACTTTTGGGAAATTTTCTAATCAATATTTTAAGTACTACAGTCGTACCTTGACCTTGGAAGTTGTACGTTCCGGTTCCCAAACGATCGAAAACCAGAAGTGAGTATTCCGGTTTTCAATCGTTGTTTTTTTTGGCAGCCGAATGCCCAGCGCAGCTTCCACTACTGTTTCCGGTGCGCCTGTGCAATCGGAAGCCAATCGGAAGCCGCGCCTTGGTTTCTGAATGTTTCAGAAGTTGAACAGATTCTGTTTGACTTCCAAGGTACAACTGTATTTACTGTGTATGTGCACGCACCCTGAACAACGTTAAACAATCTCATGACTAAATACCTCATCCATGGCACTACTCTTCCTTTTCCTTGCCTTGGGGACTTTTATGGTCACTGTGGCAGAACTCCCCTGGTGCTTCACTTCCATCTTATTGGGCTGCAGAGGTGTGAACTGAATCTCCATTTCAGGTTTCGGAAATCGACTGGCTTGGCTGCTCTCTGAAGATACTTCACAAGAATCCAGGATGGTGTCTGACTGGTCCTACGGTTGGAGTAAAGCAGCGTAAAATGGAAAGAAGAGCGGATGAAAACCACATGGGTAACATTCAGAGTGACAGGTGCCAGGGCAAGTTCCACATGAGCCCCGAGGGAAAAGGAGAAATTGGAGGATGGAGGCATACCAGAATATGCATGGAAAAGAAAATAAAAGATGCAGAACCAGTTATCTAACAAAACAGCGCCTGTCTTATGAAATGCCCTCCTTCTGTAGAGCTTGTTTGCTGCTGAAAAGCCACAAATGCCCATTTATATAACTATTTATATTTTGCTACTCATAAGACATCAGGGTAGTGTATAAGAAATACACTACACAATAAAATATCCAAACCATGAAAAACAGAAAAATGCCTGGCTAATCAAAATGTTTTGAACAGTGGACTTGTTAACTTATGATGATGATGATAATGATGATGATGATGTCTTCAAGAGGTGCCTGAAAGTCAAAAGTGAGGGAGGCCTGCTGAATCTCTGCTGGTATGGAACCAGCAACACAACGTGCCCAGTTTCTAGTTGAGACAGTCAGAATCCAGGAATATAAACAATGAAGGTGAATATCCCTATATGTAACAATAATCATCATCAATATAAAATTCAAAATAATATACATTTTATTCACAAACACCCCTATTAACAAGTATTGAAATTTACTAATTTTAAGTATGAGTAGTAATTGCAGGAAAAATGGCACCTGACCTAACAGTAAGAGACTTTGTCTGCATTCCTCACTTATCTAGGTGTAAGTCCCATTGAGAACAGTGGTAACATATAGGATTCCATTGTAAGATGCTAAAAACATTAAATTACCAGTTTATAGTCACAGAGGTTGTCCATCTTGTTTTCTGCTTCTTTTTTTGGAATGGGTGACATAGTTGTAGATTTCTCAGAACTAACTCGTCTTACATTATTTGTAACGTCGTCTCTAGATTCTTTAGCTGTAATTTTGCAATCCTTTTAAAAGACAAAAAGAAAAGAAAAGCACTGTGTGTTATCAAGAAATGAATGGTCAAGCACAGGTTAAAGTGCACTACATTAGATTCCACTCTTTTATATAAAAACAAGCTAATCCAACTGCAACATACGTTCGATGTGGATGTTTCAGTGCATGGTTCTGTTTGTTTAAAAAAAGGAGTCCAAAATATTTCAGAAAATACACGTGCAAATCATATCTGTCACACTGAATCTGTCAAAAGAAATCCCTGATGATTAAAAAGCCAGCTTGTATTGCACATAGTACAAAAAGATGCCCATCATGATTCAGCAGCTACAAAAACACAAGCTAGATTCTTGAAGAATCTGGAACTACAAGAAATGCTGTAGTTCCTGTTCCAACGCGGATCAGCAAGGGTGCTTAACAAAGTTTCGCCGTGTAGCCTGCCAGATGTGATCTGTGAGGCCACCAATGGCAAAAACTGTTGTTCTTCCCCAGCAACTTCTAATTCAGAAGTTTG
Source organism: Podarcis vaucheri (assembly GCF_965113315.1). Taxonomy (NCBI): domain Eukaryota; kingdom Metazoa; phylum Chordata; class Lepidosauria; order Squamata; family Lacertidae; genus Podarcis; species Podarcis vaucheri. Next base: position 66,761,443 of record NC_138763.1, read on the forward strand.
CACCCCACATGCTCCGGGTTTTTTTGGTGGTCAACATTAAGTGATCACTTTGTGCGTGAATGGTCCATCACAGACCGAATGCCACACCAATAGAACTTTCAGATCATCCTAGATACAGTATGTGTTTCATGGAGTCAGTTCACTCATTCAGCTAACAGTCATCAAACACCCAGTAGGCCAAGCAGTGGACTTGTAAATATCAAACAAGTTCCAGTGGGGGAAATGTCATTAAGACCGTTAAGCATACTTCCACTACATTTCACAAAAAGCAGAATACGTGTGCGAGAGACACATCAATACAAAAAGGCAGATGCGAAAAAAGGAGAGGGCATTGCACAGACCTTGCCAGAAGTTTTCAGTACAGTTTCCTTCAGTTCTTTTATTTCTTGGTCTTTTTGTGCATTACTTGAAAGTAGAGAGCTAAGCTGAACTTCCAGAGCTGCCACCAGCTGATCTCTCTCTGCCCGCCATTTTTGGAGATCATTATCTTTCTCAGTCACAAGTTTTTCCTATAGGCAAGGAATTGAAAATCACAGTAAAAACCCTTTAGGGAGAAAATGTCCCAGCTGCATGACTTTTTGTGGACATGTTTCGGGGTTGCTGTTGTTTTTTAATACAGGGAAGCTTTTGTATTTTTATAAGTTACACTAGTTGTAAACTAGTTTGTGTTGTTTGGTAGAGAAGTAGCAGATTGGGGTGGAGAACCTCTGGCTCATGGGCCAAATTATGCCTGCCAGGCCTTCCCATTTGGACTCCCAGGTCATTTTCCCCAAACCACTCCTACCTGCTGCATACATGACAGATGTGGCTGGATTGGCTACTCAAACAGGTGATCTCTGCAGAAAGCTGGATTTAATTCCCTGTGCATCAGTTAATGCACAGAAAGTTCTATCTCCACCTTCACAGGCCAACTTTGATAGGTGGGCAGGAACACCCACTTATCAATCACTTGACATCATTATGACCTGTAAAAGCTGACCTGCAGGGTGGGGAAGATACTGATCTGATCCAAAAAGTTTCCCCACCACTTTGGTAAATTCATTCCCATTTATCTGCAACATTTGGGATTACATTTTTGGGCTCCTTCAATTCTTTGAAGGTACAGGATTTTGTTCCCCAAAGGAGAACATTATTGGCACAGTGCAGACTTCCAGCTGATACCTTCCCAACAGTCCCCAGGCAGCATGTCTGAAGGTCAGGGATAAGGAGCTGCATTCCAGAATATCTGGAGAGCATCACGTTGGGGAAGACTAGCCTAGAACAAGGCGCTATCTGCAGATCATGGCAAGGGGACTGAATGGAAGGATGAATTCTAAGAGACTCCAGTCCGATTGAAGGTCTAAAGTTCAAATTCAAAGTATTGACCAGTAGCCAGGGAAATTCTCTTGACACAAGTATACAGCCTGAGTGATCAGCACTGGCTAATGGCTGTGATGCCTCGGTTTGAACAAATTAAAGTTTCAAGGGCGGCCTAAAATAAAATGCAATTATACTATTCCAGTACGGACACAGGGTTGGAGTGGGACCAGAAGTGAAAGGGTAATTTGGGGCCAGTGACCATCTCTCTACTTAATTTGCCTTGCAGGATTGTCACAAGGATAAAATGCAGCACCTCTGTCACCCCCCTGAGTTGCTTGAAGAAAAGGCAGGATATGAAAATGATCAATAAAAGTGATTTAATTAAAAATGTTGAATCTGGAGAGAAGGTAGTGGGGTATAGTATTTTACGTTATGAGCTATGAGTAGGAACAGTACAAAATAGCTCAGCTGGTGGAACATGAGGGTCTTAATATCAGGATTGTGGGTTCAAGCCCCACGGGAGGTAAAAGATTCCTGCCTTGCAGGGGGTTGGACTAGATGATCCTCAGGGTCCCTTCCAACTCTACAATTCTATGGAAAAGGCTGCTGATCTTTTGAAGGGTTAAGACTGCAATCCTACACCCAGTAACCTGAAAGTAAATCCCACTGAACACAGCAGAACTTACTTCTTAGCACACCCCTCCTGTATACACCTGCCGCATTAGGAACTCATGGTTACTCACTGCTTCTTCCATCTGCTTCACATGATGTTCCCTGTCTACAACAAATCTTCTCATCTCTCTGTTACGGTGAGTCTCTGCTTCTTTTGCCTGAGTTATGAGAGCCATTTTTTCTCCCAGCCACTTTTTGCGATCCGTTTTCTGTTGTTCTTCATATTCCTGTCAAAATGTTAAAATTTTAGCTGTCACACAGTTTGGAAAGAACATGTTATTCTTTTCTACAGAAAAAAGTGTCAATCTACCAACACGAAGCCCCCTTGCTGAGTTATTTGTACAGTAGTTCCAAAGCTATGCTGCATTCAGAGGCAGTGCCAAACCATGGTTTAGCATTATGTGAATACCACATTGGCAAGCCTTCTGTTTGCATACTCTTCTATTGCCCACTCTCTTTTTGGCATGCAAAGGGGAGAAAGTTGAAGCTTCCATTTCATCAGAGTCTGGGAAATTGTACATAGCCACATGAACAACTCTCGGGAAAGGCAGATTCCACCCAAATAATGTTGTCATGGTAGCTATGGGCGGTACCCAACTAAGCAGTTCCCCTGGTGCAAGAACTTTAAGCTGTGCAATGAAACTCAATGAAATGCATAAGTAGGGGACCACAGCATGAGGCTAGGGGCCCACAAAGGGAAGTGAGAAGCGAAGAAAAAAATAGGTTTCTATGCACATCAGTGCAGCTGGCATATCTTTAACAAAGAATACACCCCTCATAAATTATCTGTGATCCTGGTACAAGTTCCTATCAAATATATGACCTGGGATGAATAATAACCTGACCTTTAATAATTGTTTAAAATATCAGTGTTTCTTTGATTTGCCTTGTTCTTTATGCCCCTTATTCCAATTATTTATCCTTAATAAGTTTTTGTGCATGTTGTAATGGGACACCAAGCATTGTTACCAAGTATGAAATGAAGAACTGAGTAAGCTTTAGGATTATCAGCAGTATGAATGCAACAATCCTTTTTCCACTTGCCTACTCCACCTCAGAAGGCTCCAGGTTCAGGCAAGGAAATTACAGCAGCTGAAGAAATAAAGAGGCCAGTGAAGGCCTAAGAAGAGTCCACTTGTAGCTCTAAGCTACTGGAGCCAGCAGGAACTTGCTCCTGCCAGTATTAGCAGGCCAGGCAAATGCACATTCCTAGATACTTTTGGTTCAGTCAAAGGTGCAAGTTGCCCAGGCATTTGGGTAGTTTACATAGGTAACACTACTCCTTCATGATGGGGAAAACAACCAGTTTCACTAAGGTGAACTTGAGTCAGACAGACTCACACCAAGTGGAAAATCATTAAACCAGCTGGATAATGGTGTTCCAGACACATGGGTCTTAGAAGCTCAGGCTTACCTGCCCCTTCTACCCTCAGGAAATTCTGCCAAGATTATCCAGTAGCAGTTTATTAATATTCTTCTGACAACAGGCAGGACAGATGGCAACGAGGTCTTCCAAGTGGTTTGCAACAAAGTCATGTAGAACCTTTAAACCATGACAGCAACCCAAACATTACCTTCAGCTTCTCTTGCAGCTTTTTTAGTTCTTCATGGAGCAACTCTGTGCTTTTTTCACATTCTGTGTTAACCTTCTGTTGTGCTGGACTCCTCATTTGCTCCTCTAGGTCACGGTACCTTTTCCTCCATGCTTCCAGATCTACAGGGGTAGATGCATTTATAACAATGCAAGAGGCTGCATAAACTGCATTGTCGGAGGGATTTTTTTGGACTTTCTCCTTCATTTCTCACCCCGATCCCAATTTGTTTAACATCTTGCCCAGTGAAGAGTTCTGGAGAACTTGAACTTGCTTCTGTGGCATTTTGGCTGGACCAAATAAGAGTATTTCCCAACTGTGGATTCTGGCATTTCTCTTTGATTAAAAGTTGCTCATATGTCCTTGGATTTCAGCTATTTCAGCTTGAAATGTACTGTCAGAGACTGTACTTTTTGCACTGCATGATATTCAACTACTCCACTTCCTTCTCTTCCCTACCACCACCCAGTACCAATTTAACATTATTTAATATTATTTATTTAGAAGGTCTGTATCCTCCAAAATTGCCCATCACAAGCCAGGTTGCATCATATCGTCCCTAGCCCTGCTCTAGTTCATGAACATTTATTATGCCATAGCAAAACTTCTTAGTCTTCAAGCTGCTATAAGGGACTAACAAGGCTATGCCTCTCAAATTCAACAGAAGCGTTGACAAAATTTTAACTATAAAGAATATATATTTTAAGAGGTACACATACGTACCAAAGGGGTGGGGGAAGGTTGGGCTCAAAAAAGGGGGTAAAGGAGCTTGTCCTGCCCTCATAACTTACCTGCCATGAGTTTATTATTCTCTTCAAACCTGGCTTCAAGTTGTTGGTCCTGTTCTGACTGAGTCTGTTCTTGCTCCTCCAAAGTCAGTTTCATATCTTCAATGATTTTCTCTTTGGAACATAGATCTATAAAAATATTAACAAATACTGACATACAGTGGTACCTTGGTTCTCAAACACCTTGGTACTCAAACAACTTGGAACCCAAACACTGCAAACTTTTGCAAACTTTTTTCAGAAGCCGAACATGATCCGTTTTGAGTGTTACGCTTCTGATTTGAGTGTTATGCTGAGGTGTGTCTGTTTTTGCTATTATTTTGCATCATTGTGGCTCGTTTGTTTTATTTTTGTGACCATGTGGAACCCAGTTCAGCTACTGATTGTGTGACTGCAGTACATTGTTTACTGTTTTCATTTCTCGTTAGATAGTAAAATTCAAGTTAAATTGCTGCCTTAGGGGTCGTTTTTAAAAGTCTGGAACGGATTAATCCATTTTGCATTACTTTCTATGGGAAAGCGCGCCTTGGTTTTGGAATGCTTTGGTTTTGGAACTGACTTCTGGGGCAGATTAAGTTTGAGAACCAAGGTACCACTGTACTTGTTTAGAGCTGCAGCCAAACTCAATATTTAAAAATAGCAAGGTTTGACTACTAAAATAATAGTCCAGAACAAAAATATTCAACACCGTGAACACAATAAGCAACTTGCATAAACCAAAATTAGGGCATACTTCTCTGTAAAATATACAAACTCTGTTCATTACATACCCTTGCATGCTTTCTGATACTGCTGCAAAGCTTCTTCAAGTTTCTTATTCAGCTCTTCCTAATTTGGACACGGGGGGGGGGGGGGGAGACGCATATGTGCAAAAATGAAAACTACGTCAATATCAATAGCTGTCCATAAATTTAAAGCCTTGTTACACAATAACAATCTAAAAAATAAACTCTACTGAACAGTTTTCCTTTGAACCAACTTAATGCTGATGAAGGGCAAGATCCAGCCTAACTTTTCAGTAGCAGTAACTCTAAAACTGAGCTCAACTGTGAAACTCTGGCTTCACCTATGGCAAAGCCAGCAGACCTGGAAGGTAGATTGATGCATTGGTCTTCAACTGATGGGTTGGGAAATACAACTAGATCATCCCCGATCCAAGATAGGTCGAAACAGCAGTACCACCAGCAAAGAAATATATTGGGAGAAATTAAACAGGTCTATCAATGCAGGTTTGGGTTAAAAAGATGGGTCCCGGGTCTGAAGGCTACTGGATTATAGTGATGCAGAAGAGAGGTGCAAAACACAGTGGGAAATTCATTGTAAGACTGAAAAAAAGCCGGCACCCGTGCAGCATAGAGAACAACATATACGGACATAGGCACACGAAGGTTCTTGACCTATTCCTGATCTTATTTGAGATCTGTTTTGTGTAAACGCTTCTTGACACTTTCACTCTGCATTTTAAAAAGTGTTCATTGTGCTTCATTAACCTCTGATATCGTCACGGGGCCAGTGCAAAATACCTGTATTATCCCATCTGTAATAGGGAACAGACGGTGATAGTGCTATGTCTAAGGAGTAACCAATGCTAAGAATTCTACTGGGTCAGACCAAAGGTCTATCTAATCCAGCTTCCTGTTCTCACAAGTGGCCAATCAGATGCCTATGGGAAGTCTGAAGGCAGGACATGCATGTGACAGCACCCTCCCCAGTTGAGATTCCCGACAGCAGGTATTCTGTGTCCAACGGAAGAAGCAGAACGTAGCCTTAAGCTGCTGGACTAGAACTCCCATCAGCCACAACCAGCCAGGGTCCAGGACAGCCTAGTCATATGCTTAATCCCTATACTCCAACACTTCTGTATTTGTTATGCAGGGAGTTCTCACAGTATTGCACAAAAGCAGACATGATTTTTATTATAATAACAACAACAACAAGTACCTTCTTAAATTCCTGGATAGTTCGCTGCTTGATGACCAGCTCTTCAGATAACTGGTTTTTGGCCTTTTCAAGTTCACTGACTTTATTCCGTAGTAGCTTCTCTTCAGTACGCATGTCCCCCACCTGCAAGGAGATTCAGGTCTCTAGGTGTTTGATGCTGTGTTATTGTTTCTGCACTGATAAGCCACAAGCAACTGCATGGTTCAAAGTTGCCCACTTTCGTTGCAACTGGGAGCACGAGGAGCAGGGCAGAAAAAAAGTGAACCAGCAAAGCATACTGTAAGATTAATGGTGTCCAGTAGGGGTAGGAGCACCCAATTTTCTCTTAGCTACCAGACCAGCAGCCAGCACTGGATGGTGCCAAACTCCACAACCTCTTGCACTCCCCAGCTGACTGGGAAAGTTTGTCAGGAGGAGATATTTCCTCATGGTCAAATTCATTTCTAGATTGCATTTCCCATATACACACATCTGTGCTCAAAGCAGTTCACATAAAGAGCAAGTGGTCTAATTCCAGCGGTACAATAATGATATCTAGTGATATATATTAAAGAATTATATAAATTAAAGAAATTGCTTTTTCCTGACTGCTCCTCCTACAAACCTGTCTCTGAACTTGCTCGATTTGCTTTTTGGCATCAGCCAGTTTCTCTTTCAGTTCAGCATATTCTTCGTTTTTCTGTTGAATTTCTGTTTGTAGACAGGAGGAAAAAGTCGTGCTCTCAGAGAGCTCCTTAGTCAACCTGGAAAGTAAAAGCAGCAGGGGGGAGGATTATTTGAGAATTCTTTTCTTTAAGCCTTGGGGCCTAATTCTAGGAAGTCAAGAAGCAGAAGAGAATGAGGGTTTCCGGGAGCTTTTATTAACTGCAGATTCTTCGGTTCAATATGCACTTCTCACCCAGAAAATGCCCTACTAAAGCCTCAGTGGAATTCATCTGCTTGCATGAGCCAAGCCTCAGCTATTGCCACCACTGTTAGTACTTTCCAACCAGGTTCAGCAAGCCTGGTAGAAATATTATAACATTATTATTAATGATTTAATTTATTAGTCGCTTGCCACATGACTCTCCAAGCAGCTTACAATTTTTTTTTAAGAGAATAAAATAACATAAAATAAAATTGCATAACATAAAGTTGGAAGCATAACGTTAAGACAAAATTGGGGGGAAATGAATACATTACTATAAAAGGCATACAACAACCTATAAAGACAGACACAATAAAGCAGCAGCAAAATTTCATCAGCAAGAACATTTCGGCAATGAATAGTAAAACCATCGTGATCTGTCAGTTGCCTTGGAGGATGCTCCAAAGGTTGACCAAGCCTTCGACAGGAGCACCAGTCGTATCAGCCAGAAAATCCCTCAGATCTGTCTGAAAACCCATTGGATCCATCAGCCTCTGAGAGCAACCTCCCTAACGGGTCCTTTGCCTCTACAGAGAGGGGAAAGGTGCTAAAAGCCTGTATCTCAACAGAAAGTGATCTGATGTCAATATCCCCCACTTTTACGTCACCCTTTTAATAGTAATAATAATAATTTATTATTTATACCCCGCCCATTTGGCTAGGTTTCCCCAGCCACTCTGGGCTGCTTCTAATAAAAGATTAAAAATATATTAAAACACCAGTCATTAAAAACTTCCCTAAACAGGGCTGCCTTCATATGTCTTCTAAACGTCAGATAGTTGTTAATTTCTTTGACATCTGGTGGGAGGGCGTTCCACAGAGTGGGTGCCACTACCAAGAAGGCCCTCTGCCTGGTTCCCTGTAACTTCGCTTCTCACAGTGAGGGAACCGCCAGAAGGCCCTCGGCACTGGACTTCAGTGTCTGAGCAGAACGATGGGGGTTCCTGCCCAGTTGAGAAAACAAGGGCCAGAGTGTGGCTTGCCATGTGCATTGGGCTGGCAGCATGTTAGGAGAACCCCACAGTCATTATGGCAGCCATGAAGTCCTGATCCCCCCCAGAGTCAGTCGCCTTGGCTTGGATGTTGAAATCCCCCAATACCAGAAGTCTGGGAGTCCTTAACATGGCCTCTAAAGCCAGCTCAAGCAGGGAGACTGCTGGGAAACGAGGCAAGCAGTAAACCAGCAGAACCCCTAATCTGTCCCAATTGCCCAGCGCCAGAAACACACACTCTAAACCCACCCACCCACTGGACAGAGAGGAGGGGGGATTTCTATAGACCACAGCAACTCCCCCTTGCTGACTCTCAAATCTGCCCTGATGTTGCCCTGAGTACCCAGGTAGGCAATAGGACAACCTGGCTGATATGACAACCACAATTCCCCAGGTTGGAGGAGGTGCCAACACAAGTCACTAACTGCCTGTGCCATGTGCCCCTTTACCCATCAGGGACATCAGTTACTCAACAGTGTTCAAATCCAATGAACCTATTTTCAAAGCCTTTTTTAAAAAATGTGCCGCCTAATCCCAGCCTTGCTTATTCCAAAGCAAATCCCATTCTTGATTAGTGGGGCTTACTCCCAGAGAAACTGCACAAGTCTGAAGCCTTCGTCATGCCTTTATTACACACTCCTCGATTTAATCTACACTATTTTAGAAAAGCTTGCAAAGGTAAAGCTCATAACTTGAAAAAAATGGCTCAGAACAGTCTGAAGACACGTAAGTTTTCATTGTATTTTTTTCACTGCTGTCTCTTCACAGAAAAAGAGACGGCACACAACAACACCAATTTGCAATACAGTGGTGCCCCGCAAGACGAATGCCTCGCAAGACGGAAAACCCGCTAGACGAAAGGGTTTTCCGATTTTGAGCTGCTTCGCAAGACGATTTTCCCTATGGGCTTGCTTTGCAAGACGAAAACGTCTTGCGAGTGTTCCGATTTTTTTTCGCTCCCCCCCTTTTTCTAAGCCGCTAAGCCGCTAATAGCCTTTTAGCCGCTAATCTGCTAAGCCTTTAATAGCCTCTAAGCCTTTAATAGCTGCTAAACCGCTAATAGCGCTAATCCGCTAATAGAGTTGCTTTGCAAGACGAAAAAACCGCTAGACGAAGAGACTCGCAGAACGGATTAATTTCGTCTTGCGAGGCACCACTGTAAAACCATAAGGGCCAATCAAGAACTCTGTTACATAATACAATTCAACTACTGAAGCTAAAAGGGTAGAATGGGGACCTGACCCCAAGCAATGTCAGGATAGGAGACCACCACAATGTAAGCCACTCCTGGGAAAAAGAACTATAAACATAGCAATACAAGAAGTAACATCCTTTTATGCTCATGCCTGCATTTTAGGAAGATAAAATAGTTTCTTACCGTTCCATTGCTTGCTTCGATTCTTCATTATTCTTTTCAGCGGTTCTCAAATTATTCCTCAACTCTAGAACTTCTGCCTTCAGTTGAGATTCCTGGTCACTTAACCTCTGCATTTCGGATTCTGAAAGGTTGAGTTTCTCCTGCATGTCTTTCACCTCTCTTTCCATGGCTAAAACTACAGATTCTTTTTCTTTCAGTGCTTGCTCCAGAGATGCTATGCCAGCCTCTTTCGCCCTACACTCTTCCAACAGGCCATCCGTTTTTTTAACCGTCTCTAAATAGCCAAGGGCTCTGTTTTGCTCTTCCCTGTATTTTTCAGCGCAACACAGGTTTTCCTGTTGCAGGTCCCTTAACTGATTCAGGAGGCATTCCTTTTCCTGCAAGGATACATCCCTTTGGCTGGTCATTTCGCTCAGCTCTAACTTTGGGCGAGATGCCTGATCCTCAGCATCCGAGGCCCGCCTCTGCAACTGCTCAACTTGCTGGAGGAGGTCTTCAATACGGGCGCTCTTTTGAGCGGAAGCGTGAATGATCTGCTTGCTTATTTCCCAGATGATTTCAATGCTGCAATGAAAGGAGCTCTTTCGAACAGCAGTTGCAGGAGTTTCCTCAGGCTCTCCTTTGGCAATCTCTGCCTTCTCCGATTGATTTGCCAAGTCAATATCCACAGTGGGGCACTGTGGGTCTAGCTTGCTTAGCTCGCCTAGTTTTACCTCAACCTCTTTTACCTTGGATTTTTTCTGTGCAATATTTTGGCTGACAGCCTCTAGTTCTTGAAGGAGAGCCTGAATTTTCTCTTCTTGACCCTTATTTTCGTCTTTCAGCACAACTTTTTCAGCCATTATCTTCTCACAATTAGCCAGCTGCTGTTGGAGTTCCCCGCTTAAGATAGAAGCCCTTTCTTCTGAAGAAAACCGTTCCTGACACAAGCTGGCTATCTTTCTAGAAAAGCCCTCACTCTCATTTTTCTGATTTTCCATCTCCTTCCTGAGCGTAGCCAACTGCATTTCTAACATTCGATTGGTTTCTTGCAATGCCATCATTGCTCCCTTTTCCTTCATTTCTTGCATTTCTTTGGTGTTCTTTGTCTCTGTGGCATCTTTAGACTGGTTGATAACTGACCCTACAAAATTTTTAAAAAGATGGTTACTTCTATCCAACAGTAAGCCAATACCAAGCAAATATTTCCCAGAAGATCTGCGGCCAATAAAAAGATTGTTGGATAGTACAAGTTCACTCAGAAATGGATGTGCTTTCACACAGCTGGAGACCATCTTTTTAATTTCTACTCCATTCTAAAGTTCAGATCTTGGGATAAGATTGGGCAACTACAACACCTAAAAAGATATGAGCATCATCATTGGGCAAGGACTTAGGAAGCTTACTTTAACAGTTACTGTAAATGGAGTTAAATACTATCCTTTAAGTTACAGTCATTTATTGGCTACCTTTGTTTCTGGTCTTGCCATACTGAGTAATCCTGCTTTGAGATGTTTTACCAGGAAGTACCATCTTCACATTACAAGAACCACTTTCGTGCTTTAAAAAGGCAACGAATAACTCAGAGAATAACTCAAGTGGGCAAAAGGAGACCTGTTCTCCAGATATATTACAGGTTTCGCTACACGCTTCATCAGTCCAAAAAGCCAATCATACAAAACGGTTTGCTCAGGATAAAGAAAGTATTCACAGGCACAAGCCTCCTTTTGCCCACTTGTGTTATTCTCACCAGGGTAGTGGCTTTGATTTGCCTTCCCGTGACTGATCCATGCATATGGCTTTGTGTTTCTAACTCAAAACCCATTGGAGAACATCTCATCCAGTTCAATCTTTGAAACACAGCTTTGAAAAACTTTTTCATATTCTCCAGTGTGCTACCCTTGCCGTTGTGGCAGCACGGGGCTGCCGTTCTGTGATTGGACTCACGCTACTTGTTGAGTGGTTCATTTATCCTGTCTGTATAACGTTTACTGCACATGTAACTAGTTAAGATACAGTTGTACATTTATCTACTCCAGGTTTACAGTATCTGCAGGCTTTGTTTTGCACATGGCACCTTAGTATGTTTGTTATTTGAATGGTTACAAGTCTATCTCTATTCTAGCTATTATTCTAGTAAATTTGGTTTTATACTTATAAGCCAGTTTGTGGTGTTGTTGTTTTGTTGTCTCAAATACCTGGCAAATAATGCTAACAATGGCCTGTTTAACCTCATTGTGGATATAACAGTGCTGTGCACCATGCAAAAGCTGAAAAGGAAGGAAGAGCATGGAAGAGAGGTGGGAACCTGCAGAAGACGCCTGATGCTTAAGCATTGTTTAAGCATTGTGATGCTTAAGCATCACGCTTGCACTGGACCTACACAGATATTTTGGACAATTCTTTTGACTAGAACACATAGAAAAATCAAGTTACATGCACACAGCAACTGAACAAGAAGATTCACTAAGCAAAGGATAGCTCATACAGTGGAAGGATAACTTACACCTACTCTATGAGGAATAGACACAACATGAAAAAGGAAGTTTGTAATTAAGGCACTTTTATTTCAGACTTGTATAAAACAAAACAATAAGCAACAAAGAGTTCAGGCAAGATGCATGGTTTGATTTGACAGTCAGCTTTCTTCGCAACCCTTCCTTTATGCTGGGGCTCTTTTGTTCTCATTCTAACAAGCAGTTAGCTTTTGACCTCAGGAGCCTCTGCATCTGCAGAACAGGAAATGATACCTTGCTTCGCAGGTGGACCTTCCACCTCCTCTGTATCTTCTAAGCAACGTTTTCTTCTGCCACCCACACAGTTCTCCACAGGCTGACGAGAACAGGAGCAGCTTTCTCTGGTAGCATTTTCCTGCGCCATTTGTCGTTTAATACTGGCTATTGTGCTCTCCTGCATTAATATAAAAAGGAAAGGCAATTTAGTAGAGTGGTACCTTGGTTTTTGAACATCTCGGAAGTCGAACGTTTCAGTTTTTGAACACCGAAAACCCAGAACTGCTTTGGGTTTTGAACGCACCTCGGAAGTCAAACAGGAAAGGCGGCTTCCGCAGAGTGCAAGAGCCTAAATCCTAGCTGTTGGCTATTGAATTTCGGTTTTCGAACTTTTCAGAAGTCGAATGGGCTTCTGGAATGGATTACGTTTGAAAACCGAGGTGCCACTGTATAGCCATTTCAATTTCATTGGTCTGGTGCTTGAATAACCAATGAGTCAGTGGCTAGAGACCACTGTTGTCTTCCACTCCCTCAGCAGCTCTCACATTGCCTTAAGAGAGGAGGTGGGAACCTTCGGCCTTCCAGATGTTGCTGAATGACAACTCCCATCAGATTTAGTCGTTGGCCATAAATGCAGGTTGATGGGAAGTGGGAGCCCAATGAAACTGGGAATGCCTCACTTTGTGGAAGATTACATTAGACAGAAGACATTATTCCTCTTGAGAATTTGGGATTTCTTCAATTTTGATTAAAACTGCTGTGATTGACACACAGTGAAGCCCCTTGCAAAAAAGAAATATACATTCCTCCCCCCCCTTTGTATTTTACCCCACTGCTGTTCACTCTTACTACCATCTTCCCCATTCCACCCTCCAAAGTCTGACCATTCTTCCTTGCACATTGCTGCCATTTTAAAATCTGCCTTAAGGTAGCTCATCCTCTGCCCCTCTTGAAATCTAAAGTTGGTGCTTTTCTAAGGAAAATTTGACTGCATTTATAGCCAAGCTTTCTTTTCAAGACATTATAGATGGTGTTCTCAAGAACCAGACCTGCCTAGCTTCTAAAAGGCTGCTGCTACATCATGTGCTTTCAGACCAGGCCCTGGGAACAAAAATGCATTTGCTCTGTCCAAAGGCAGCAAGACAAATCCTATTATGCTTGTATGGTAACATAAAATACAAGTAACAAGTTTTAAGTCAGGAATCCAGGAGCCATATTTTAAACACACCCAAAGGCTTATGCATGCAGCGTGTGTTTAACTTTCTTTGAACAGCAGGCACTCATGTCTTATCACAAAACACCTTTTCTGAAAGTTTCCATTTTCATAGTGTTTTTGTGAGGCTTGCTGTTCAAAAAATAAAGCTCTTAAAAGTCCCCCTTGGGGGAACTGTACTAAGCATGTGGCTTTTCGAGCCCAGTTTTGCTCTGGGACAGCATTTTAATTTGGCACCACTATGTCAACATGCAACTGCTACTTTTAAGATTAACAAGTGGAAAATTAAACACTCACAGACTCTTTTATGATCGCCTCCAGTTGATTAATCAGAACTTTCAGCCTTGCTATTTCATCATCCTTTTGCTCCACAATTTCACTTAGCTCTTGTATGCGCTTGTTCTGAAGAGCCATTTTCTTAAGGAGAAGGTAAATAAGTTTAGGATTAGACGCGACAATGCACTGCAATATGTGGCCATTTGGAAACTCAGCATGCAGTGAGGCAAATTGTAGGCCAGGTCCAGGTGATTTTTCACAGCTTTATAAGCTATGGGTTTAGAGCTCCTCCCTTCTGGCATTGGAAGAAAAAGGCTTATTGTACATTTAACAGCTGAATTTCTACAATGAGGACCAACAGACATAGCTGACTTTCCATGGCATGAGGTTCTCACGGGGGGAGGGGGGGATCAGCAATACAGTCATACCTCAGGATAAGTACGCTTCAGGTTGAGCGCATTCGGGTTGTGCTCCGTGGCGACCCAGAAGTCACGGAGCGCGTTACTTCTGGGTTTTGCCGCTCGCGCATGCGCAGACGGTCAAAATGACGCCACACGCATGCGCGGAAGCAGCGAAACGCAACCCGTGCACACGCGGTCGTGTCTTACATTATGTTCAGGATGTGAACGGGGCTCCGGAATGGATCCTGTTCACATCCCGAGGTACCGCTCTAACTATAGTATCACTAGTTTTGTGTTATACCATGCTTCCCCTCATAACAGTCCTTTTGTGCTATGCTATGCGCCCTGACAGCCATTTTGTGACTGGTACCCAAAACTCAAAACCAGAATGTCCAGAAAAGTTGGAGACTCCTATTGCAAAGGCAGATATTAAAGAAATCTAAACACACTTACCTGAGTAGCATCTTGAACCACTTTAGCAGATTCACTCAGTTGATTCTCCTGCTTTGTCAGCTCTGTAAGAGAGTAATTAAAAGTTAACATTAAATACATGTCATGGAAAGAAATGCTCAAATTTGCTGGGGAGATGCGTTAGACGTTCTAACCACATTCTGTATTTGATACTGCAAAGTTTGATACTTTAAAGTATCAGTAGACACAATATATTAAGTAAAAGGCTACTGGGCTTTTGGACTTATTTCCCTTTAAGAACAGAGCCCTTCCCCGTCTCAATGCCACATGCCAAATTGCTTTTCCATGTAAGTTTACTGTGGCAACAAAAGACTGCTAGCCAAGAAAGACAAGGTCTGTTTGGTGCATGGAACTGGCTGTTTGTTTCTTTAGATCCTAGTCAATACTTTTATTAAGTTTCTCCATTATACCTACCTTCTTTCCTGGCCAAGAGCTCTTCCCCGGCTTGAGATAATGCAGCTGTTACCTCTGCCAGCTGATTTTCAAGACGCTCAATGGTTGTTTGGGGCGCTTCTAAGGCACTAAGCATCCCATACGCTATTTGGGCCTGCTGCTTAATATCAGAGACGTTTTCTTGCAGTGACTCGACCACGCAGGAAAAATCAGCTGGATTTCCCGATTCTCTAGCTTCCGCTCCCTTATTGAAAGAAACACACAAAAATAAAGGGGAACAATGAAAGTTTGCTCATACAGGCTTATCACCCCTCTTTTATAATCCATTCCGGGTCGCCCAACCACTGCCATAGTGTCTTTTCTCTTGGCAGATCAAGATGAGCAGATGACAACAAAGGTTGCAAGGTTTTTAGCCGGGGCAATCAGAATAAGGTCCACTATTTGACTGTTGATTCAGGACCCTAAAGTGCGTTTTATATAATTGACTATATCACATTGTTCTTTTGTTGCTCTGGCCGATGGCTGACGCAAATAAAGATTAATACATTCCTTGCTCATACAGGAGCTTCACTGGCCACCAGGAGGCAATATCACACCAGAGGACCACTGGAAAAGTCCTCTGAAGGGAGATGGGGAGAGAGCCAAGAATGGAGGGTCCTTCATGAAGTCTGGTAGACCAGCCAACGCTGCACATATACCCCAGCTAATTTGGCATGATGAGGACTGACCCTCACGTTAAAGCAGCATTGTATATGGCATCTTCAAGAGTCAGTCCACCACCTAGTACAGGTAACTTGCATCTTACACAAGGGCTTTGTTCAGGGGGTGGTGGGTATATGTAACAACGCATATACTCAAACCACCCCCTTGGAACTGCCCCCGCGTGAGCGATCTCACCTTCTAGAGATAGTGCACTAAACAGGTTTTACCATCCCAAGCAGTGCAGAGAGTTTCTAAGCTCTTTCCATTGCCTGCTAGGTTCTGGGAGGCTCTTATGAGATCTTGCAAGGCTGGTCCAAGTTCTCCAAAGCCCAGGGTAAGCAAGTCTGAGAGCTCAAAAGCTCTTTCCCTGCCAAAGAAACCCTGTGCAAAAAGAGCATTTAAGTTCTCTACTGAATCCAAGTTCTACAATTGAGATGTGGTCCTTCTGTATGGCTGCACGTTCTTGTTCTTCCTCAATGCATTCAAAATCAGGGTACCCAGCGGTTAGACTTAGCTAACCTATCTGTTGAAAGGTTTATATTTCAGGCAGAAAAGGGGCTTTACCTTTGGAAACATCCCTGTAGTCTCAAACTTGCGAGCATCTCAAGTGTCTCTCAGGTAGCAGAACTATACAGTCTGACTTTGTTGGAACAGCAAGAGCCCTACAACCACATTGGTTTGGTGCCATTTTTACATTAGGACCCCAGTGAGTTTGAGAGCTAAACTTTAAAAATTCATCTCTTAAGAGGTTCGAGGGAGAATAAGGTTACTGGCATTCCCAGTCTTATTACGCTGTACCTTTTGAGTCTCTTCTGCGTCTTCTCTGCTATTTGGCAGTGGGATGCATTCCTTCACCAAGTCCTTGTAAATCTGCATGCGCTCCTCGCAGTTGTCCTCCATGATTTCTTGCGTAAGGCCAACAACTGTCCTAAGTTTAACCAGTGACGGAAATGAAATACATGTCAAATGGTTCTCCCAAAGACAAACCTCCTACACTCCAGAGGAGGATGACAGCAGCAGCAGCAAAAGGCAAAATGTCAGGAAGAGCAATGATGGTAAGCCCCTGGGCTCCTGGGAAGCACCAACTGCTGGGTGCAGGTCTTAAGACAAAAGAATGGTAGGTAAAGGTAAAGGTACCCCTGCCCATACGGGCCAGTCTTGACAGACTCTAGGGTTGTGCACTCATCTCACTCTAGAGGCCGGGAGCCAGCGCTGTCCGCAGACACTTCCGGGTCACGTGGCCAGCGTGACGAAGCTGCTCTGGCGAGCCAGAGCCGCACACGGAAACGCCGTCTACCTTCCCACTAGTAAGCGGTCCCTATTTATCTACTTGCACCCGGGGGTGCTTTCGAACTGCTAGGTTGGCAGGCGCTGGGACCGAGCAGCGGGAGCGCACCCCGCCGCGGGGATTCGAACCGCCGACCATGCAATCAGCAAGTCCTAGGCGCTGAGGTTTAACCCACAACGCCACCCGTGTCAAAAGAATGGTAGAGGACATAAAGAAAACGACTTGTAAATGGGAGCTGCTTTAAAATATCTGTAGCCAAAACACATCTGGGAATGGAAAGCAGGGAGAGAAATGTGGCTTATGGTGAATCCTGAATAAGAGCAACAAGAAGATACCTCAGTGCAGCTATTACCTTTTGTGTGTCCTCAGGGAATGGAAGGGCTGGGAGTAGAAGAACCCAAGTCTGCTGCCCAAGAGGGCCTTAAGCTTTATGAGCTCTGCATTCCACCACAGTGGAGCAAGATGCACATGGGGGTGTTTTCAACCAGGAACCTTGAAAGCTGACGTGTTTGCACATAAAGAAGCCACACACATTAAGTGTGCCTTGTTCCCTTGGGTCTCAGCGCACAGTTCATAGCCAGCTGGCTGCTGGATTGGGCTGTATGTGGATGCATGCCAATCCCGAACATTAAACAATGCTGGCAAGCCCTCCGGAAATATAAGATCAGGAAACTTACTTGAAATGGCTGTCCTTTTCTGCAAAATACTGAGCACATTCCTGCGTGACCTCTTCACGGATCTTCAGCTCCATGAGCAGCTTGTCCTTCTTTTCGGCAATCAGCTTGTTTTTCAGATCTTCTATTATAGCAAGCAGCCTCTAAACAGGAGCACCGGGAGCAGAGTCAGCATGTGGAAGGCATGTTTAGGGATTCATTGTCGTGGCGCATCGTCATTTTATTTACGGGGAGCCCCAAAGCCTGTGGCCTCTCACGTTGTGAGTCACAAGAAAGGCGGACGTAAAAATGCATTCTAGTGAATCCCTAGGGAGACGTGGAAAACCTAAAATGGTTTATAGAAAGGCAGGAAGTCCTAGAATCAAATTACCAAGTTTGAGAGGCCACCAAATCCCAAGCATTACCTTTGGCAACGGTGGAGAACCACCCCATTTGGCTCACTAGGGTATATCAGCCAAGCCACTGTGCCCTGCCCTACACCCAATCTCAAATAGAACCTTAAGTGTGGGACAGGCCTGGCTCAGTCCAAAGGGCATCTGCAGGTCCCACCTATCATGCCTGCACAGCCCTTTGCACAGGGCTTCATAATAGCCACCCTGCAAAGCCCCTTACAAAGCACTTTGCAGGAACTGACAGTCTGACTACCGAAACTTTGCAAGCTATGCCTTCACCCACAACTGATTTCAAACCAAGCAGGCAAAAAGGGTATCATCGTGACATCAGATCACCTGACAGGTGGGCAGCCCTATCCAGCAGACATTTTTCAGTGCATCTTTATTGTTTTCAAACTGGCTGCTATGTTCATTTTAAAAAATGTAAACAGACTGAAGTATGAAACACCTTAGAGAAGCGGACTGTAAATGCCCCAAATTAACACAGTGGCTCTTATTTTCAAGAATTCCTCCTTTTTGCTGCAACAGATCCACATAGCTATTCCTGTCACGAGGGCATACCTGGTACTTTTCTTTTTCAATGACAATGTCACTGTCTTCATCTCCCACTTGGTCTGGCATTTCTTCCGGCTCAGCCTCTCTGTCAAGTCTGGTTTCTGCCACAGAGTTTACCTCATACATCCCACTGCCATCTTCTTCTAGCTCTTCCCCCTCCCCCTCCTCTTCATCTTCCATCACATCCTCCAAAGTCCTCTCCCAGAGTACAGTTGCTCTTTTAACGGGTAAACGCACATCTTCTTCAGTGTTCATTTCAGATTCAGCTTTGACAGCCATCTGCTCAAATGACTCTTCTGGGGGAGAATCATTGGAATCTAAGACCATGACCTATTTAGGAAGGAAGCAAAAAACATATGAAAGCCAGTTTGTGACGGTGGTTTTAGCTGCTATTAAAGCTTCCTGCCAAAACAAACAAAAACAAAACCCTGCTCGTTTTAAGGATTTCCAGAATCCATGCTTTCTTCCAGCACAAACCTATGCCATATAGCTTCTTTATTATGACACAGAAGCAGAGGTGGTGGAGTGGATCTTCCATGCCATTCAGGTAGCCAAACACCTCCTTGAAGGCCATCCAGCTAGCTCAACACACTGAATGAACACCCCAAATAACAGCTGTCTGGCCTCATTCTGAAGACCCCCAACAAGACAGTCCACTGCCCCTCTAGGTCATTAATGTCAAGATGCTAGGTCTCATTTTACAATGCAGATGGGAGCACTGCATTTTATAACCCGGTGACCCTCTCCATCCAGGCAGGAAAGAGACATGATCACAGTTCCAGTAACACACTCTAGGTGAAAGGCACTGGAGGATAATGGAGAAGCACGTGGCCTGGGGAGAGGCCTGAGGGCCAGATGCAGAGGCTAGGTGGGCTGCATTTCCCTCCTATCCCGCTATAGATTGGCAGATCATTAGCTCTGTTGTTTAGCATCATTCATATATGTGGCACCTTAAAGGTACATAGATGAGCTTCTGCCTATCAACTAAAAGCTTCAGGAGTCAACACAATCACCAGACATGGATACCATTTATAAACTTTGAAGAAAGCATACAGGTTGTGGATGTGCCACATAAGTGCAGAAGGATTTGTTTTATATGAATATCACAAGAGTTATTTGCAGTAATTGAGATTATAAGGAAGGCGAGTTGACACTTCAGAATAGGTGTTACAGTGATTTGGAAGGGGGAGGAAGTTTGGTTGTTTACATTTAAAGTTTCCTTGGTTGGTAATATTTGTGTAAGGCCTTCAAATTTTAGAGAAGATGTGTACTTGATTTAAGATACCACTTAATGATCTGCTTACAGAATAGGAAACACAAGTTAATTTGTATAAGCAGCTGCTGCCAAGGATGCTTCTTCGTATATCAGTTCTTGAAAACTTGAGATTCATTTTTCTCCCCCCAGATGTTACTGTCACTCTTGTAGATTAGTCCCATAATTAACCACATTTTCCCCTTTCCATTCTCTTTCAGGTATTGGTAAGAAAGCAAATGTGTGGCATTTAAATTCCTACACACACACACACACACACACTTTTCTCAGGGATCATAAAGTGTAAGATGGTCCAAAAGTAGTTAAGAATTTCAGCTAGGACAGGTAACAATCTTGTTTGAATGGACCATTAATATTCCAGTACTAGGACTACATTCCTGTACTTCCTTGTTTGCAAGTAAGTCCTACCAAGCTCTGACATCTGAAACATTCACCTGCCCTTCAAAAGAGCTCTAAGGGCAGAAGCCAGCTAGCTGACCCATAGCCTTTTGTATGTCTCTAACTGCATGGTGACTCCAATAATCTACTTCCAGTTTCATACAAATGTGAACACTTACTTTCTGAGCAATTGCTGAAAACCTGAGCACGTTGAGGGTTTCATCATACGCAGAGGCGCTCTGGCTGACGTTCACTATCATGCACACCTTCCCCTTACCACTGAAGAAGCCTTGAAAGAAGTGAGTCAGCTTGCTTTCCCGAAAGGGGATGTGCTGCTGCAGCCTGAAAATGAAACCAACAAGACAGCTGCAGTTCACATTTTCGAAGAGTGTTTTCAAGCAGATTTTCTAGGGTATGGGGCCAAGCTTCATTTTAAACAGGCATAGCCTGAAAGGCTTTAGGTCCATTCAGGCCTGTTGCTTCTTCACCACATGCTTCCCAGTTTGTTTGTTTGTTTGTTTGTTTGTTTGTTTGTTTGTTTGTTTTTAAAAAGTTTCTACAGAGATCCAAAAGACAAGGGGGTAAAGGATTATTGTCATTGAGGATGGGTTGTGGGCAGCAGCCTGAAGGAAGCCCCAAACTGGAAGCCATAGGAGAAAGTCAGTAGCTGGGACCAAATAACAAGTTAAGACCAAAGGGTAGGCCAGAACCAAACAGAAACCAACAATCTGTGAGTACGCCAGAGCTCAGGCAGAGTATGTTGCTCAAGGAAGGTTCAGCCAGAACAGAAAGCCATTGAATACTCCTTCCAGAGCAGAAGAGTGGGTTCTTTGCAGTGAAGGCTGCTACCTGCAGTGGTTCACCACATGGGGCAGCTGCACACAGATTCAGCATCTTACTGGGTACCTCTCACGCTTATGAACATCAACTGTCCTTTCAAAACACTGCAGGTGTTCACTGGGAAACAAGCAAGCTTGGTTTGAGCATCTATTTTTAAAGTAAGTGTTGTACAGTCAGGGAGGTTTTTGGCTTGCTTCTTTGATCAAGCAAACTTGGGTAACAGCACTTTTGGCAGGGGAAAGCTTTTTAAATATATTATAACCGCATTATGGTCCTGTCACTTGCATGTTTTAGTTCAGTTTTGAAAAATCATCATCATCATCTATTATTTTAGCTTGGAAACTGCACTGCCAATTGAGAACTGGTCATGTATCATGCTTCACCGGACTAGCAAAAGGATGTGCTTGCCCTAAAAATGGAAGGATCTCTTACTCCTATTTAAGGACTGGTTAAAGGCTTAAATGTGACATTTGGAAAGATAAGGCAATTTCTGGCTCTTTAAAGCACTCTGCCTCCTTTTACACCATTTCCCGCTTGTTAGGATTCACATCCTGTAGGGATCATGTCAGGTGGGGGGGGGGTTAAGGACAGGCTGTTAAGCAGTCTAGGTCTCTCTTAAACACCTATGTTATATGAAAGGTAGCAGAGATCTGCATGAGGAATATGCATACTTCTCTCATTCAAAAGGTGTTTTCCTTCTCTTTACAGAGAGCTGCTAGAAGCCCCCGCCCCCATCCCTTAACATGAAGCGAAACGCTTTCCCAGAACCTACTTTGATTGCTGGCTCATCTTCAGGGCACTGATGCATTTGCCTAGAATGAGCAAGGAAGTGTTAATATTCCCACTCTCTTTCAACCTCTCTCCTTCGTTGTGGGTTCGTGTACAACGCTCTGAGCCAGCGAGGTCGCAGAGGAATAATCTGGAGATAAAGAAAAGGAGTGGGAAATTTAGGTTGCCTGGTCTTACAATTTTAATCGGTAAGAACACATGAAATACAAAACTTACTCATTGACTTGCATCACACGAGTTGCTTCAGGATCAATTTTTAGCATTTTCACAGTGAATATACTGTGGCTGAAAGATCAAAAATACACAGACGTTGCTGCCAGCAATGCTATCTTTAAACATCAGTGAACACGTTGCAGCCTTCTGCCATTTTGAAAATCTTAATAGCTCCTAACCTCGAGGCACTTCTTCCATTCTAGTATATAGTGATAGATTTTAAGATATATTTATACCATTTGGAAGATACATAAACATGCATATTAACTTCTTTTAACATCCCAGATAAGGATTTTAGAATATTGCAGGCCTCTTCACTGCCCTATTCTCTGCAACTTACACACATTGTACACATTTAACTTTATGCACTTGGCCAATTTTTTTTTAAAGGGAGTAGGTGTCTTGGAAAAAAGACTTTGGCAATCCCACCCACCGTTGCACCCAATGTGTGTTGACCATATGCAATTTTGGCTTTACGCATTATCGCCCGGAACGCAAGCCCTGTGTTGTGTGCTTACTGTACTTAACATTAAAAATCACACTGGATCTCCAAGGAATCACCTACCCATTACTATTTATTAAATCACAGAAAACTTCACATAATTAAAAGCCCCAAAGTTCAGCACAAGATACAAGATACATGTGGGTGATTGTTTCAAGAAACACATCTGAGCAAGAACGGTGTAGGGATCCTTAGGTACTGGGCATTACTTTAACAAGTCTGTGTTGCATAAACTTGCAAGTAAAAGCTGAAAGTGAACCATTATGCTACTACACATTGAACATATCCTGATTTTACTATCGGCCTCTTACCTTCTACTGGAATTGGCATTCAGTTTTGTGGAAGCAAAACTCTGATGTTTCAGGCCTAGTTGCATGAGCTTAAAAGCTTCTTTGAAATTTGAAACCTGAATCCATTGTAGATCTTCAAGAAATAGAAATGGTTCATTATTCACCACTGAACAAGAATTAAAGCAAGAAATTAAGGGAAATAAGAATGTGAGTTAGGAGCATTACACTGAATTAAAAGCTAGTTTGCACACAGCCTGGGCACTGAATAAGCAGGACACCTTAAGGCTACTGAAACTGGTTACCAAAGATTTAAGATATTTGTTACCTTTAACATATGAACAGCCTTTTACATCCTGTGACAGACGCAACACCTTCCTTCTTCTATCATTGGACACTGGGAGCAGCAGGTCGTAAATGCACTCATTATAAATTTCACAGAACGAAACCCAGATGGAGAATTTTGCACCTCTCCCTTCATCCACATTAGATTGTTCAGCTTCTTTCGCTAGTTCATCCAACTCTGTCGGAACAATGGAGTGGCATTAACATTCTGCTGAAGTGAGTCCATCTCGATGTGATTTAAAACAGGCTGCTTCAATAGCACTGAACATTGTTCAGACAGCATTGTTGTTTGCAGCACAAGATCCAAGGTTGGAAAATGACAGCTTTTCAAAGTATAAGGGGAAGTCTCATTTCAGCATTACTTACTACGGCAATAGTGCACGCTGAATTTTTGGAGCCTAATTTTGGCTTTCGGATACGTAACTTACCATCAGAATTATCAGCAATTCCACTGCGATTCCCATTAACGACACTTGGATAATCAACCTGAAAATTAAGACAGAAACAAAATATGGGTTATCCTAGATGTTCTATCGTATTTTCTATGGCAGGACTGGAAAATTAGGATGTGCTAATGGATCATTGCAATGAAATTGCCATTTGTATGGTAACCAGAGCAAGCCTTACCAGGCATACCTATACGAGTCTGCTGCTGCTGCTGCTGCTGCTGCAACAGCAGCATTGTATGGCACTTTAAGGGCCAAAGGAATAAGCATTCATGGGCCAGAACCCACTTTGTGTAGCTCACAAAGTAATCTGGATATGTTAACAATTCAGAAGTCAGTGGAAGAACATTTCAATCTCCATGGAAATACCACAATTCCACAACTCCTCCAGGAAAGTTCAAACATGAGGCTGCTGAGTTTATGCTCTGCATAGCAATGGAAAACACCTACAGCTATTTCTTGTATTTTTTGCCTTTGGATCACCAAGTTTTCTTCCTCCTCTCATGCACCTGATGAAGCAGATTCCAACTCATGCCACAATTTCCATAACTAGACAGTATTTGTGCCAGAGCATACTTAGCACTTGAGAAGGCACGATGGCTCAGTGGGACAGCATCGGCTTTGCAAATGCAGGTTCAGTCGCCAGCAGGGATGGGGATTTCCTCTGCCTGGACCCCTGGAGAGCTGCTGCCAGTCAGTGTAGACAATACTGAGCTAGCTAGACCAATGATATAAGGCAGCTTCCTTTGTTCCTGTTTTTTGATAACAGTTGCATGCTGGTCAGGCAATATTTTTTTAAAAAAAAAAAGTTTGAACAATGGCATAGGAAGGAAGCATGGACAGAACAGGGATGGACCTCTGTAACGAAGCAATGTTACATTAGCTGGAACTCAACATGGTGCCCTCCATAAGTTGTTGGCCGCCAGGTCCAATCAGCCCCAGACAACATGGCCTATGGCAGTAGTTTTCAAAGGGTGTGGCAGGAGAGGGTGGCAAATGTGGGAAGATTCAAGGACACCCAAAGAAACATTTAATCATTTGAGTGTAGTATAGTGCCCATCTATCTATGTGTAGAATATGGATAAATATATTTTCAAAACGAGAGCATCAAGTGATATTGAGGACAATGCTAGCTGTGATCCAGAATCACCATTCGAACAGAGTGCTGGAGAATAGCATTGGCTACTCTTCTGCAGTTCTCCATGACATAATATTGTGAACAGGCATTTTCAACTCTGACAAATATGGAAGATCAGAAAAGAGAAAGACTTATTTGCATTGATGAGATGAGAGTTTGTTTGCCTCAAACTAGACCTAATATAAATGAGATTTCCTGTCAAAAGCAAGCTCACACCTCTCATTGAGTTTGTATATATGTAAGAGGCTCATTTATATTTTGTGAATGATTGATGTTCTTATGCAGCTGCATTGTTTTCTGGGTGCCCCATGATCATATTATAAAGTAGCCACTTTTTATTATATAAATCACGTAATGGTAGGAGTCATTTCTTTTCGTTTTCCAAGTTCCAACATAATTTTATCAATAAATAATTATGTGTAGCACGAACAAATTTGAGGCCTGTTGTGTTAAAAAAAAAATGTTGTGGGGCTGTGCTACAATCCCATCTCCAACAATAAGCTCTTTCTTCCTCCCCCCACCCCCGCTGGTAGGATTCCCCTGGCAATTCCCCGACCCCCCCAGTTAGTGTCAAAGAGTGGTACGCACTTAGGCTGGAATTCAAAATGACACTATTAGAAATGTCTCAAATGTGCAAGCATCCCAGCTTGACAGGCAGAACAATCTCTCCTCCCACCAAGCACTGTACCAGGATTCTCCCAACCCCCATAAGGCAATTTCAAGTGGCCATGGGGGGGGATGAGAAGGCGATGGGAGCCCCACTGCGCTAAGATTCTGCCGATGGGTTTCATTAAGTAAATCGTGTCAATGGGGTCCTAATCATGGCGAAGAAACCTTCAAAGGGAAGTGCCCATGCATGTACAACTAGCATAGCAATGTCAGGATGAGGCCAGCTCCTGCTTCCGCCTCTGCAAAATTCAATGGACACACCTGCTTGCCCTTTATATTCTGTACAAACAGCTTTGATTATTAAATAATATGTGGTGCCCATGTGGTTTTTATTATGCCACTTTCTACTACTGGTATCACATTGACAATCTACTTTGTTGCAATATAGACTATTTATTATGGCACCTCGGATATGATTTTTCACTGAAAGGCAGGGATTTTTTTTTTCTCTTTATGTATTTAACATGGTCAAATCACCTTTTATTCTTGAACTGAGATTCTACAAAACTGAACAGAAATGTATGAAGATACATCAAACTGCAGAAAAGGTAAAGGCAGAAGCACAGCAGATTCTCTGGCATTTTGGACAATCACAGCAAGCATACGGGTTGCAGCCAATGTGAATCCTACTCAGAGTTGACTCACCAAATGAATGGACATGGCCAAGTGGTCCATTAATCTCAATGAGTCTCTGCCAAATAGGTAAGAATTCCCACAGCCAAAAAAACCATCACACCAACATAGAAAACTCTGGTCAGAGCATAGTGAAATTTTGGTAATATGTGTATATGTATACATACATACAAAAACACACACATACACAACCATTTTCAGTTTCTTTACAAATGGTTGTTATTAAAACTTATCATAATTCTAAATCTGTCCAACTGATTTAGTGGGGCTTAAATCCCTAGTAAGTATTCAGGATTGCATTCTAAATTGACACACCTCTTTTATAAGACGGAGAAGTGAGCATTTGACAGACATTTCTTCTCTGATTTCTTCTTTAGTCAGCCTTCTGTGTTCTCGGCAACGATGGGGTTTGAGATCCATCTCTGAATACAGTTTGCCTTGGATGCGCTTAAACAACATCTCCAGTGCCCTTGGGAGAATGCCACCATCTTCATTAGTACCTGTCATAAGGACGATTTGACAGAACTTTGAACACGCTTTTGGAGCAGAATCAGGAAAAGGGGGCAAGGAGGCAACATGAACTGTATACATGTGGAATTAGAGCTACCTTTGGAGTAAGCACAAGGTGATTGGATCAGCATTCCAGTAAAAATATATTCAACCCCCATTTTGGAAAGCAACATTTAAACCACACTGAATAAGCTTTACCCCTACTCACCAAAGTCAAGTATTTCATGTCAAATACTTTTGGCTATTGGAAAAGTTTGAAATATTTATACAGAGCATAAAATGATCACAGTATGCGTTTTCAGTTTTCTTTACTAAAACAGAAATGCTAAAACAGATCAAGTGAATTGAATGTAGTAATCCCTCCCCCACCCCTGGAAAACCCATATAGGCGGTCAACTAGAAATCCATTTGTGCTGTTCATACTTAGATCTATTCCATTCACTCATATTTCAGGGGGCAGGGATCGGACCAACCCTTTAAAGCAAGAGTAGGCAACCTAAGGCTTGTGGGCCGGATGCGGCCCAATCACCTTCTCAATCCGGCCTGCGGACGGTCTGTGAATCAGTGTGTTTTTACATGAGTAGAATGTGTGCTTTTATTTGAAATGCATCTCTGGGTTATTTGTGGGGCGTAGGAATTCGTTCCTTTTCCCCCCAAAATATAGTCTGGCCCACCACATGGTCTGAGGGACGGTGGACCAGCCCACAGCTGAAAAAGGTTGCTGACCCCTGCTTTAGAGTACCTAGATGTCTGACATTTAGAAGACATCTGAAGGCATCCTTTTTTAGGGAAGTTTTTAATGTTTGATGTTTTATTGTATTTTTAATATTATGTTGGAAGCAGCCCAGAGTGGCTGGGGAAACCCAGCCAGATGGGTGGGGTATAAATAATAAATTATTATTATTACTACTACTATACGGGGTTACAAAACCAGTTTCCTATGTTCCAATTCAAAATGCATTTTTTAAAACATATTATACACATATTCCAAATAAAAATAAGTAGTTCAGAGAGTTGAAATAACTGTAGCACACAGTTTGATGACACAGAGCATACACAAGTAACACGGAACTCAAGTTAACATTTTGTCCAGAGAAACATGGATGCTCAGTAGTACCTTTGTATGTATATGTTTTCCCAGCATTTGTAACACCATAGGTAAATACAAGGCGACTGTGTCCCTTCAGGAAGTCTTGCACTGGCTGCTTCACAGTCCCTTCAAAGAGTTCTTCCTGGGTTGTTTCAGGTCCAAATACCTAAAAAGTTAATAAGAAGATATTTTATGGCTTTCCATACTGAAATTCCAGACAATTTCTTTCAAGACTATATTTTCTTAAGCTTTTCAAATCAGTGAGAAGTATTCAAGCATTATTATGTGCAAAGTTTCCATACTAAGGGTTATGAGTCGCCAATAGCCCTTTACACTTTATTTACCTGTGAAAAAGTAAATTTCTGCACCAATTGCTGCAAGTTTTTTTCACTAAGCCGGAATACCTTGGAAGACTTGGGAGCTTTTAATATAACACTTGATGCGTCAAGAACAGAAATACAATTCTGTAAGAAAGGGGAGATAGATAATAGATATTTTTAGTTCAGCAGATGGCATTCTTAAACAAATTTTGCTTTTAGAATTTATTTTTAAATCACACCTGAGAATCACCTTCCTTTTCTGACTGCATCAACGGTCTAATGCGCAGGCAAACATGAATGCGTTCTCTGGATTCCAAGCTCTCTCTCTACAGAGGGAAAGAGTAAAACCACAGTGCTGTCCAACAATATTGCCATATACTCAAGGTTCTTGGTTTTATGAGCCTTTAATCTCAATAGACTATACACAGCTAAATTATTCCACATGGGGAACAACTTCCCACACAGAAGCTGGACTACAAACTGTTTAATTCCACGAGCAACTGAGTATTCCAAGACATCACATCCATCTCAGCCATTTCCGCGTGGATCACTTTCACAAGTACAGTACAACAGACATTGTCATTATCACTTGGAGTCGTCCAATTCCCTTACCTGGCTTATATCAGAGATTGATGATAAATCACTATAGAGATTCTTCCTAATGTCACTAACATCCACAGGGATAATTCTTGGGGACAATTCAACAGCAGAAATAAAGGATGGTCTAAGCATTGATGGCTTATCCAAATTAGACTCCATCCTATTAAAGAAGACAAAGCGGGGGGGGGGGAGAGAGAGAGTTGCTTGAATGGAACATCCAATAACATGAAATTTGGACCTCTACACAAATTTCTTCATCATGTGAACTCATATGTCAGACTGTAAGTATTACTCAGATTTTAGAGTTGCCTTGTCCTGTTTGTCTGAACTTTCCTTGCAGAAAAGGAGAGGAGAGTGAAAAAATGGGCACAGCTACAGTACAGTTTAATGCAGTGATCATCAACCTGGTGCCTATCAGATGTTTTGGAGTACAACTACTTGAAGTGCTGGCTATTCCCAAGGTTGTCAGGACTTGTAATCCAAACATCTGGTGGACAGTGGACACCATATTGAGAAGGCCATTTTAGTGCCATAGTCCTTTGAGTGTCTTCTTTGGAAACTTCATTGGAAGCTTTGCAAGGATGCGAAGTAGCATTAATAGCACTTAGTTGTTGTTGTTGTTGTTTTTACACAAAAAGTAACCCAAATTAACTTACAAAAGAGTGCAAAGTTAAAAAGTACTATGTAAAGGTAAAGGTACCCCTGCCCGTTCGGGCCAGTCTTGCCAGACTCTAGGGTTGTGCGCTCATCTCTCTCTATAGGCTGGGAGCCAGTGCTGTCCGCAGACACTTCCGGATCACGTGGCCAGTGTGACAAGCTGCATCTGGCGAGCCAGCGCAGCACACGGAACGCCATTTACCTTCCCGCTGGTAAGCGGTCCCTATTTATCTACTTGCACCCGGGGGTGCTTTCGAACTGCTAGGTTGGCAGGCGCTGGGACTGAACGACAGGAGCGCACCCCGCCGCGGGGATTCGAACCGCCGACCATGCGATCGGCAAGTCCTAGGTGCTGAGGTTTTACCCACAGCGCCACCCGCGTCCCAAAAAAAAGTACTATGAAACCAAAACAAATTAAAAACCAAAAAACACACCCGTAATATAAAAGGCAGGCTTAACACATCCCAACCTCTGAAAAGAGGCAACAAGTATTTAAAACACTACAAATTAAGGACCAAAAGCCTTGATAAGAAGAAACATGGTCAAGTTTCAGGTAAGATGGCCCAGCAACGATGCTGATATTCCACAAATGTGCAGCTGTAGCAAAACACTGAGCGCATCCTATGCCATACCTCCGATTTACATGTATTTAAAGTGACCTACAGACTTAGAGTGAAAATACAGATTTAGCATGTTAGCAGGGGCTTCTGTGGGTCAGATGCACAGCCACTATCGCCTGAATAGACTGTACTTTTAATAAGCCAGGCACGACCATTCTATTCCTCAAATGGCTTTGGATATGTAAGGAGTGCTTTAAAAAACAACAACACGGCACTGTAGGTTTGTTTTCCTCCCCAACTTGCTGTGAATCTGCTTCAGGAAAATGAAAGCTGTTTTTCTCCCCCATGGCTTCAAAATTTCATCTCTAGTAAGGTCTGGCATGTTTTTTTTTTCTTTTTTTGCACTACCAAGATTCGGATCCAAAGCGCAGGTGCGTTATTTCAAAAACGTAAGATATAATGCAACGATGCCCTGCAACTACAGGCCTGCTACCAGCTCAGCTTTGGGCTTGACACTAAAGTAAGCCATTCCGCTCGGATCCCGGACCCGAATGCAGACCGAAAGGGGCAAAAAAAGGGCCACCATTTATCTACTTACTTTTAAAACGACATACAATCGGGTGCGAGAACCGGCTGGGTCTCTCCCCACGAAACAGAAGAAATCAATCCTATCCCATGGACGGCGGCCCAGCCAACGGCAGCCCTTCTCGCCCCGTTAAGCGCACAACCGCCCCCCAAAAGTGGCAACGGCCTCGCCGCCCCAGCGAAAGAAGCTCACCTGCGCTCTTTTTCAAACCTCGCCGCCGAGGCTCATGGGAGCCAACCGCCCGCGTCGTCGAGCACGCTGGGAAATGTAGTCGCGGAGGCCCGGCAGCTTCCGGCCGCTTCTCTATATAGGAGCCCTTGGGCGCGGCGAAAGACTACGAATCCCAAGAGGCTCCGCGTCCATCCGGGAACTACGGAAGGATTGTTGACGGTAGGGGTGGCAGCTTCGCCTGCGTGTGTCTCGGAAGGCAGGAGACGCGGAAAGTGGTGGGGTGCGAACGCGCACGTGGGAACAGCGGCTGGCTTAGCTCGGGTCAGCAGGCAGGGCTTCGTTTGGAACCAGGGTTTGGGGCCCGGCCTCGTTCTTAGGCTCCGTGCTCTCTCAAGTCCGATATAAATAAAGGGAAGCGGAGAAATGCCTCTGCCAAGCTGGTTACCCTCCTGGTGTTTCCTGGACCACGAAACCGCTGCCCAAATACGTGGAGTATTTGTAGTCCCGAAGACAGTAGTACCTCAGGTTAAGTACTTAATTCGTTCCGGAGGTCCGTTCTTAACCTGAAACTGTTCTTAACCTGAAGCACCACTTTAGCTAATGTGCTGCCGCCGCGCCCCCGGAGCATGATTTCTGTTCTCATCCTGAAGCAAAGTTCTTAACCTGAAGCACTATTTCTGGGTTAGCGGAGTCTAACCTGAAGCGTATGTAACCCGAGGTACCACTGTACGGAGGCCTCCTGCTGCATGTCTGAACGGCAGAGGGCCTCCTCGGTAGCGGCGCCCGCCCTGTGGAACGCCCTCCCATCAGATGTCAAGGAAATAAACAACTATCTGACGATTTCTGAAGGCAGCCCTGTTTAGGGAAGTTTTTAATGTTTGATATTTTATCGTGTTTTTAATACTCTGTTGGGGAAACCCAGCCATCTGGGCGGGATATGAATAATAAATTACTATTATTGTTATTATCATTTTGCTGCTCGGATGGTCATTATTTGTTAAGATGCCTGACACGAGTCAAGTTAGAAGGCTTCAGAGTTTCGTTCTGAACACTTAGTTGAGCCGAGAGAGGGCAACTTTGATTCAGGCTGTAAGTGATTAGTTAATTAATGGTATGCAATTTTGGGAAGGGGTTAGGGACAGGGACAGTTTAAGACAGTGCTTCTCAACCTTTTCCAGACTGTGCCCCCCTTCCAACTTTGTTTCCTTCCTGTGAACCCCCCCCCCCACCTTTTCCAGTAGAAAGATAGCTATTTTGCTTGTAAATAGAACATGGAAACAATCCAGCTCGAACATGCCCTGGTGTGTTTTTTGCTTCTCTCCCCTAGGATCTTTGACCTGCCTATTAACTTACTACTCTTGGAATTGTATTTTTTAATGGGGGGGGCAGGGTAGGGGCGAGAAAAGCAGAATTTAAACATTCTGGTTGGTTGATCTGAAGGTTCTCCTATTACAGAAGAGCAGTACAATAACAAGCATTAAATTAAGGACTCATTTCCATGCCACTTAACAATTTTCACTTGCGTATTTTCTTTTAGAGTAACAACAGATCATTGAACGTATCATGCACTATACTCTTTTCCATTTGTGGCTTTAAAGATTACTGGGATATTTGCTGATGGTAATAATTTTAAAAGGGACGCAGGTGGTGCTGTGGGTTAAACCACAGAGCCTAGGACTTGCCGATCAGAAGGTTGGCAGTTCGAATCCCCGCGACGGGATGAGCTCCCGTTGCTCGGTCCCTGCTCCTGCCAACCTAGCATTTCGAAAGCACGTCAAAGTGAAAGTAGATAAATAGCTACCGCTCCGGCGGGAAGGTAAACGGCGTTTCCGTGCGCTGCTCTGGTTCGCCAGAAGCGGCTTAGTCATGCTGGCCACATGACCCAGAAGCTGTACGCCGGCTCCCTCGGCCAATAAAGTGAGATGAGCGCCGCAACCCCAGAGTCGGCCATGACTGGACCTAATGGTCAGGGGTCCCTTTACCTTTACCTTAATAATTTTAAGTAGCTTTACTGTTATAATAATTCTAAAGTCTCAAATATAGAATAAATGTTCATAAATGCACAATGTAAACACATACAGAAGTTTATAAACCACATGTCTAAAATAGTACAGGAGAGCAATCCTGAAGCCATTTTGACTCCCTAAAGGACCTCAAATATTTCTCTGCAGTAGGAGGATGGGGGAAACTTTCCAATTGTCTTTTCACTTCCAAATGTTCCCTGCAAATCCAGTCTGGCAAGTTCCTTTAAAAAAAAAAAGTTTTGAATTACAATCCAATAATAGCCTCATTATAACAATACCAATTTATACTACAATTAATACCAATCGTTCAAATACCAAATTATATAATTTAGATAAATTTATTATTTGCTTTATTTATTTATTTATTCCAAAATCTTATTAATTGGGTCATTCCACGCCAAATGATTTTAATACTCGACTGTGCTCTCAAGATTCAGATTTTCTTCAAAAAAAAATTATGTGTAGATACTTATGAGATAACCTCAAATTAATTTGTAAAGTTGTTTTGGTACAAAATTGGCCACAGGAGATTTTTTTTTAAATTTCTATTTTCACGTGATTTAGGCTAATGCAATTTCTGCATCAGTTTAGAAAAAACAACCTGTTTTGCTTATTTTTCAACTGATTGGGTTTATTTTGGTATCAAAGCTAATTGTGGTCCCTTTCAAAATAAGGTATGTATTAAGTGCCACAGAAAAGGGTCACCAACCACTCAAAGTGATTTTTTGTCATTTTATTCCTGATGGGTTCCATAAACCGTAGCGCACGAACCACAACTAACACATGTATCATACTTTTGTTGTAGAATGGGCTAACTATGTACTTGTTATGTTTTGAAAATAAGGAGGATGTTTTGTGTAGTTATAAAATAAGTTAATTTTGAAATAATTTTTTTTGTCACCTTTTTGTACAGGTTTAAGGTCTCTTTGAGCCTGAAATAACTCACACATTCGTGCAAATAGTTAAAATTGTACCCTCTTACGTTACAATGTCAACAGGGTAGCAATTTTCAAAGTCTTTCTATAGGAGCTTGCACATCATTGTTCTGGGTCTCTGTTACCTCCTTCAAAGAGGGGAGGGAACACTGTTGCAACAGAAAAATAAGGACCTGCCTTGCTTTTCACTGCATCCTGCCTCCATTCATCTCTGACTAATCATGGATTTGGGCAGCAGAAGTAAACCCCCTTAGTTTCTATAACATTACTAAGGATTATGGGTGTGAAAAGATTAACCAATGTGGCTTATAACTTGCAAAAATGGAGCTAGGCTCTGTGAAGTAATAGTTTAGCAGCTGTAATCTAGTTAGCTAAGGATACAAAATAAGAGTTTTGCAACCAGTTAGGAAGCTGCAACTTTGGGTGCACAACAGCTACATGCTGATTGCTTTTGGGGGGAAACTAATGTTGCTTTACAGATTGTTGTTGTTTAGTCGTTTAGTCGTGTCCGACTCTTCGTGACTCCATGGACCAGAGCACGCCAGGCACTTCTGTCCTCCACTGCCTCCCGCAGTTTGATCAAACTCATGCTAGTAGCTTCAAGAACACCATCCAACCATCTCATTCTCTGTCGTCCCCTTCTCCTTGTGCCCTCCATCTTTCCCAACATCAGGGTCTTTTCCAGGGAGTCCTCTCTTCTCATGAGGTGGCCAAAGTATTGGAGCCTCAGCTTCACGATCTGTCCTTCCAGTGAGCACTCAGGGCTGATTTCCTTCAGAATGGAGAGGTTTGATCTTCTTGCAGTCCATGGGACTCTCAAGAGTCTCCTCCAGCACCATAATTCAAAAGCATCAATTCTTCGGCGATCAGCCTTCTTTATGGTCCAGCTCTCACTTCCATACATCACTACTGGGAAAACCATGGCTTTTACTATACGGACCTTTGTTGGCAAGGTGATGTCTCTGCTTTTTAAGATGTTGTCTAGGTTTGCCATCGCCTTTCTCCCAAGGAGCAGGCGTCTTTTAATTTCGTGACTGCTGTCACCATCTGCACTGATCATGGAGCCCAAGAAAGTAAAATCTCTCACTGCCTCCATTTCTTCCCCATCTATTTGCCAGGAGGTGATGGGCCCAGTGGCCATGATCTTCGTTTTTTTGATGTTGAGCTTCAGACCATATTTTGCGCTCTCCTCTTTCACCCTCATTAAAAGGTTCTTTAATTCCTCTTCACTTTCTGCCATCAAGGTTGTGTCATCTGCATATCTGAGGTTGTTGATATTTCTTCCGGCAATCTTAATTCCGGCTTGGGATTCATCCAGCCCAGCCTTTCGCATGATGAATTCTGCATATAAGTTAAATAAGCAGGGAGACAATATACAGCCTTGCCGTACTCCTTTCCCAATTTGGAACCAATCAGTTGTTCCATATCCAGTTCTAACTGTAGCTTCTTGTCCCACATAGAGATTTCGCAGGAGACGGATGAGGTGATCAGGCACTCCCATTTCTTTAAGAACTTGCCATAGTTTGCTGTGGTCAACACAGTCAAAGGCTTTTGCATAGTCAATGAAGCAGAAGTAGATGTCTTTCTGGAACTCTCTGGCTTTCTCCATAATCCAGCGCATGTTTGCAATTTGGTCTCTGGTTCCTCTGCCTCTTCTAAATCCAGCTTGCACTTCTGGGAGTTCTCGGTCCACATACTGCTTGAGCCTTCCTTGTAGAATTTTAAGCATAACCTTGCTAGCATGTGAAATGAGTGAAATTGTGCGGTAGTTGGAGCATTCTTTGGCACTGCCTTTCTTTGGGATTGGAATGTAGACTGATCTTCTCCAATCCTCTGGCCACTGCTGAGTTTTCCAAACTTGCTGGCATATTGAGTGTAGCACCTTAACAGCATCATCTTTTAAAATTTTAAACAGTTCAGCTGGAATACCATCACTTCCACTGGCCTTGTTATTTGCAGTGCTTTCTAAGGCCCATTTGACTTCACTCTCCAGGATGTCTGGCTCAAGGTCAGCAACCACACTACCTGGGGTGTACGAGACATCCATATCTTTCTGGTATAATTCCTCTGTGTATTCTTGCCACCTCTTCTTGATGTCTTCTGCTTCAGTTAGATCTTTACCACTTTTGTCCTTTATTATGGTAATCTTTGTACGAAATGTTCCTTTCATATTTCCGATTTTCTTGAACAGATCTCTGGTTCTTCCCGTTCTGTTGCTTTCCTCTATTTCTTTGCATTGCTCGTTTAAGAAGGCCTTCTTGTCTCTCCTTGCTGTTCTTTGGAAATCTGCATTCAATTTCCTGTATCTTTCACTATCTCCCTCGCATTTTGCTTGCCTTCTCTCCCCCGCTATTTGTAAGGCCTCGTTGGACAGCCACTTTGCTTTCTTGCATTTCTTTTTCATTGGGATGGTTTTAGTTGCTGCCTCCTGTATAATGTTGCGAGCCTCCATCCATAGTTCTTCAGGCACTCTGTCCAGCAAATCTAAATCCTTAAACCTGTTCCTCACTTCCACTGTGTATTCATAAGGGATTTGGTTTAGATTGTATCTTACCTGTCCAGTGGTTTTTCCTACTTTCTTCAGTTTAAGCTTGAATTTTGCTATAAGGAGCTGATGATCTGAGCCACAGTCAGCTCCAGGTTTTGTTTTTGCTGACTGTATAGAGCTTCTCCATCTTTGGCTGCAGAGAATATAATCAATCTGATTTCGATGTTGCCCATCTGGGGATGTCCATGTGTAGAGTCGTCTCTTGTGTTGTTGGAAAAGCGTGTTTGTGATGACCAGCTTGTTCTCTTGACAGAACTCTATTAGCCTTTGCCCTGCTTCGTTTTGATCTCCAAGGCCAAACTTGCCAGTTGTTCCTTTTATCTCTTGATTCCCTACTTTAGCATTCCAATCCCCTATAATGAGCAGAACATCCTTCTTTGGTGTCACTTCGATAAGGTTTTGTAAGTCTTCATAGAACTGGTCAATTTCAGTTTCTTCAGCACCAGTAGTTGGTGCATAAACTTGGATTACTGTGATGTTAAAAGGTCTGCCTTGGATTCGTATCGAGATCATTCTATCATTTTTGAGACTGCATCCCAGTACAGCTTTCGCCACTCTTTTGTTGACTATGAGGGCCACTCCATTTCTCTTACGGGTTTCTTGCCCACAGTAGTAGATATGATAGTCATCCGAACTGAATTCGCCCATTCCCGTCCATTTTAGCTCACTGATGCCCAGGATGTCAATATTTATTCTTGCCATCTCATTTTTGACCACATCCAACTTACCCAGGTTCATGGTTCTTACATTCCAGGTTCCTATGCAATATTTTTCTTTACAGCATTGGACTTTCCTTTCGCTTCCATGCATATCCACAACTGAGCGTCCTTTCGGCTTTGGCCCAGCCGCTTCATCAGCTCTGGATCTACTTGTACTTGTCCTCCGCTCTTCCCCAGTAGCATGTTGGACACCTTCCGACCTGAGGGGCTCATCTTCCAGTGTCATAACTTTTATATGCCTGTTGTCTTTGTCCATGGAGTTTTCTTGGCAGGGATACTGGAGTGGCTTGCCGATTCCTACTCCAGGTGGATCACGTTTGGTCAAAACTCTCCACTATGACCTGTTCATCTTGGGTGCCCTGCTCGGCGTAGTTCATAGCTTCTCTGAGTTCTTCAAGCCCCTTCGCCACGGCAAGGCAGTGATCCATGAAGGGGGCTTTACAGATTAGGGTAATTTATTTAGGATCTTATCAAATGGTACTGACGTGAGCCTAATGGCCACCAGCCAACAAAAGCTATTGATGCTCATTTAAGCAAACTTCCTTCAGTAGTTATTTTGCCTTAAAGTAACATTTTTATCTTTTATAGTTAAACAAAACCCCAGAATGGGTGGAGTCACAAAGTGGCTTACAAACAATAAATAACAATAACATAATAGAATGTTACAACATAAATCGTGTAGAATAATTAACAAATCATCAATAAAACAATTACAAATCATCAGTAAAATAGCACTGATACAACATTCCTTCTGTTTGCAAAGGTGATGTACATCTATGTAAAATTGACAGGACATGTGGATGTCCCCTATGTAATCTATTATTAAAAGGAATTGACCCCGAGTATCACCAATTAATCACATTTGCTAATATGTTTTGCTGGGTTTTATACACATCTTTTTGAGAAGTCACACCCAGGGAGTTCAGTAGAACTTGTTCCCAGGTAAGTGGGTGTAGGACTGAAGCTTTACACCATCCTATAAGGTTGAGTGATTAAAGGTCATTATGCAGCATTTTTTTTTTCAGTGTGGGAGGAACCCTAATAAAAGATCTCATTAATGTTACTCAATCTAGAACCATTGCTGGTTTCTTTGTTGACACTACATATTCAGTTAGCTATTTCCCCCATGCCATGATTCTACCCTGAGGGTTAGTGAAGCTACTTTCTTCAACTAGCAGATTGAACAAGAATACATCATCTGTCTCACCCCCTCAAAAAAGAAAAGGAGGAAGGAAATACTATAAGCACGAGCGTCTCCTATAAATACCACCAACTTCCCTCAACTTCCCCATTTGGGGCCCTAAACTATCCAAGATTCAATCTCTAACCCTAGGGTGAGGTAATAATAGGAATCCTTCTCACCGGTACCTAGGATTTGGTATTATCATGCATTGTAATATATAGCTCTACTGTTTAGATGTGTTCATGCTATAAACATTTTGGACTATTATTTGTTTCTGGTAACAACAGTCTAAAATAAAAATAATTTGGGCATTGTTAAAATGGAGGCCAGTATCACCAACTTGACCAAACCTTAGAAGCCATGATGAATATAGGTCAGCTTCATCACAGTTACTATAAAATTAGAGGTGGTGACTGGCTGACTCATATTGTCAGGGAATTAATTAAGAAGAAGCAACTCTAAAGCTGGCTGATGTTGATTTTGTTTACCCCGCCACCCTGAATATTACATTGAGGTGGCTGTTGCTAGTGATAATGCAAATTGGGACCGTGATCTTTTCAGTTTCAGCTGTTCCTGAACAGAGATATTTGGCCACAGTGATCTGTGCAGTAGTAACCTCCTGACTAGATTAGTCCAACTCACTTCTGTCCTTAAGCAACTGCAGCTGGTGAAAAATGCAGCAGCCAGACTCTTGATGGGCATATCTATGAGAGATCAAATAATACTGGCTCTCAAAAGACCTGCACTTGCTGCCTGTTGGTCACTGGGCCTAAATCAAAGTTTAGGAAGCCCTAAATGACTTACGATGCTAGTGTATGTAGGATGCCTTTATCCCATATAGCTCTGTCCAAGCCTTGATATCAGCTGGGGAGCCTCTTCTGGCAGTGTCCTCACTGACAGAAGTTACAAATGGTTCTTCCTCCTGAGCTTCATCGGCAGCTGCTTTGTCATTTGGTGTCAGCGGAATACCTGATGTGCAAG
This sequence comes from Podarcis vaucheri, assembly GCF_965113315.1. NCBI lineage: Eukaryota > Metazoa > Chordata > Lepidosauria > Squamata > Lacertidae > Podarcis > Podarcis vaucheri. The sequence continues at coordinate 66,800,485 of NC_138763.1, forward strand.
GGCAGCATGGCCATGCTGCTGGTAATATTTAAATGTAGATTGGTGACCATTATTTCTCCTCGCATCTTAACTATTGTCTTTACTAGTTATTGTAATTTAAATTCTTGTAAACTGCCCCAAGATCACTTGTGATGAGCAGGATATAAATTCTATACATGAATAAAAGTTCCTCCCTGGAAAAAGAACCTTATCCTCACCTAGTTAGGAAAGCATGGAAGCTGTCAAACCAAGTGTGGGAGGAGAGGGGGCAAATCCTGTGGCACTGGTGCTAATCCTTGCGCTGGCACAAGTATTTAGTTGACTACCGCCCTTCTGTGCTGATGGGGAGCTTACAGCCATGGCCATATTTCATTCATGGAGTGAGTGTAACCAGGTGGATTTAATTACCAGCCCACCCCTATTGACAAATGGCTGCTTAGATGCTGACTTACATATTTGGATGGAATAAATCCAGATATTGCAAGCAGCAGTGTTGACTGTGAGTAGATGTAGATGTTCAACAGCACAGGGGATGTGCAACATTGCTCACCATGGAAGCAACTGATGCAATGAGAAGACAACTGCTGACGTAAATGGGGTATTTCTCATTACAAGAAGTTTCTTCATCATCCTGTGGAGTTGGCAGCCTAAAAGTCAAACAAGTGATGACGCAGAAGAAGATCCTCTTTACTCCTGAAAATCAAGGACTGCAAACAGTAGGCATTTTCAGAACAGTCCAACTGGGATCTTTGGCGATTTAAAAGCCAAATTACATTGCACTACCCGTGAATGTTCAGAAAGACCAAAAAATGGCAATTTTTTAATAAAACTTTTTTATTGGTTTTAGAAATACAAAGTACAAATAAGCACAAACTAGTAAAAACTAGAATCTGTATAAGAAGATTCTCCCCTCCATGGAGTCTTATTTTAAACATCTACAACTGCATATTCATCCGTACTCCAATTTCTTTATCAAACCATATTGTTCATAGTAGGGGGTTATCACTACAAGTGAGTCAAAATCCTGCTCTTGTTTCCATCTGCTTACAGTACAGTAACTTATATTTTCCTCCCATTCTTTTATAAATATTTTATCCTCTTGGTTTCTGAGTTTTCCAGTCAGCTTTGCCATCTCGGCATAGTCCATCAGCTTGGTTTGCCATTCTTCTCTGGTAGGGACTTTGTCTTCTTTCCAACTCTGGGCTAATAACATCTGGGTGGCAGTTGTTCCATACATAAAAAGTATTTTCTGCTCCTTTGGTATGTTGGTACCTGTAATTACTAATTTTTAAAAAAAGCTTCTGGTTTTTTAACAAAGGTTTTTTTTTAAAACTATTTTTACATTTCATTATATATCATCTCCCAGAAAGCTTTTATTACCTTACAAGTAAAAAATGGCAATCTTCTGAAGTATTAGGAGGAAAACCCTTATTTCAAATATAGATCTTGATGTAGAATGGACTTTCAGCTTTATTTTATAATGTTGTGTTTTTTAAAAAACTGAAAGCTGTAAAATCAATGTTTCAGTATTTTAGGAAACAATATATTGTAAATTTAAATAGAATTTAGTTGTACAGTGGTACCTCGGGTTAAGTACTTAATTTGTTCCGGAGGTCCATTCTTAACCTGAAGCTGTTCTTAAGCAAAGTTCTTAACCCAAGGTACTATTTCTGGGTTAGCGGAGTCTGTAACCTGAAGCCTATGTAACCTGAAGTGTATGTAACCTGAGGTACCACTGTAGATGTGTTTTTCTTTGAGATCCCCCCAAAAAGGTTTGTTCATTCCTTAGAAAGAGAGGAAGAACAGGCTATAGAAGGCTGAATAACTCAGTGAGCTGAAATGGCAAGAAGTGTTGTCCCACTGAGGCATAGTATAATCTATGAAACAAAATTAATGTTATGTTTTTCTTTAACTTGCTTTTCAGGCAGAATAAATAAAATGGCAGATGGGTCCCTATAAAAGGCCAAAAATAAAACTACAGTGGCATTTTAAAATTCCTAAACTGAATGATGCATCCTTCTGCAAACTACTAGCTTGCTGTCAGTGCCGGGTGGAACTTCATCTACCAGGTGCACAAGGTCTGAGAGTCAGACAGGAAGGCATGATCTCTGCCTTGGAAGTGTAGCAGCAGAGATCAGTCAGTATGTTCGTTCCTTAGAAAGAAAGAAAAACAGGCTATAAAAGGTTGAATATATATAACTCAGTGAGCAGAAATGGCAAGAAGTGTTGTCCCGCTAAGGCATAGCATAATCTATCGAACAGAAATGTATAAGTAGCATTGTAAGACTGCAGTAATTTAGAGAGAGTAAAACAGAAAGGAATGGTAATTCTTGGAGCATAGATTTGCTAGTAACTGTAGCAAGTTCTTTTGTAATTATCTGCCCTACACAGTGCTTTCTCTGTCATTTGAGAAGGCGCATGAATGCTACTTATTAAAATTGCTTTCCAGAACACGATTCACTCTCTCGAGCTGGCATTGCATAAGAATAACTCACATGAAATGCTCTGGGGAAATATTTTTGGTTCCTGGGTGTTGCAAGTATATGTTGCACCTGTTACACTTGTTTTGACCTAGCCTGCAGCCAGAGGTCTGTAAGCCCCAAACAATGCAAGAGAAGTTAGCCTCGTGCAATATCTTTGGGAACTTGGTGCCTAATTACCATTATTGAGATGCAGGGTATAAAACGACTCAGGCATCTGCTGCATTGTTTTAACTCTCATTATTAGTGTGATTTCAGTAAGGGAAGTACAGTACAGTGGTACCTCAGTTTACAAACTTAATCCATTCCGGAAGTCTGTTCTTAAACCGAAACCGTTCTTAAACTGAGGCGCACTTTCCCTAATGTGGCCTCCTGTCGTCAGTGCCCTTCCACCATTCGGCTTCCGTTTTTAGACCAAGGTAAAGTTACCAAACCGGACCACTACTTCCGGTTTTGCAGAGTTAGTAAACTGAATAGTTCATAAACAGGGCTGTTCTTAAACTGAGGTACCACTGTATGTAACCGTGTTTTAAACCGAAACTTCAAATTCAAAGATGGCAAAACAAAGACTTCAGATTCTTAGGCTGCAATCCTATACTCACTTACCTAGGAATGACCCCTGGGAGGAGTGCAGGGAGAAGAAATGCTATGGTGCACCTGCAGCATAGCTGTCAACTTTCAGATTTGAAAATAAGGGATCAGCAGCCTCAAAAATAAGGGATCAGCAGCCTCACCTGTCCCAGGGACAGTCTACGGGATATCTAACAATCCAGGATAGCAGCGGGAAACGGTGCTGGAATAAGGGAATTTCCCACAAAAAAAGGGAAGGTTGACAGCTATGATCTGCAGCAGCACAGCCAGACACCTTCATCTGCCCTATCCGCAAGAAAACATGTCTCTCCCATATTAGTCTCTACAGCCACAGTAGGCGTTGTAACCTGCCAACAGTTTAACTCCACCCTAAAGGTGCACTCCTCCATTGTCTCCCAAGAAAGACAGATGCCAATACCAGGAGTTAACTCCCACCTAAGTCAATGTAGCTTATTTTTGTGTCGACATATATCAGCTTGCAGTGTTAAAGTCAGAAGTATCGTGGAATTGTGGAGTTAGAAGGGACCATGGGAGTAATGTTGTCTAACTTTTCCTGAAAATACAGTAATATTTTGCTTAATGGATCCTGAGATTAAGAGTCTCATGCTCTACCAACTGAGCTATGCGTGCCATCTCAAGTAAAGTTGTTAAAGTATAAGGCAAGGGTGGAGAACATTTGTTCCTCCAGATGTTGCTATACTACAACTCCCATCAGCCCCAGCAAGCATGGTCAATGGCCTCATATAATGTGCCAGGAAAATCTTAGTATACCTTACTTTAACTCTGCAGCTTACACAGGGGTTGCATTCCAGAGATCACACCCAAAGCCAGAATTGTGTATGGTCAAAACACATTTAGTTCAGTGGTGGGGTTTCCTGGATGCCTGCCCCATTTAAACTATTATTTATTATTATTATTATTATTATTATTATTATTATTATTATTATTATTATGTGTGTAAAGCTGAATGTGCACAAGTTCAATGCATTCAAGTTGTGGGCTTACTGTATAGCAATGGAACAAAGATGCAATATGCAAATTAATTTGTGGCTTACTGATCAGGGTCTGTGAATCTTGACATGTAGGATGATACCCCACATTGAGTGAGCAGAATTCCTCTTCTCTCATCTTTGATCACCAAGATTCCCCCTCATCAAAAGGGAAAAGCTCTAGGGGAGCAGTGCTTTCCCAGGCTTGGCTTCCCTTAGAAAGGAGGTCACAGGAGGCTTATGGTATTGTGAAATATTCATATTTATTTCCAAATACACCAATTGAGCAAAGGTGGAAACACAGCTTTTAACACTCCCAATGCTGCCCAGATCTCCTTTTCTCAGATTATCTTAGCCAGGACTCTAAGATGCTGATTGCTTTTCAGAGCCCAAGGCCAGTGGTCTGTCTCTCCTCAAACTGCAATCTGTGCTTGATCTGCCAGTGCTCCTTAACAGGTCCTGTATCGAAAAACAATTGACTTGTAACTGTTTAGTTCCCATGGTAACATACCACTGGGTCATCCTGGCAATCGAAATTTCTTTGTCAAGTCTTAAGAGGCAGGCCCCAAAGCTATTAAAGTAAGTTGTCTTAACAGGCTTGACCACTTCAGCAGATACTTCTCCAGTCTCCAGTCTTAACAGTCTGAATTACTGATTTGGAAGGGAAACTGGGGGTCATCCAGTCTACCACCCCAACCCCAAATCCATTTAATGTGTGTATTTAACATACCAGGTTGGAGAAAAAAACTTGTATTGGAAGCTAAGAAACTGAAAAGGCATCGAGTCACATGTGACAAAGGTCCCCTTGAACTGCTTAAATACAGAAACAGAAATGATATAACACTGGTGCAAACTCCTATTTTGTGCTCAAACAACATTCACAGGTGTAAAGGTAATATAGGCACATTTGCAGAAGCAGAACATAAGAAAACATGGAGTACAAAGGACATGCCATGGCATCCCATAATCACATGTGCAAGGCAACACATGGAAGTAGCAAATGTTTTATCTGCTGAAGTGTGAGCTGCACAGAATGTGTATACGCTGACTTACTGTAACAGTACTATGCAGTGTTATGAAAGCCCAGGAAAGTGACAAGTACACACATGGCTTTAGATCTGAGTGATGGAAGCTGACTTACACACATTAGTACCATTCCTATTTATCTGTTCCCAAATTACCCATGTAGATGAGAAACACAGACATAAAGTTCACAGTAGGAGCCAAGTAAATGCCCTGCTGCAGAGTTGAAGGTAAGCAGGTGTGCATCTGTATGGGAAAGCACAGCCCCTTCTAATAGCAGGAAAGAAGTAAGGTAAAGGTAAAGGTACCCCTGCCCTTACGGGCCAGTCTTGACAGACTCTGGGGTTTGTGCGCCCATCTCACATTTATTGGCCGGGGGCCAGCGCTGTCCGGAGACACTTCCGGGTCACGTGGCCAGCGTGACAACGCTGCTCTGGCGAGCCAGAGCCGCACACGGAACGCCGTTTACCTTCCCGCTGGTAAGCGGTACCTATTTATCTACTTGCCCCCGGGGGTGCTTTCGAACTGCTAGGTTGGCAGGCGCTGGGACCGAGCAGCGGGAGCGCACCCCGCCGCGGGGATTCGAACTGCCGACCTTTCGATCGGCAAGCCCTAGGCGCTGAGGCTTTAGCCCACAGCGCCACCCGCGTCGGAGGAAAGAAGTATAGCCATTTAAATACTGAAAAATACAGTTTTCACATTAAATGCCGGGAATCAAATCTTCAAACGTATTTGTATTCATACTGTGCTAGATATTACACTGACTGATGCATTCATGTCAACACGGTAGCGAACTCTACAACATTTTGTTCATCTGCATGGTGTAAGAGAGATCTACAACCCTTCAGATTTGTTTGGATAAAACCAGGCTTGTTTGGATAAAGAGGAGTACTATTTACATACAGTTACACCAATGAAGAGAGAAGTAGATTTTATTTTTTTATAAGCAGATTGCTTTGATGACTGTCATTTAGATAATATGGCTTCTATATAAAGACCACATAAACACCCACACCATGTATATCAGGTGTGAAAAGACCCACTTCACACTTCATTCGGTGATTTAGCCTGCAATCATAGGCATGTTAAGGAGGGATAAAGTCTTATTGAACTCAGCAGGCTTACTTCCAAGTAGGAACATAAGAAAATATTATTAGGGTTGTGTTGCATATAATGCAGTGCACTTTCCACAGCTGCAAACAGTGATAAGTTATAGGGGAGCTGGTACAGGTTTAGCATTCTTTGGATAAGAGAACACTGCATCAGACTTACAGTACCTTTATAATATTTGTTTTATTTACAGGGGCTTTTTTTCAGCCGGAGCTCAGTTCCAGCACCTCTCGGGGTGGGGGGCACCATTTCCTGTGGCATGCGGTCAGCAGACTAGAGCAGGGGTCGGCAACCTAAGGCCCAGGGGCCGGTAGTGGCCCAAGAGGCTTGTCTAACCAGCCCATGGTGACCTCTGCCGCCTGCTATTCCTGGTGCGGCGTGGTGCGGCATCAGGACCGACTTCCGGGTTGATGGCACTTGCGCATGGGCACTCCTCCGACCCAGATGTGTGCCGGAAATAGCGCGTGGGTTGGAGGAGCGCCGAAAATAGCATGTGTGAATGCGCACAGGCACTCCTCTGACTCGGAAGAGAGTGCGTGCGCCCATGCTCATGTCAACCCATCTTCTGATTAAGGTTGCCAACCTCTGGACTAGAGGGACTAAGCTAGTCCCCTAAATGTTCCTTTGGCTCTTCCTTCCCAAACCTGGGAAGTTTCTGCTCGGCTTAGGGAGGGAGGTGCAATGCTCCAATGGGTCCAGGAACTCTCCTGCCACCTTCCCAAAGCTTTGCGAAGGAGGCAGAAGGGCTCCAGTATCTTGTCAGAGCCTTGGCATCTCCTTCCCAAAGCCCAGGAAGCTTCTGCCTGGCTTATGGAGGGAGGCGCTATGCTTGGGTGCAGGACATCAAGACATCATGCTGTTCTCCTATGGAAAATTTCACTGCACACCACTGACCATTGCCATTCTAAGAGAACAAGGAAGAAGTTCATGGTGTGCTCCGGCACCTCTTTTTCTAGAAAAATGACTGTTTATATATAAGTAGAACAGAAGCAGAGGCAAAGCAGCCCTACTATAAGGCAGCATATCTGCTACTCTACATCAGATAATCAGAAAAAGATCAGGCACTGCCTCATGAGTTCAGAGTTATCTGCCTCCATTTCTTCTGCCCCTTCCAAAAGAGCAAAATGCATTTCCACACACACACGCATACAATCTTCTTATATCTGGGTCATCCCTCAGCAGGAGAGGTGTCATCCTGGCCAAAAGCATAGAGATCCCTATCACCTAATTAGCTCTGACCAACCTACTATATATTATTAGTTATTAACTAGCAATAAACCTAACAAAGTGTTGTAAGAATTTTAAGGTCATATATATATTAGATGTTCATAAATGTACCAATTAAACACATACAAATGTGTAAACTACATGTCTGAAACCCACAGAAAACTCCTGAAACCATTTTCTCTCTCCCAAAATGACCTCAAATATTTCTCTGCAAGGTTGAAGGAAATGGGAAATCTCCCCACTGTCTTTGCTCACAAATCCTGTGTTAAGGGCACGTTTAAGATATGAATAGGGTGTGAGCCCAGTAGTTATCATAATGAAAGAATGGCCAGGCTCCCCAGGTACAATGGTACCTCTGGTTAAGAACTTAATTCGTTCTAGAGGTCTGTTCTTAACCTGAGGTACCATTTTAGCTAATGGGGCCTCCCGCTGTTGTCGCCGTTGCGCGATTTCTGTTCTCGTCCTGAAGCAAAGTTCTTAATCTGAGGTATTATTTCTGGGTTAGCGGAATCTATAACCTGAAGCATCTATAACCTGAAGTGTCTGTAACCTGAGGTGCCACTGTAATCCAGTCAAGTGACCGTTAACAGGTAACCTGGCAGACATGTTAAAAATAACGCACTGATTTCTGTTGTAGTCCGCCCCTTCTGGGATACACCCCTTCTGTGATGTATGTATGATGTTTGTGGGGGTGGTCTGGAGTTTGAGGGCGGGCAATTTAAAAAGTCTATATAATGGTGGTCACATCTTTGTTCTGGGTCCCTCCCCCCTCCTGTGTGTGGGGGGGGAGAGCACCCTGTTGCAACAGCTTTAATAAAGATCAGGCTTACTAGCTGCCTTGCTTCTCAATATTCTCTGGTTGGCCTCTGTTATTTTCTCCTTCCATTAGAGAACCTAAAAAGAGGAGACTCTATATGGGCTCTTGGGTACCCCATAAGGGAAAAGAGCAGTTTTTTCTTATAACACGAAGGAATTGTCAGTTAACTGTGTAACAATGGTGGAAGTTCACTTATCTTGGATTTGTTACCCACTATCTATAATACATTTTATCATCATATTTATTGTACTCAAAATTAGAGTGGTTAAAAAGATGTATTTTCCCATCTTTGGCATGCACCTTTATCAGTGAAGAATGAATTTGATCCATGTTAGTGGCTCTGAATATAGAAATTTGGTGGTAGTTGTTGCCATACTGACATAGAACTGAAAAGTATGTTTATATTTGACTCACAGGAGTTTGCAAAATAAGATGTGTGAAGAACGGTGTGATTGTGTCCTTTATTCATGATTCACACTACTTAAAATACAATTTGCACATTTTAAAAATGCACCCACATTAGAAAAGGATTCTGTGGAAAAAGTAATGGGAGATGTGACTCCATGTTGTATTACGCAGAAAGTGTGCCATGATGTGATCATGTATTTGCAATATTGGCCTTGGCTCAGGGGCAGAACTGTGTGATCCCTAAGTTGGCTCACGTGCAGTGGGAGCCACCTATGGAAGTTGATTGTGCATAGACAGGATTTCGTAATATCTAAAAAGAGAGGCACTAGAAATCATGCCCTTTGTCCTTTGAGCTCTTCGCTCAAATCTACAGTGAAAGAACTGATTATGCTTATTCAGAGGTGAGGGAAAAATACTGAGTTATCACTTCACTCTCCAGGGTTAAGCTTTGGCACTGAAACAATAACAAAGGGTCTAGGGTTTAATCCTCACATTAAGCATTACAAAAAGCATAAAGGTAAAGGTAAAGGTACCCTGACCATTAGGTCCAGTCGTGGACAACTTTGGGGTTGCGGCGCTCATCTCACTCTATAGGCAGAGGGAGCCGGTGTTTGACCGCAGACAGCTTCCGGGTCATGTGGCCAGCATGACTTCTGGCAAACCAGAGCAGCACACGGAAACGCCGTTTACCTTCCCGCCGGAGCTGTACCTATTTGTACTTGCACTTTGACATGCTTTCAAACTGCTAGGTGGGCAGGAGCTGGGACCGAGCAACAGGAGCATACAAGGATGTAAATCCTGCCTTAGCCACAAATTCAGGTGGGTGAATCACAATGGCTCCAATTCTAAACATCCTTATTGGGGAATAAGTCCTGTTGAATTAATTGGGACATACTTCTGAATAAATGTGCACAGGATTCAATTGTATTTATTGGCCTTGATTCTCCATCTGTGATTTTCCTACAAAACTCTGCATAGGAAATAAGGTGTAACATGTACAGTGACTTGTACAAACACTGAAACCTGCAACTGACTATAGCTTATCAGTGTCCACATTGTGAGAACATACTGCAGAAAAACTTGATTGTGCAATCATTGCGTGACAGTTCAAGCATAAGTCGCAAATTGTTATTGCACACAAGGGATTTTGTAAAGTATGAAGTAGCCCTAATGACAGCATATTACTTCACAGGATTGGTGAAAGGGATAAAAATCAATCATTATGGGGAAATACAATTTGCAAATTACAACTGTGTCAAGCACACACCAATATAAAACAAGGAAGATGTCCCCATCTGAACCCTTTTCCCTTTAGGTGCATCCATTTATTCTCTTTGTAAACTGTTTTGAGGTATTTACAACCAAATGGTCTTTACATTTTATGAAATAAACACAATCCACAGTGGCAGGAAAAGGACATGAAAGAGACCAAGAGATGAGGGTGATAAAACCTGCACCAAGTAAAACTTCAGGACTGTGGATAAAGATACCAAACAGATACAGTGGTACCTCGGGTTAAGTACTTAATTCGTTCCGGAGGTCCGTTCTTAACCTGAAACTGTTCTTAACCTGAAGCACCACTTTAGCTAATGGGGCCTCCTGCCGCCGCCGCCGGAGCACGGTTTATTTCTGTTCTTATCCTGAAGCGAAGTTCTTAACCTGAAGCACTATTTCTGGCTTAGTGGAGTGTGTAACCTGAAACATCTGTAACCTGAAGCGTATGTAACCCGAGGTACCACTGTACTGTCAACAAACAAGGCTGGGAATGGGAGGTCTCTTGGGCAAGAGAGAATTTTTGACACCCATCAAGTGGAAATGGCATTTTCTGCAAGTAGGGACAGGTTGATGAGTAGGAAGGATATATTATTTTTAGTTAAGAACAAAAAAATCAAAACGAAACCATGCCTTTCAAACAGCTCGAGGGAGTCAGTAAGCACGCTTGTATAGCGATTCTGCCCCTGCTGAGAGAGACGGCTGAGTGGAAACTTATTTGAATCGGGGGTTTCCTCAGTCCTAGTCCAACAGTGCAAGCAATGCCCAGCAAGGACTTTTCGCTCCCCTTTTACCAGGTTTGTCCTTTCCCCTCAAATGGCCTGCAACTTTTCAGCGTGTGAGTGGTTTTTTTTTTTTGGGGGGGGGGGCTTTGAGGAAATTGTGGCTCCCTAGCTGCCGACCAGGGCTCAGCAACCATCTCCATCCCTCCAGCTCAGCCTGCTTCACAGGGTCGTTGTGAGGGGGAAGCCAGGAGCTGCGCCTTCAGCTCTTCAGCAGGAAAGGCGAGAGCTGTCAAGAAGACGCGAGGCGTCCTGGGAACAAAAGGTCGCGGAGGGTTCTTTCACCACGTTCTGTCTTCCACGCGAGGGCGAGCTAAGGAGTCCCTTATGTGAGACACGAAGTGCGCGCGCGGAGGAGGAGGGGGAGCGCGCTCGCGCTGGAATAGGCGCAGTCCCGCCTCATGCACAGGCAAAAGCCGCGCGCGAGAGGGAGAAGGTGCCTCCTCAGGACGACACCGCCGCCGCTCCAGCTCTGGAAGGAGCCGGGAACTCTGCGGCTGCCTCCGCCCCTTCTCGTCAGTCCTCCCTCTCGCCTGCGGAGGGCAGGGCGCCTGCGCCGGGGAGGGCGGCGCATTCCGGGCGCCGGGGAGCCGCTGTGGGGAGGCATGAGCGAAGGCGGCGGGCGCTGAGAGTCTCCTCCCTGCCTCGCGCGCTGCAGGGGAGAGGAGGACAAAGAGGGAGCGGGCGAGGGGCCGCCTCCTCCCTCCCCACCGTCGTCGTCGCCGCCATGGGGGAGCGGCTGCGAAGCCAAGCCGGCGTTTCCTCGGCGGCCGCGTCGGCCCCCACCCCCACCTGCTCGCTGCATAATGGGCTGCTGCACAACGGCTTCCACGGGCTGCCCAGCAATGGGGAGGCTCCCGCGCGCTCGCTGCTCTTCCGACAGGACCCGCCGGTGCCCGGCCAGGGCTCGCCGACGAAGAAATGCCGGACGCGCCGGAGGATGGACTCGGGCAAGAAAAACAGGCCACGTAAGTGAGGAATGCGGAGAAGGGCCCGCCTCGGGCTGGGGGGGGGGCAGCGCGGTTCGCCTTGCAAGTATGCACGCGCGCATGCATCTGTGCATCTCTAGGCAGGCGCGCATGAGCCCACTGCATCGCGTGATGCAGCGCAGGCCAGGCTGTTTCAGTCGTGTGGCAAGCAGCCCTGAGTCACCACCATTCGGCCACCGCGGGGCGGGGCGGGGGGGGGCTGCCTTGTGAATGAGGCGAGGGCGCTTCTTGGCTGCTGGCTTGCTCACGTGTGTGCTGTCAAATGTGATTGCCCGTGACGAAATCCAAGGCTTGAAGAGCAACGATTTGATTGCTTAGCTGGCTGCAGATAATAATCTCATATGCATGCACATATATATGCATATATATATATATATATATATATATATATATATATATATATATGCATACACACACACACACACACACACACACACACACTGTGTGTGTATGTATACACACACACCCATACATACATACAGTATTTTAAGGCAGGAAGGAGGTAAGATCAGAAAGGCTGATTTGCCCTACTAGCGGGCTCGTTATGCCTTTTTCTGCCTGAAAGGACCCAATCGTTCCTTCTCATTGTTTGGTTTTCTCTCTCCAAAGAGCTCCTCCTGCGCGCGCGCTCCGCCAGCGGCGTGCGGCAGCCTCCTGCTCGAGCGCACAACAATCAGTTCATTAAGTACCGTTTCGCTCCGACCAATAGGGCCGCACTCCCGGCGATCACACCCACTGATACCACGTAGGCCGGTCCCGCGGCCGACCAATGAGGAGGCCGGGAGGGAGTGGGCTTGCCTCTGTTTCTACACCGCTGAGTGCAAGTCGCTAAAATGAGAGATTTCTCAATTTACAGCCTGCATAAATGTGACCTTGCTAAAGCGGATGCCGATTGTTGGGGGTGTAAAAGACGCGCAGGCTTGGATTGTCAGCCTCCTGGAAGCCGGCTCTCTGTGCCTTTTAGCAGCTCAAAATGAAGCTTATAATTGATGAGAGGCATTGTAAGTAAATGGCATTGACAGTTGAACTTCATTCTCTCTCTGCCTTCCATTAAATTTAGGGAAAGCATTTTAAGAAAAGAGGAAGGTTTTGATTAGGTGGCAGAGTTAAATTCCAGTAGGTGAGACTGTTTTGGATGAGTGGGTTTTAGTTGATAATCAGTTGGCTTTTTTTCACCCCTGTGGTTCTATGCAATTTGTTTCCTTTTTTATCTATAATGCAGAAATCTGAGCTCTGTGAGATTCACCTGATCTGCATGCATCTTGGGGCTCATGTATGTGTGTGATTCCCCCCCAAAAAAAGTGAATAATCAAGAATAAATAGAAAATCACAGCATATTTTGCCCCTACAGGGGGCCTTGGAAGTGACTGAAATGGTGAGATTAATTGCCTGTTCCTAATTTTGTTTACATGGAAGCCAGGCCCATTGTTTTGAGTGGGACTTGCTGGTTGGTATGTTTAGGATTAACAGCATTGAGCTGCAATGTAGACTTGTCATTCTTCTGCTTTTTTGTTTGTTTGTTTTAAGGAAAGCCAAGCACCTCTCTGGATAACTTGCTGAGCCAGAAAATGTGCACTTATACTCCAATTGAAAACAAATACGCGAGAGTTTATTGTTATCTCATTATGTAGCATCATCGATGCATGATAAGAGAGAGCAGGCTAGCATGAGAGATCAGTTCTATAGTTGGGTAAGAGATAGAAATGATAAAGTAAACCTGAGCACATGGGAATCACATATTCACTGGATCTGAGGTTTAAATCCTGTTTCACACATGGATTTATTTATTATGGCTGACAGCACAAATACAGAAATTGCATCTCTTCTAAAGATGAGTGTTTTGCCACTGACTATTGTATCAGAATTTCATGAGCTGCTTTGGATGAATATCTTCTGTAAATAATACACAGCCCTACTGTGGTGGTTAAGCCTAAGCATCCCTTCCTTTTAAGGTGGAACATACTCATCTTAAAAAAGGCAAAATTTCCAAAGATACTGTTCATTCTGATGCAGGTAAGTTAGTAAGACTACATGGAGTCACTCAAGTGCCAATTGACTCTTTTTACCCCTCTGGAGTTGATGGGTCTGTGTCAGTGCCATTTTTTCCTATTTCATTTCCTACAGTAATTTAAAAAATAGGAAAAATATGCCCTAGTATCTGGAATACTGTCTGTCTGCAGGTTTACAGAGCTGGCCTACTACATCCTCCCCCTCCCAATTTTGTTTACTATGGGTTGCATCTGGCTAAAGTCATGCTCAGAGTAGATCTATTAAAATAAATATGCTTATATTAGTCATTGTTAACTTCAATCCATTGATTCCAGTGGGTTTACCTTGAGTATGAGTTAGTCAGATAGCACCCTGAAGGTGTACATGTCTTTCTATATATCAAGCAAAACTAAAAAAAAGTTTTGCACTGTGCATTTGGTCATTTGATTTCTGTAGATTGTACATGTAATCTTCAAACAAGGCTTGAGTAAGCAAAGGTGAAAGGAAACTTTCTAATTCCCTTTTGTTAAGTTGTTGTTAATGTCATGTTTAAACATTGTGTTTAAGAAAAATAGTCAAAGACAGTGTTGCATTTCATCTTCAACAAATGCAAAGCGGGATGTTTTTATTTCTCTTTCCTTCTGATTTTAATGTATATATGTGGGATATATTGTCCTGGGCAAGATAAAGCTACTGACAAATTTAATAAATGAAATAAATAAATATTAGGCCAGTACATTTGTGCTGATAATGTTAGTTCCAGTTTATACTCAAATGCAAAGTTTGTTTGTTTTTTAAAAATTCTTTGCAAAGCAGGTTGCAACTTCTGTTGTTTTACACAGACCTTAAAGATACAATAACATATTATTTTAATACTTTTTTTCTGAAGAGAATGGGCAGAAATAATGTAAAACGACAGTACAGAATTTTTACACTGAGATACATTTGGGCCAGCTTGGAAAAAAAGCTCTGGGTGATTCTCCCCGGCCCTCATTAATGAACTAAAATAGAGAGCTGGCACAGAACAGATCTGAGTAGAACATAACAATGAAAAACCCGGTCTTACTGGTTTAATGTGATTATTCAACATTGGCCTGCAAAGGTGCTTGTTAGCTATGTATGTTAAAGGGTGCAATGAAAATTGCATCAGCGGTTTTGTGGGAAGGGAACTTGCTAATGGAAAGGTCTTGGTAACACATGCCTCCGACCACTAATTTCTTGCATGGCACAAAACATTATTATTTTTTCAGTGTCAAAAAAATAAATAAATCAGTCCAGTTATAATTTCAGAGCTATATAGGCATTAAATGTACTCTAGCTGAGATCTCTCCTTTTTTTGGTAGCAAGCAGCATGGAAACCCAGACCTGTGGAGAAAGAAATAAATGGACCTCATGTTGCGTTATGTTGAAACTCTATTTGGATTCAACAGATATATTCCATTGCATTGTGATGGAACCTTCATTACTGGTCTCAAGATGGAAATTGTGCTGATCTCACGCTGGGTAGCCAGGTGATGTCTATGGGTTGCATCTGTTTAGAGCAGGGGTTGTCAACCTGGTCCCTACCGCCCACTAGTGGTAGGATTCTAGGTGGGTGGTAGGGGTTCTATGGCACAAGCTGAATTCTTCCATCGAGCACTGGTGGGTGGTAAGGAAATTTTTACCATCAAGAAAGACGCATTAGTGGGCGGTAGGTATAAAAAGGTTGACTACCCTGGTTTAAAGTGTTTATTTTGTTCAACCTACTTGTGGTTCAGGGTTCCCTTGTGCAGCGGCTTCTTAGAGAGTGCTCACAGTTCTTCAGTGCATGCCATGGGGTCAGGCATGCATCCCAGTTCTGGAGAAAGAACTCTGAGCTGCCTAGCTTCCTTGCAGAGACTGGTCATAGCCACCTCCTTGGGCAGAGGGAAAAACAAGAGAAAGAGTTATCCAATAGTAGCTGTGGCAGGTGGTACCGTTGTAGTTCGTTTTGCTTTCTTCTCAAAACTATAACTTCTCAAAAGTTTTTTTTTAATCAGACGTTCCCTGGTACAGCTGAGCTCTTCCAGCTTGCATGTTCCAGAGGGCATTGCACAAAGTACCTTGAAAGGTGGGGAATATAAAGAGATGCAGATTTGAGTCCAGTGCTTTGAATCAGGGCAGGGCTGACCAGCTCTTTATGCATACGAATAGGCGATATCTGTTTGTGTATAGAATTGTCCCTGAGTCTATATTTCTGTCTGTCTGCCAGAAAGCACTTTTTCCGGAGTGGCAGTATGCAACTGCTTTTCATGCTTTGTGTACCTTGGCTACCAAAACAAACTCTTTTTTTTAAAAAAAAAAGCCTGTACAGAAACTGGCTGCAAACCGATGCAAATGAAGTAGCCTTATCTGAGGATTCAAGAGTTAATGCTTTTGAATGTTCCCTTTCATGCCCCAGGATTATAATTTAGTTGAGTAGTGCTAGTCAAATAAATACTGCACGTATTTCCATTCTCTGTGCTCTCCTCACAAAAAACCCAAAAAAAAACCCCAAAACACCCCAACCAAGAGGGTTTTTCATTGGTGGTGGTGGTGATAATGGTGTTATTACCTATAAAATGCTCAGAAATTCTGCATCTCTGTGGAGAGCAGAGTTGACTGTAAGACTTTCCAGTGCTTTGAACATATTTCAGTATGCTGGCAATCATTTGTAAAACCCTAAATAGCCTGGGTCCTGCACACCCAGAAGACTGCCCTCACTCTTATATTTTATTTTGATATTAATGATTCTCTTAAATATTCAATCCAGTCCATAGGCTTCCCTTCAACTTTGAAACTATCTTTTTCTAGAGGCTTGACTAAAACCACTGATGGGACGGAGAATGGGGGGTGGGGAGGGAAATGGCATTTTGTCGCCTAGCCCAAGCCCTCAGAACCCTGATCACATTGCAGAGGGTTGGACTAGATGACCCTTGGGGTCCCTTCCAATGCTTCAATCCTGTGATACCATAAATCCAATCAAATAATTCCTCATTCTAGAAAGCACTTTAACAACCCTAAACTGGACAGTGTTAGGTGTTTTTTGTATCAGTGAAGCAGTCTAGGCTTGATTCTAACCTGCATCATGTGTATATGTATGAATGATGCATCTGTATATATATGAGTGATGCAGGACAGATTAAACATCATCGTAATCATCATCATCATCATAATTTATTATTTATACCCCACCCATCTGGCTGGGCTTCCCCAGCCACTCTGGGCGGCTTCCAACAAAATACATTAATGCATCAAACATTAAAAGCTTCTCCAAACATGGCTGCCTTCAGATGTCTTCTAAAAGTATGGTAGTTGTTCTCTTTGACATCTGGTGGGAGGGCGTTCCACAGGGCAGGTGCCACTACCAAGAAGGCCCTCTGCCTGGTTCCCTGTAACCTGGCTTCTCGCAGTGAGGGAACCACCAGAAGGCCCTTGGCGCTGGACCTCAGTGTCCAGGTAGAACGATAGGGGTGGAGACGCTCCTTCAGATATACTGGACCGAGGCCATTTAGGGCTTTAAAGGTCAGCACCAACACTTTGAATTGTGCTCATGAAAACGCAAACCCAATGGTGTTCAGCAGAGTTCTTGTGTTCTGCTGCAAGTCACCAAAACTGAAGAAATCAAGAGAACTACCTTATTGGTGGTGACTGTTATTATTTATTACCCACCTTGAGGTTAGGTGTGTCCTATGTACTTGTTAGGCAAGTGATTACATCAGGACTGGAGGGGGAAGCAGTGTCATCCCTCACAACCATGTACTTATTGTTATTATTATTACCCCATTTCTTACCTGCCTTTCACCATAAGACCCCAGAGCAAGTTACAGCAATTTAAAACTATAATATTAAAAACAGCTTAAAACAGATTGCAGTCGCAGGAATAGGGTGAGAGGTGCAGTCTTCTACTTCTGACTTCCTACACTTCTTGACTGCATGGTAGATGACTTGCAATGTGTTGAAATAACAAATGACCTGGTGTGATCTTACTGTGTGCAGTCTGAACATTAAAGTATTGTGTGATGTGCAGCAACCTTTGCTTCGTTGTTTGATTCATGTCTGCATGTAAAGTTCTAAAAAATAATAATATATGAATGAATATGTAAGCATGCATTTTCTGGGGCGATAACCTTGTTGCTATGCACAGGGTTTTCCAGCAAGGGAGAAAAAGTCATGAACTTCGTACATAAAGATCTCACCCTTGTAGGCCATCTAGATAATTGCAGAACTACCCATTTCTTGCTCTATACCCTCAATCAGTAAAGTAGATTAGAATTCCCTACTCTAAATCTAGATAGCACACACAGCTCGACTGTTTCCCCCCCTTCCCAATTCTGGACAATTAGCCCAGTTTAAAGTGCACCCGGGAACTGTGTTAAAGGTACTCTCACAGTATCCACAAATGAACTTTCCCCTAGATTGTCCAGCTGTTAGCAGCCATCAAGTTAAGTGATCCTTGTAATCTTTTAGATACCTCCTGTTTGCTTTAGACCTCCTTCTCATTGAGGTGGCAAACATGGGCCTGAGCTGTACCACTTCAAAATAGCACGTGGGGCTCACATGATTGAATTGTCCAGAAAAAAGAACTTCCCTGCACATAGGAAGCTAGATGTCAAGAGAAGGCCTTCTAACCGAGCCTAAGCTTGTGGGGGGGGGGGAAATTCCTTTTTTATGTAGGATTCCCCCCATGGGCATACCATCATGCATGCCCCCACCCCCAGAAGTATATGACTTCGAGAACTAAGCCACAGTCTCATGCTTTTTCTTTGAATGGTTAAGAGTGCCCAGAGTTGGAAGAGAACTTTGAGATTGTCTAATCCAGGCATGGTCAAACTTGGCCTGCCAGATGTTTTGGGACTGCAACTCCCGTCATCCCTAGCTGACAGGACCAGTGGTCAGGGATGATGGGAATTGTAGTCCCAAAAACATCTGGAGGGCCATGTTTGGCCATGCCTGGTCTAATCCAACCCCTGCCTTAATTCAGGATGTGTAATGGAGGATGCAACTATGTTATCCCATTGTGTCTCTGCTAAATACCTCTTGTAAAATGAGAGCCCATCACTGCCCTTGCTCTTCCCCTCAGACCTTAAACCCTCACAACTGGAGGTTTTGAAACTTTTATTGATGAAGTCGGTGTAGCATCCCAACGTGTGTCTACAGGTTACAAGCAGGTAAAACATGACAGAGTCGTAAAATACATGTGTAGGCTTACCTAAGATGTTTATCCGATACTTGGCTTGGCCCCTGCACTCTTCCTTTTGAAGAGCAAGGTGTGCACAGCTTATTCACATGCTTGATGTCCTGAGCCTCAGGGCTGGGCAAGCAAACAGGAACTCCTCCATAGAGGCTGGGCTAGCATGGCCTGCTCACTCAGGCGCCTCTGCGTCCTTGGGAGATGGAGGTTGTGTTGATCTAGCCTACTCATAGTTGGGCTTGAACCCAGGCACTGGAGCCACCGCCGCAGCTGGTGATGTATCACTTGGGGTTTTCGATGCCATGGAGGCAGGCTGCTCTTCTGACAGGGCCCTTCCTCTGAATCCAGATTTCCCAATCCTCTGGGACCTTCCCCTGGGTCAGAATCCTATAATGGCACCAAGTTATCACCCCCTCCCACCCCACTAGGATTTCCCCTTGTTCAGCCTCTCCTGGCTCCTTCCACTTACTCTCGTCATCCAGCCACCCTCTTCATGATGACAATCGCCTCCTGAGGTATCCTGTTTCATTGTGGATCAACCCTTAGCAGTCAGAAGTTTTTCCTAACTCTGCTGCCTCCTTAATAATTTCCCACCTGTTAGTTCTAGTCTTGCCTTCTGGTGCAGCACAGAACAAGTTCCCCCTTCTACCTGGCAGCTGTTTTCCATTGTCTAACAGGTTAAACATATCCAGCTCCTACTGTTGTTCCTCACATAGGATTTGGTTTTTGGACCCTTTTATATCCTCGTCCTCCTCTTTCAACATTCCACAGTTTTATAAAAGCTTTTCCCAATCGGGGAGGGAACTCTGGCCTGCAGATCTATTTAGGGGTGCCCATTTGGCCATTTCAACCAAGCCCTGTCCACCTGTCCGAGATGGAGGAGGTTAGGATCCAGACTACCAGTTGGAGCCAGTTCCCCATCCCCCCATTAGATATTTTGGACTACAACTCCCACCTGCTCCAGAAAGCACTGGCATGTCAGCTGAGGCTGATGGGAGTTGTAGTTTTTTAAAAAGGCAGGCGGATACTTAGAACTGGGTTGTGCCAATGCAAGTTCCTATAACCTGGTACAACATGAAATAACAACAGTAGTGGACACCTCCCATCTCTCAGGATTTTGTTAAAGTAATGAGATTAGGCAAAGGAATTGCTAACAAGTTCTTCTGAACAGATGAGAAGTAAAAAGAAGCAATCCCAAACAATGCAATGAATAATGTTGGTAAGATAATTTTAGATAATATAAAATATTCAGTGATTTCATTTAAAAGACAGTTGTATAGTGCTAACATTTTAATTGGATTTGTTAATAATGGGTGTGTGACATTTCAGTGAGAAGTTGCCAAGGGTGCAGGGTGGGGTGTAACTTCTCCAAGGCCGTGGGAATTTCACAGCATTAAAGGCATCTTTTAAATCTTATTTTCAATCCTAAAGGATAGATGCTCTTAAAAAAACAAAAAACAACCAACAACAATCCCAAACCCAAGAAAACTAATAATCTTAGGATATTCAGGTGCTATCCACAAGCTGAAACCTGTGACTTGTTATGTTACAATTATTGTAATGAAATAAATATTAACCAGTGTGGTACAGTAAGCATATAGTATTGGCCTGGGGTTCAGTTTCCATTTGGCCACAAAACTCAGCCTAGCCTATGTTTATGATTGTTGCTCCCCTGATTTCCTGCGAGATGGGAGGACAGTAGAAATATAAATGGGATAAAATAATAATAGTAAGCCAGAATGTCTGGAATCAGAATGGGTTTTATCAGTTTAATGTCTATTATGTATATGAGAGAAGACGTTAAACCCAAACAGATCTATGTACTCTGTTCCCAACAAAACTGTTGCTGGAAGAAATAGAATTGTCTTTCAGAAAGCTTTTGGCCTGTCTTCTTCAATGTGTGCCCCAAAGGCCTTGCTTGGAGAGTAGGTCAGGATGAGCTAATCCAGTGTGGCAATGGATATATACACATGGCACATGGGAATACATAGCACGTCAGGCGCTGCAACCCTCCAACAGTTTGACTTCACCCCCGAAGGCGCACTCCTCCATCACCTCCAAGACAGATGGATGCCAACAAGCAATTAACATAACTGCAATACCACTGGCCAGTGTCTTGTTTGTGTACTATAATTTCTCTGCTGCCCTCATGTGGATTTTAAAGCTTGCATGCCCTTGATAGGTCAGTCATATGATTTCCTCTCTGCAGTTCAAATTCCTTTGTGTTGGATTAATGACTTGCTAGTAGTGTAGGAATTAATACGACTCCTAACACCGGGGGCCTGCAAGTTGTTTGTGCTGACACCGGCAAGCAAACTGAAATGTGCTTTAGGTGATAGGTGGTGAAAGAGGGAAGTCGAAATCCTTTTCTCTGTTTGTCTGCCCCCAAATGGAAGAGAAGAGGCAGCTACTCTTTACACAGAACATAAAACAAGCCCCTGTCAAGAACAGACTGAGTAAACTCTTAGGATCTCTTTGCTTGCTCTTAAAAATTGAGAAGAGTGGAAACCCAGGTCAAAATACACTTGCGTTTCTGTTTATAGCAAGATGTATGTACTTCCCAACAATGGGACAATCCCTCTTCCTCTTTTGCAAAGGGAAGAGGAAGTGCAAGACACTGAAATGGCGCAGGTGGGCAGCTCGTGGCATCTCCAAGAAGGGTCCCCTGCCAGAAACCCTGGAGAGTCACTGCCTGTCAGTGTAGACAATACTGAGCTGCATGGATCAATGGTCTGACTCAAATAAGGCATCTTCCTGTGTTCAGACATGTTCCATTTGCGCAGCTTATGCATGAGGTCAGGTCATTGTAGTCATAAGCTATGATCCAGAGAGGGAGAGCGCGCCTACTGTGTCTGCACAGGCTGTAGCTTGAGGCAAAGTTTGCATTGGCACAACTGGATGTCATTTATTTACACTGTTCACTTTCCTCCCCTCTTGCGTGTCTTAGTAAACAGAAGCTGTGTTTTGAAATTTCCCTGAATTTAAAGTTCACCGTACAGGAATGGTGGAGTAGCACTGAAGTGCAGGTGTAGACTGTGCCAGGCTCCAGGTGGTAAGGACAGGCCTTCCAATCAATGGTGGCCATGGATTTGTATAGATTCAAGTATAGCTTTAAGCTTTCTCATCAGTAGATGAGACTAACTTATGCTGGCTCTGCATTTTCATTTTGGTGAACACCTGTTGCCAGAGGAACTCTTTCGCTGTGGTGCAAATGGGCAAGTTCCTTTAATTTGCCATCCACAAATAATTAAGTCGATAGAGCGAGTGTGAATTTACCTGTAATTAGAGTTCTTGGTTGCTTAAAAACCAGGATTTGTGTAAGTCTGTAATGGGATTAGTGTTATGAGCTTCAGTGCACCATAGTGCAATACAATGTGAGCTTTTGCAGCGTTTAATCTAGATAATCTAAAATATTATCCTGTTGGCGCTGGCCGCAAGCCTTCTGGAGTTTTATGAAAATGACATTGTAAGTAACAACTCCCCCGCCCCCAAAGAAGTTACCAGCCTGTTGGGGACTGACTGAAAAAATGTATTTGTATGGTGGGTGCTGGAGAGAGGGCAGCTCATTCTGCTTCTATCCTGTGTGTGGAGATGTCACTTGCCTGGGTTTGGGTATAATTTCATTCACCTGCCTGCTTCCAGTCCTTGGTTGCCGATGGGTACCAGGCTAGTACTTAAATACAAGGGTGTCTTTAAAAGTAAGATCTTTGATGTTGCACCAGGTAACTGCAGAAACATATACTAACAGTATTCCCTGGTGGTTTATAGATTAGTCTCCTATTGGGCAGACTTTGGCATGCACTGTGCTGGGGTGCTTTCCCCCCAGATACAACAACTTTAACAACAGAGTACATTTTAGTGTGTGAGAGAGCAGGGAGTTAGTTTTGTGTAAATGGTGTAGAACTTCAAATATTACTTGTTGCTGCAGCCAGGTCAAGCTATGAGGCATCATTCTTTCATTCTTTCGCTGGTCCGTAGTACACATCCTTTGTGAGCGGATATGAGTTGTGCACCGGCTTTGGGTAGAGGAAATCTGGTGTTATCAGGGGGTAGGCAATAATGGAAAGTCAAGTATGTGTATTCCTAGCATTATGAACAACCTGTCGTTGGAAGCTACTAAACAAACACACCTTGATGTGTGTGTTAAGAGATCATAGCGCAGATTCTGTTCAACACAAATATGGCTTAATCTTCAGCCTTTATGTGGTACAGCTGAAGCCATCGTCATTTTTTTAAAAATTACGGGGATCAATATTTAGAGTGTGAAATAATCTGGCTCCTGTTTTTGCTTGTTTGTAGAAATGCCAGTCAGAAGCTGATTACTTGGAAATGGGATCACTATGATGGCAAATTTTCTTTATGGTATTTGAAGTCCAATACAGTGGTGCCTCGCAAGATGAAATTAATCCGTTCCGCGAGTCTTCCTCTTGCGGTTTTTTCGTCTTGCGAAGCACGGCTATTAGCAGCTTAGCGGCTATTAACGGCTTAGCGGCTATTAACGGCTTAGCGGCTATTAACGGCTTAGCGGCTTTAAGAAAAAGGAAACAAACTCGCAAGACGTTTCGTCTTGCGAAGCAAGCCCATAGGGAAATTCGTCTTACGGAATGACTCAAAAAATGGAAAACTCTTTTGTCTTGCGCGTTTTTCGTCTTGCGAGGCATTCGTCTTGCGAGGTACCACTGTAATTAAATTTTGGGATATATTACCCGGTAAATAAGAGAACATTTCTGCCAGCATGGCTTCTCTGTCATGCAAGTTTGTCATCTTAGGTTGACAAATCCATCTGGTGAGGGTGTAACTATGATTTTGTGTTGCAACGGGAGAGAAGGCTTTGCAGAAACCTCCCATTAGTTGACAGATTCTTTTGTGTATTACACTAGTAGAATTGAAAAGGAAATCTGTATGGCAGAGGTTTTCAACCTTTTTGAATCCATGGCTTCCTTGGCCAACTACAGTCTTTTTGCAGCACCCCCGTGGGGCTTAGGAGCCCTGTTATGTCACCCCTTGCCTGCAGAGCTGGCAGCCTCTCACCCTTTTTCAAACACCCTACCTTGTGAAGGGTTCCCTCAGTCTCCTCTTCTCTCTCCTTGGGAGTCCTCTGGGCAGCTTCTGTCTCTGGTCTCTGAGCTGCCCCCACCCCAAAGAAGAGGTTCCTCCCAAAGGCACCATTCGCCTGCGGAGCTTATAGCCAGGGCTGCTGCAATAAACAGCTGTGCAAGCAGGCACCCCAGGTTGCCACGGTACAGTGGTTGAAAACTACTGCTGTAAGGTAAGAAAATTAGACATGCAAAAGGATGAGGTGTTTAGCTTTTTTAACTGTGAAGTGAAACAGGTTTGGAAGCAACAAAAGCTTTTTGTGAACTGTGTGTGTTTGTGGGTGTAGAAGAGCACTATTTGAAGTTTTCCTCTTAGGTACATAATGTTCTTTATCTCTTAAGGGCTAGAAATTAAAACTTCTATAAAATGGACCTTGAGATGCTCTGGGAATATGAATGAAAGACCTTAAATCCTCAGGGCAACATTACAAACAAGAAGGGAAAACTCATAATAACAATTATGATAACAATAAATGTAAGGTTTCATAAAAGGCTGTGGGGAACCATTAACTTGCAATCCTCTGCATGCTTACGTAAGACGAAGCCCCATTAAATTCAGTGGGACTTGCTTCTGAGTACTCATAGGATCAGGTTTTTGGGTTAACATGTATACTATACTAACACTACCTTTCAGTCATAAGGGTACTATCAGTAAGAGCTTAAACATTAGGCTTCTCCTCTAAATTGCCAGAAACACAGAATGAAAACCCAAAAACAGAAGCTGTGCAGACTCCAGAAGCTGATTGGACTGAACAACACCCACCGTTTGAATATTATGACAGCAACTATTTGTAGCATGGTTAGTGTTTTGCCTGCTCACCAGTAGGCATTTAGAATCTGAGGGAGCCTTCTAGGAATTTAAAGCACCCTTCCCACTATTATAAAATTGACTATGCCTCTTTCTGTGGTCAGCCTTGTCCTAGCAACACAATGGAAATACAGATGAAAATAATTCTTTTAATGAAGGGTTTGGGGAAATGTCGAGGTATCTCTGTTAATTGTATTTGGATTTCTTTTATCTGCCTTAGCTCAAGACTGCAAGGTTGATTCCGGTACATCTTTATCTCTTTTTATCTACACAACAGGTTAGATTTATCCAAGAGTGGGTGACATGCCCAGAAAAAGTATAGGAATGGGAGATGGTGGGGAATAGAAATACCTTGGCTACAGCACCGGCTGGGTTTGTTTCTCTTTGAGATTTCTTCATCCTTTGATTTGTAATTAATTGTGTAAACCGAATATATTTAGGTTTTTTAGGCTGCCCATTTGGAGGTTTCAGAGAGAGTGCTGTTGGTTCTTAAGCCCTCCACAATGGCTAGCTAAAAATTAAACTTGAGAATGTTAGTCCACTCCTGCCCCCCCCCAAAAAAAAACCCCAGTCACTGGAAGAAGGGACAACATTCTGCTCTTTTCTTCAAATTTGTGCAGAATAGTTGCATTTTTCACTCACAAGAGAAAGTTAAGAATATCTTGTTGCCCCAACTGCTTTGCTATTCCAGACTGAGTTAAATGTAGCCTTGTATGTCACATGGAAAGCACATCCCTGTGTCAGTAGTCCATGCTTTGCAGCAGCAGTATCACTTAAAGGGCTCTTAATGCCCCCCCCCCCCAAATCTGGTGCCTGTAGTATCTGCATGTCAGTATAGTTCTCTCCCAGAATATACAATGACATTGCAATGCTGCGTGCAGCCTATAGATGAGTGGCCTTCTGCCTACTCAGTAGTCAATCCCATTGAAATAGAATCCTAGGCATGTGTACTTCAAAGCAGTGTTAGAAACTGAGATATGAAAGCTAGGATCTAAACGGCACCTTAAGCATAGTTATGGGTGTAACAGTGTCTAGGCACACTTTTCTTCTAACAAGAATACAAAGTTGAAAATGAATGAACTGCAGCTAAATTATTATGTTCATTTTTTACATGGTCTAGTAGTCCTTCCCCTGACCCCACCCCCTTGATACTCGTAAGAGCGTCTCTTCTCCAGTCTTCAGAGAGTGGCTGGAAGTGGGGAGGCAGAAAAGGTCCTCATTTCCTTCCACTGCAGTTTTAAACTGAAATCTTAGGGCGCAGTACTGTGCCCAGAACTCAGAAGCTGACCGTGCTAAAGAAATTCCCTTTTGCAAAGTGCGCCTAGAACAATGGGAGCTTCAAACACTTCTTCAGTGTAAATCCCACTGAATTCAGTAGGATGTACTCCCAGGATTGTAGTCCTTTATGCTATAATTGATGTGTGGAGCGTGAACATGGGCTTGTGGTGGTTTGGGGGCAGCTTCAACACAGAAAATGGATTGTTCAAATTGACTTTCTGTTTAAATGTTTTCCAGTAGCAAATAAATAAATGTAGCTTATGATAAATTATGTAAACAGCCCATATGTTTCTGGTGGCATCTTATTCTTTGACGGGAGGCTGTTTTCCGTCTGTTTCCTTGTTCAGTTTGGAGCAACTGGTTGGGGCAGGCATGTTCCTAACACCCCCTGTAGCGCTTGTGTCAGTTCCAAAAATAGAACCAGAGGAACTATTTTGGGAGCGTTGTTTCCCCAAAGGAGGGAGACAGGGAAAGCGATTGGCCAGGAAGTGTTCTTCCCTTCCCTTTTTATCCTGGCTCATTCTATTCAGTAATTCTAAGAATCAACCATAATAACATACTGTATACCTGCTGTGCGTAGATCCAGATTTGAGGAGGTGTTTGTAATAAGAAATACGTAATTCTACATTTGTGTGCTGTTCCTTTGAGTTTGAACGTAAGGCTTAATAATAGGCATGGGTAAACAATTCCATGGGCAGTGAGGGTGGTGTTGGCAGTGCTGCTTTTTAAAAGTAGAATAGAGAGTGGGCTGCATCCTAGAACATAGATATCTGCTTGCTCTTTCTTCCGAGCACAAAGTATTCCTGCTGCTTTGCCTCCATCAGCCCCAGCATTGTGGAAACCTGTGCAGGTTATCATTAAGACAGAAGTTGCTATGGGAAATAGGGTTGGGAGGTGATTGCTTTTCACTGCTCTGTTTTCCATCTATGTCAGGAAATACCTGTATGCTTAGTACTGTGAATGTGCCTGGCACAACAGGATAACATTAATTAAAAAGGGACAAGTCTTTGTCCTAAGTTGCTTACAGTCTAAATTTTAATGAAACTGGGCAGAGATGATAGAGGAAAATAAACAATGGGTGGAAATATTCAGAACTTGCTGATACAACTCTTGGAAAAGTGGTGGTGGTGGTTGTTTTTGCAGCCAACTGGGGGTTGAGGTTCAGGGGTTAGGAGAATGCATATTTGTGACCGAGCTTACTGGTTCTAAATTCTGAACTACCATTGTAATAAACAATTCAGTGATTTTGCATGCTAAATATGCATGTCAGGCTCAGAGAGAGAGAGAAGTATGATTTTAACTGTCTTGATACGGTTGCTTTGAAGAGGTACTAAATAAGTAACCAAAATATGATTTGTGCTTTGCTGCTTATTATCGAATTATATCCAAGAGAGGACCTTTAAACTTTCCGTGGGACTCTATCCCTGCTGGAATCCCTTTGCTCCCACCCCTTCTGTAATGGCATCCTAGGCCACCTGAAACGTCACTTAAAACACACAAACAAAAGCTTTCAGATACATGGGCATGAATATCACTTCCAATCAGCGCCACGTTTCTAAGCTTAATGGCCTTGTTACCCTTAAAGTCCCACCTTTAGAAATACTTTAAGAATGCTCACATTAATTCTTCTTTTTGTCTCCCTTCTATTCCTACCCCTTCTCCAGCGTTCCCCTGGTTTGGCATGGATATTGGTGGGACGCTTGTGAAACTGGTCTACTTTGAACCAAAGGACATTACCGCTGAGGAGGAACAGGAGGAGGTGGAAAACCTGAAAAGCATCAGGAAGTACTTGACTTCCAATACAGCCTACGGTAAAACTGGGATTCGAGATGTCCACCTCGAACTGAAAAACTTGACTATGTGTGGGCGGAAAGGGAACCTTCATTTCATCCGTTTTCCAAGCTGTGCTATGCACAGGTTCATACAGATGGGTAGTGAAAAGAACTTCTCAAGCTTGCACACCACGCTTTGTGCCACGGGAGGCGGAGCTTACAAGTTTGAAGAAGACTTTCGAACGGTATGTTTTGTTTGCACAATGTCTTGGTTTAAGGAGCTCTTTCCTACCCCTTTCCTGGTGCTGCCAGATCAAATACAGGGGGTGTGTTTGTGTCAGTCAGACCTTAGGACGTCATTGTTTATTTTTGTCACTCCAAGCCAGCAAACCTGCCTTTAAGCTTCAATAAGTGCTAACTGAGGAGAGTAGTTAACTACAAGTGCTAACTCCTGTCGGTGTCTGGGGGGGGGGAGAGAAAGGAGGCACAGGGGTGGCAATATTTGTTATGCCGTGTTAACACATACATCACGCTCAGAATTTTCTCCTTATATTTATTATTTTTATCAGTATTAAGGCTAAATGCAGGAAAGCACAGCTTCGACTCAGCATGCCACACAGCCTCGCACTGTGTATTGTAGTCAGAGTCTATCAACAAAGCAAGTTCCTGTTTTTTTGTTAGCAGGCATTGGTGTTCCATTGGGGTCAGGTTTTTTTTTAATATAAATTTTTTATTGGTTTTTCACAATTTATATAAACACAAACAATACACAATACAAACAAACAAACACATAAACAAACATGTATAATTTCAAATCCTTTTTTCTTAAACCTTACTTCACCGACTTCCCCGTACCTCCCCTTTCTGCATCCCAATTTCCAAATTTGTTTCAGCAAATCCTCCCCCTTGATTTTATCTAATTTTCCCTTGTTCTTTTCTTTTACTTAATCTTTTACAGCTGTAGTCCCCTTTTTTCTATAACCTCAACATTTTAGCACTCATTAATTTTACAATATTTCTTAAGATAAATTTTGAATTTCTTCCAATCTTCTTCCGCCGTCTCTTTCCCCTGGTCTCGGATTCTGCCAGTCATTTCAGCCAGTCCCATATAGTCTATCACTTTCATCTGCCATTCTTCCAGAGTGGGTAGATCCTGTGTCTTCCAATACTTTGCGATGATAATTCTTGCTGCTGTAGTAGCATACATAAAAAAAGTCCTGTCTTTCTTTGGCACCAATTGGCCGACAATGCCCAAGAGAAAGGCTTCTGGTTTCTTGGGAAAAGTACATTTAAGTACCTTTTTCATTTCATTATATATCATTTCCCAGAAAGCCTTAATCTTTGGGCACGTCCACCAAAGGTGATAAAAAGTACTTTCAGTTTCTTTACATTTCCAACACTTATTATCAGGCAAATGGTAGATTTTTGCTAGCTTGACTGGGGTCATGTACCACCTGTAAATCATTTTCATAATATTCTCTCTTAAGGCATTACATGCCGTAAATTTTATATCCATTGGGGTCAGGTTGACCGTTCCTTGTTGGTGTTTTTGTGGGCATGGAGGTTGTGCAGCTGCCTCATGATCGGGGAAATGGCTATAGTGTGCTTCTATCTGCAGCTTTGTACACAATCAGATTATGGGGAGTAACTGAATGCATTTTGCAGGTATTCCTCAATATGTGGTTGCTGTATGTATGTAAAAGATGTGAGGGCAGGACCGATAGGTTACCACTGAATTATAGCATTACACACCCATGCTTTTTAAGGAAAACTGGCCGCTTGAATGAGTGGTTAATAGAGAGCTCAGTGAACTGGTTTTCTGAATCACTTCAAGAAACCATACATAACTGATGGTGCTACTTTTTTCCTTTCCTCCAAACATGGCTGCCTGCTCAGATGAGCCGTAGTTGTAGAACTATAGGCATGGCACTTAATTTAAAAGAAAGAAAACAATGCTGGACTGCAGGTTAACTTTTTAAAAAAAGTTTCTGATTTAAATAGCTGTATGGAGATCTTGTACTGGGAGCTCTGGTGTTTTCTGAAGATTAGCAGGAGTTGCAGATCCATAAATTTTGCAGAACTTTCTTTTCTGGCTGCTTCCAAAACTTTGCCTGAAGTCAGGAAGTCCTCTAAAAAGATGCCCAAACCCCCAATGTAATTTTTCTTTTGAGTGATACCAGCTGCTCCCATAGGCACAGTAATTACCGTATTTTTCGCTCTATAGGACACACCCGACCATAGGACGCACCCTGTTTTAGAGGGGGAGAACAAGAAAAAAAAAATCTCCCTCTCTCTGCTCAGCGCCGCTTCAGCGAAGTGGCAGGAGAAACGGAGCCCCTTCCACTTCTCCTCCCACTTTGCTGAAGGGGCGCTGCGTAGCTCTCCCTCTCTGCTGAAGCCAGGAGAGTATTGCTCTCCCGGCTTCAGCAAAAGGAACCCAAAGCCTTTGGAGCGCAGTGCGAGTTCCCGCTGTGCTCCAAAGGCTTCAGGCGGCTATCCCTGAAGCCTGGAGAGCGAGAGGGGTCCGTGTGCACCGACCCCTCTCGCTCTCCAGGCTTCAGCGAAAGCAACGCGAAGCCTCCGGAGCGCGGAGGGAGCGCTCCCTCTGCGCTTCGGAGGCTTCGTGTTGCTATTGCTGAAGCCAAGGAGCCTGCATTCGCTCCATAGGACGCACACACATTTCCCCTTAATTTTTGGAGGGGAAAAAGTGTGTCTTATAGAGCGAAAAATATGGTACTTCCTTGGCCAGCTTTTCTTATTTAAAAGTACAAGAGAAGCATTTGTTTTTCAAAATCACACAACCCCTGAACAGATTCCACTAAGAATTCAGGCAGGTCTGTGTCAACTTACAATTCTCAGAATGTTTACGGTGTTTGCTGCTGTCCTGAGGCAATGGGTGAGGCAAGGTAAGTAAGATGATACTCTTTCTGTATTGCTTTCTGTGGGTGAGCATGCTGCTGAGGATTATGTAACACATGCACACACGTTCTTTTGTTTTTCACCTTATGGCACCTTAATTCTAGAAGAGAGGTGGAAACGATTATTCTCTGCCGACTTTTGAAATGTCAGTTAAAACCCCCACCCAACACAATTTTCAGAGCATGCATTATACGCAAACAACTGATGCTCCACAGCTATGGGTTTCAGATTGTACGTTTCACTAACGAATGGATCCCTCCAGGGAAGGGATGGTAACAGAGCTGTTTCAACACTGTAACAGAAGCAGCTGATATTTCCAGTCCTGTGATGGACTACAGTTTCAGTTATACACCCTTCATTCATTATGCAAAACTCAATTATATTGCCTGTGTGATTGTAGAGGGTTGACTAAGAAAACAGACCAGTTCTTGGTATGTGTGTGTGTGTTTTTGTTTTCATGGTAAAAACTAGTCCTCTTTCCCTACCACCCACAACTATAATGACTAATGGGAACTTCAGTGCAAAGGTGGATTTTTAATTAGGCTCGACTTTTGTGTGGTGTTTTATATTCAACTGCACAAATTTTGTTCAACCTGAGGGATTGGCAACCGTTGGCCAGGGAGCTCAAACCCAGGGTGTGTAATTCAGTGGAGTATTTGCTCTTCACTGTGTGCATCTCACGGCTGCAGATTTGGTACCTGAGTAAAGTAAGTGGGGATCAGCACCAGAGGTGTGCAAGGGGGAGAGCATATCCCCAGGCTGTTCGTATTCACACTAGAGCAGAGGTTTTCAACCTTTTTGAGCCTACGGCTTCCTTGACCAACTGCATTCTTTCTGCAGTTCCTCTGTGGGGAAACATGCTGCGAGCCTCAGAAACCCAGTTATGTCACCGTTTGCCTATAGAGCTGGCAGCTATATGGCACACGGTTCGAAAACCTCTGCACTAGAGAGAAGGCCTTTTTTTCTGTGAGGCAGTGGACAAAGGCCATGTTGCCTGTCCCTCAAATGTGAAAGGTCACGTTTGTTTTAAAGTTGCTGTTAGGCTGGACTTTGCTGCATAGCTGGATTCTGGCTTTATAATTGCACTTTAAAGCTGGCAACATACATTGTTATGGGAAATGAAAATGTTTGAGGGCAATATTGCTTCTCATAAGTTACAAAAGCGTTTTGTTTGACTCATCTCTTGGGAAACAGGTTGTGTAGGCTTTGGGGACAATATTAAAAACCTATTTGATTTCAGGTGAAAGTGGGATGGGTAGATCCTTCTTTCGAAACCACTTAAGATTTCCTTTAAAAAACCCAGCAACTATGGTCTGTATCGCAGTGTCTTCAAGGAGCGAAAAACAACAACCCCCAAACCTCGAAATGCACAACATGGCTTGACCTTGTGATGTGCTTGTTTTCATGCTGATGGCCAACCTGCTTGCTTGATTATGAACTTCCTGTGCAAATACTTCTTAATGACCTGTTGTGCAACTCAAACAGTACAAAGTACTTCAGCAGGGCCTTTTGACTCTTCCATTAGGTTTCTTAACACTGTATCAACGAGTGTTCATTTATTAACTTCTCTTCCAGATTGCTGACCTCCAGCTTCATAAGCTAGATGAGTTGGACTGCTTGATCCAGGGTCTGCTCTATGTGGATTCTGTCGGTTTCAACGGCCACCCAGAGTGCTATTATTTTGAAAACCCCGCAGATCCCGAACGGTGTCAGAAAAAGCCTTACTGCCTTGATAATCCTTTTCCTATGTTGCTGGTTAACATAGGCTCCGGGGTCAGCATCTTAGCTGTGTATTCCAAGGACAACTATAAGAGAGTTACGGGGACCAGGTGAATATACTATCTGCAGGAAACAGCTCTTGCTAAAAGAAAATACCAACCTGTCTAGATTGGAGGTTCTGAATTGTTTTATTATTTTTACAGAGGGCCTCCTGAAGTCAGGTTAATGCTATCTAAACCTCCTCAAGCATATGTGAGGCAGAAAAATAAATAAAATGCCCCTGAGCTGAGGCTTCAGAGCTAAGAGACACCATGGCGCAGCCTGCGATTTGAACCCACCTTCTTCCTTAGAGCTACTGAACCACACTGTATGGATCTGAGACAAAAGCAGACTTCCCCACTTAATTCCACAGGACTATTAGCCAACATGTTTGAGCAGAATGTTCTTAAGAGATCTGCAACTTTTTGCAGATGTGATATCAACAACTTACTCCTTTAGCTTAGCTTGAAAATCAGATTCTTGATAAGTATTATCCTCACACAGGGTGTCTACACAGGCATTTTCTTCTAGAAATCAGGTACTGCTCCTATCTTCCTCCCTGCAAGTCTGACAATAGATTGATTCACACAGAACGATAAGGCATGGTCAGTGGCTTATCAGGATTTGAACAGGATGCTGGTGTCAACTACTTGATCCTTCCTGCCTCGCTCCTCCCCTGGTACCAGCAATAAGCTGTGAAACACAGCTTCTCATTGTGGTTTCTCTTTAAATCACTGTTGCTTGCCAACATGAAGCTATGACTTCTTGTTGGCTTTCTGATCATGTTTTTTGGGGGGCAGGTGGGAGACACAATCCCAGATTTCGACATAGTGACAAACCAAGGCTTTATGGCTTGTTACTCCTGCTCTGACCAGGGGAGCCATATCTGATTACATTTGAACAGACCACAGTCTTCAGATTACAACCAGATGCACCATACCTTAAGCTATCAAGATCCAGTTCCTCCACCACCCTTTAACCAGTGCATCATAGCAAAGTTTCAGTTTGAGGGGCTTTATTGAAGGAAGGAATTTGAAGCTTGCCCAGAGAACAGGCTATTTAGGAATCCAGACGGTTGTTACTAACAATTATTATTTGTTAAACTTGTTAGTTGCTTTGGAAAAACCCAAACAAAAGTAACCCAGAGTGACTGGCAACAATAAACAAATAACGCATATACAGCAAAAGCAGCATAAAACAAAACAGGAAAAATCTGCAAGTTGGCTGAAATGAGTCTTCTCTTCCTCCTAGTCTCGGTGGTGGTACATTCCTGGGCCTGTGTTGTTTGCTGACTGGCTGTGAGACTTTTGAAGAAGCTCTGGAAATGGCAGCTAAAGGGGACAGCACCAATGTTGATAAGCTGGTGAAGGATATTTATGGAGGAGACTATGAACGGTTTGGTCTTCAGGGATCTGCCGTAGCATCAAGGTAAATATCAACTGGGTCACATATAAATGAGTTATTGCAGATGATGGGAGATTACTTAGATCAGGGTTTCCCCAACTTGGCTCTCCAGCTGTTTTTGGACTGCAACTCCCATCATCCCTGACCACTGGTTCTGCTAGCTAGGGATAATGGGAGTTGTAGTCCAAAAACAGCTGGAGAGCCAAGTTGGGGAAATCTGGATTTAGATACTGAGAGCCTAACAACATGTTGCATGCAGCCAAACCCGAGTAGGTAGCTATTTTGTTCTTCAGGAAAAACTGCTTCAGGAGGGACAGTTAGGAGTAGAAAGAAGTGTGTGTGTTTTAGGAGTAGAAAGAAGTGTGTGTGTTTTCCTTACCTGTTGCTTTTCTCTTCCAAATTGTCCCTGGTAAGCTTTTTTCCTGCACATTTGAAATACCACGAGGGTGGGGGGAGGGGCAGATCACTGGGGGTTAATTTGGAGTGGATAAGAGGTTTTGTGGAAAAGGTTTTGCATGCGTTCTGCATCAAATTGGACCCTCCCAAAACAGTCTTCCTGAAAATAAAGTTTGGTTGCCTGTGTTTGTATTTAAAATTATAGCTGGGCCTCCATGTGTAATACTTATGTGGGTATAATTAATTATGTGTACTGCTTAGGACCCTAGTTTGATTAATTTCAGCTTACTTGTATCATATTGCTTTGCTTTCAGGATGCGTTGCTTGTACATTAATCTTGCCTTGAAAGGAAT
The DNA here is from genome assembly GCF_965113315.1 of Podarcis vaucheri. NCBI lineage: Eukaryota > Metazoa > Chordata > Lepidosauria > Squamata > Lacertidae > Podarcis > Podarcis vaucheri. The sequence goes on from NC_138763.1 coordinate 66,835,116, forward strand.
TTTTTACTTCCGTAATATCCAACAGCTTCTCTGTGTATTTCATACCAAAGTTAATAGCCTTTAAAGCAGGGGTGGCAAACTTCCACCTGCCCCCATGTGTGATGACAGGTGTGGCGCAGGTAGAGAGGCGGTTGGATTGGCTGCTTGACTGTGTTCCTCATGGGGAAATTGATCATGCAGTGGATCACTGCAGAAAACAGGGTTGCACTTACCGTCTGTCAGCTGAGAGGCGAGGAGTTCAGCCCTACTGAATTGGCTGCATGACTTGAGTTCTCCATGTGAAATGCGCTCGCGCACTGATACCTGCAGAAAGCACCTATGTCAGCCGTTTGCTGAGTGTAGGGCTGTCAGAGGCCCTTGCACCATGGTTCCCAAGTACCTGACAACCCGCTGACTGTCAGGCAATTGGGAAGTGCTGCACAAGTGATGTTGTCAGGTGAGCAGGACAACCCATGCCAGCCATGTGATGTAAACTTGTCTGCTTACCTGTCAAAGTTGGCCCGCAGACGTTGCAAGACTATATTATTTACTTACTACTATTTACTTACTATTTACTTACTACTAAGTATCCACAATGTTTAAAAAAATGGTAAAAGCTTTCAATATGAAATGCAGCAATTTTGTAAGAGGGTGGTGCTAGCTCACAAAAGTTAGTTGACGTCCTCTGTGTCTGTGTGCGTGTCTTGCATCCTGCAATGGTGACGCCTGTTTGTCCCGGGCAAACTACTGAAAAACGTATTTTTTAGAAACCTTGGCCTTTCTGAAAAATGTAAGAAAGATCATATCCTCTAGTATTGTCACGCAGCTTCGGCAACATGATGAGCAAAGAAAAGCGAGATTCCATCAGTAAAGAGGACCTAGCAAGAGCGACCTTAGTGACCATCACCAATAACATCGGCTCCATCGCTCGGATGTGTGCTCTGAATGAGGTAAGAACATGCTGATTGGCAAGCTTTTGAAAGCTGCTGTTGTGCTACTGCCTTACTTTGATCTCTGGTTTTGCATTAGTTAAATACCGAAGGACATTTTTTTTACAGTGCACACCATGCTCTCATGTGAAGCTTTGACAGAACGATCCACAGAGTTTTCTTTTCAATGGCTAAAACGAACAGAATCACAGTGCCTCTTCATTCATACAACAGTGCTTGACGTCTCCTGGCGAATTCGTATAGTTGAGCACCAGCAATGGAATCCCACCTCTGGCAAAGCCTGCTTCTCAGCTTTGTCCTTTTAGACCACCAATATTAACAGTGTAACCATGTGAACTGATGTGGTGGTGAATGAGGCTGGTAGTGAATACTACTTTGTACTCTGATAGGTCCTTTGTGTGAAATTCTTCCTGAATGCTTGCTGTCAAATTGGTTGTCATTCAGTCCAGCATTCTGGATTTTTTTTAATTTCTTTTGGGCTACCGTCTGGAGAACCCTGTAGCGTCCAGAAACATCTCTGCATTCTTTTTAAGGTCAACCCACAAGAGCTTCCAGTCATATTCATATGCCTGATGGAACCTGGTTTGATAGTGGTGTTGACTACGGCATGGCACCTTTGAAGGTGTGCATTTGTTAACTTGACACCTGCAAGTTGGCGCCAGTGCAGTGCAGAGCTAGGAAGAGCATCACTGTTCAGCAGTGACGCTCAGTGGTGGCTTTTGGCAAGTCAACACCTGTAGTTGTGAAGCCAGTACCTCTTGCCAAGGGCATCCTTCAGCCATTGAAGCAGCAGCTGCTCCAGTGTTTACTTTCTTGTTCTCTACCCATTCCCCCCCCCTTTGTGTTGTTTCTACTAGACTTATGAGTCTGCGGGCAGGGACAGTCTTATCTATCTATAGTTAACATTTTATGTAAGCTCCATATTTTACTTCCTGTTCATTTAATTGGCTGTGTCACTTGTTGAGGCAGGTAAACTCACAACAATGGAATACTCCGTTGCTAATAATAATAATAATAATAATAATAATAATAATAAAATAATTTTATTATCTATACCCCCCCCCATCTGACTGGGTTGCCCCAGCCACTCTGGGCTGCTTCCAGCATATACAAAAACATAATAAAACATTAAACAATAAAACTTCTCAGTACAGGGCTGCCTTCAGGTATCTTCTGAAGGTTGTATAGTTACTTATCTCCTTGACGGTCACAGGGTGGGTGCCACTACTAAGAAGGCCCTCTGCCTGGTGCCCTGTAGCTTCGTTTTCTGCAGTAAGGGAGAGAGAGAGAGAAGGAAAAGACACAGGTTCACTGTTTTGGCAACAGCCACATGTCTGCCATAACTTTGGGGCATTTGGTGGAGTTGCAGAAGTCTAATATATAACAAACCCAGCAAATCCAGTACATACAAATCCATTTGTTAATTGCTTCAGTGTTGGCGACTGAGAACGTCCTGAATGATGATAAACCTTTCGTATCGAAGTATTGTTAGAAGCTTCTCGGGGAAACAAGTAGTCTTTCTCTTTGCTTTCAGCTTCTTTACAGTGTTGCCTTGTGGCATGGAGTTCAAGCAGCATTGTACAGGGCTATCAAAGCATAGAGAGTTAGCTGCAGTGAGCAACACAGGGTACATTTAAAATGAAGAGACTGATCGCCACTTGTAGACTGGCATACTTGTTTTTGAAAGAGGATGATGGTGATTTGGTTGTGAAAGCATGAATATCACGAAGGAACTTGTGATACGATACGAGTATGAATAGATGGGATTGCACAGATTCAGATAAACTGTTACTATGAAATTGCTATTATTTTGCTATGTTATGACATTGTTGCTATGTTATTGTTTTGCTATGTTATTATGAAACAGTTTTTGTGGTGATTGTTTGAAATGCATCCCTGTTGCTTTGTTGTAAGCCACTTTGAGCATGATATGTGTGCGGAAAAGCAGCATACAAATAAAGGAATGAGTTAATGAATTATATTTGACAGAGAAAAAAATGGATTTTAGGGTTCTGTGCTTGCACCTGCATCCCAGTGGTCTGAACCCAGCAACATTTTTGCAAAGGTCTGGAGTTCGTCAATCTATGGCTCATTTCGTATGTTCTTCCAAACCATTATTGCTACCTTAATAGAGATTTGAACATGGGAAGCTTGCCTAATACAAAGCCAAACTTCTGTGCCTCTGTTAGGTGGAAGGCAAGTAGCAAATTGTTCTTTCCTCCCTAAGCTCCCCATTTTTTCTTAAGACCATGGTTGAGCCATGTACATTTTTACATGGTAAGACAGCTAGCTAAATACATTGTGTTATAGAATCCCTAAGTCATCTTAAAAATGAAGCCTCCATGTTTCTATAAACATTTAGGATTTTTGTTTGTTTGTTTTAAAAAGCATTTCTAGAAGCTTAAGTAGTAAAGGGCATGGACTGTGTCCCAGGAAAGGTTTCACTCAAATCAAGATGGGGGGCCCTAAATGGCCATCACTTAGCTTCAGATTTGGGGATGGAAGCAGCACCAGCCCACTTCACAGGGTACTCGTAAAGATAAAAATGCTCTGTGGAGGTTTCAAAGAGAAGTTCAAAAAAGCACCATACAAATGCCAAACTAAGTATTTTCTGATTTTACTGATTGGAATGTCGGGAAAGCACTGAGTTGTCAGGGGAGGCAGACTTCAGATGTGCTTGATTAACACCAGTCCTTATCACATTAACACCTGAAAGATTTCCAAGCAAAAAATAACTTGCAGTGATTCATAAGAAGAGGCTGGTGCTTATTTAGTCACCCAAGCCCCCAAGGGTATTAATTGGACTGTCAGTTTGGGACTGAAACTGCACTATTTGGATAACACTTTGACCGCCCTAAGTAGTGTGAACATGAACAATTTTTGCTGTCCTGTTCTTTCCAAAGCAGAACAGTCACGCTAAATACTGATGGATGTGTGTATAGGATTGGAGCCTAGAGTGTCTCTCCCTTGCTGTTCTCTTCCTTAGTTTGTTCATCTATCACAGAATACGTATCACAATATGTATGGGTGGGAGAGAAGATGGGCTAGTACAGTTTTTTGGTGGCTATCTGGAGGACATCTGGTAGGTTGTGTTATCGTGGGGGCTGCTTTACTTAAAAAAGGAAGTTGCTAAGTGAAAATCGTGCACAACCTCCCTAGGGGGGTCCATCCTGCTGTCAAACAACTCTGATGGTCTTAATAGTACTGCAGTCAAACCCCGTTCATTCGAAAATGGAGCCATTCGGGAGCCAAGGTTTGACTGTACAGAAACTTTATAACATTGACCTCAAAAATGGTGTTCTAGTTTAAGGAGAAATGTTCCACTGGTGTACAATCTCATTTAAATAAGGTAATCTAGTTTGATTGTCTTTCTGATGCTTTACTGTTAGGAGACATCTGATGAACACAGAATGAATATCATAGCTGTGAATTCCATAAGTTTTAAGCTAAACATGACACCCTGTTGAATGTATATATTTTCCTAATTTTTGCTTAAATTTTGCAGAACATTGAGAGGGTGGTGTTTGTTGGAAACTTCCTGAGAATCAACATGGTCGCTATGAAGGTACTTGCATATGCCATGGACTACTGGTCAAAGGGACAACTCAAAGCTCTCTTTTTGGAACACGAGGTAAAGACTGTTCAAAAGAAATATGTGTATATATGTAACTTGGTTGATCTGCTAGTGAAGTCATGGTTTGAGTTATGATTGGATTTTCTCCAGTTCCCGAAATGTAAATAGAAAGACCCATTCAAATATAGAGGTGATATCTGCCATTGTAGTTTATGTGCAGCCATCCAATGACGATGGGAAAGAAACATTTTTAATTGGGATAATTGATGGGTCTTAACAAAACTGTGCTGGGGTGGGGAAAGACTGTGAACTGTAGAAGTTGAATAGGCTTCTTAATTAGTATTGAAGCAATGGAATGCAAAAATAAAATATTTTGTGTTATAGAGTCGAATAGGAGTATTTGTAGTTAGTTTTCATGAACATAGGTGCTTGGTAGTGATAGATCCAGGGAGCTTCTGGCTACATTTGCATGTTGCACAATGCTATCATTTTCCAGGACATGTACAAGTTTCATGGAGTTTTGGGCTTGCATGCTTCCTCCTCCCATCTCTTCCGGACAGGCTTTCATTTCTTTATTGCAAAATCTATAATCCACCCTTTGTCCAAAAATGAATTTCAAATAAATTTAAAATTGCAAATGTGCTTTCACATGAACACTACAATGAAATTACGAGGAATAAAACAATTCAACCAGCTATAATTTAAAATGTGAAATAAAACAAAAACAGAAAAGACAAATAAAAAAACTGGCTCTGAATAGAATTACATGGCCTGCATCAGGGGTACTTCTTCATCAGAACAACAATCCACAATCTTTTGTGTATTCATGATGTATTCCTCTTAAACTTGAGAAACATGTAAGTGATTATTCCAATAATCTGAGTAGGTTTATATTAACCACAGTTTGCTGTAGTACCCAGGACTGTGATTAATCTTTGCAGTACAGTGGTACCTTGGTTCTCAAATGCCGTGGTTCCCAAAAACTGAAAACCTGGAAGTGAGTGTTCTGGTTTTCAAACTTTTTGGAAGCCAAATGTCCGGTGCAGCTGTCGGCTATTGTTTCCGGGGCAGCTGCACCAATCAGCCTTGGTTTTTGAACATTTCGAAGTCAAATGGACTCCCAGAACAGATTAAGTTTGAGAACCAAGGTACCACTGTAGTTAGTTTAAACAACCCAGCTTGGGTTACTTTGGTATCAGGAGCTACGGCTTTTACTTTCGCTGCATGTGATTTGTCACGTCATCCAGACAAACCCTGCGGTTGCTATTAGCTATTGTTATTTTCAAATAAGTCAACTTCATACCATAGTTACAGAAGTGGGCTTGTTTAAACTAACAGTTGAGACGGTGGTTAACCTTAACAACCAAGCAGACAGCGTCTAAATGCCTCCTAGACAGGTGGGAGAGGAAAGGGCAAGCCTAATGCTTGCTGAAGCTCATTCCTGCTCTTTGGTTTTGTGCTAAATTATGGTTTAGCATGACATGTAAACACAGCGCTCTCTCTCTCTCTCTTTGTGTGAGTATGTGTGTGTGTTGACATGCACACACTCTAGGAAAGAGTGCCACTTGAAGGCTGTTTTAATTCATTCAGAGGGGGTGCTGTCTTCACTGGGTGAACCATTTGGATGTAACAGCTCCTTTCTCTCCACATAACCCTTTCTGGCTCTTTCCAACATTGTGGAGAAAACTGCTTTACTCACATGGTGAAATAGTGCAAACAATTCAGCACATAGTTACGGTTCTCACGCTGTGTTAAAGTAGTTTCCAAATGGCACCTGTAATGAATAAGAAGCTGAGCCATGTCCCCCCCCCCCATTTAACCAATTGAGAGTAGAATGATAAAGCTATAAGAAACTGTGAAATCTCCCTTAGGGCCTGTTTCCATACCACACCATACTGGCAAGCTTAGATGTCCTTGTGACTCTTATAGCACACTTATAGAAGTCTCTATCCACGTCCTCAGGTGTAGGGACTTGTACAGCAACCCAGTGCCTTACTTACAGCTCAGTGCAAGTAAAATACAGGCAAGGAAATTACCTGTTTATGTTACGATGGCTCTCTTCCAAGGGTCCAAACATTTCTTCCACTGGAAGAAGTTCCAAATGACATCCATTGACATATGCATGCAAACAAAATCAGTTCTGGCTTTTGTGTAAAAGCCTCACGCCCAGTGTATTTGTACAAAATGTGGAATATTTATGTCATCTTTTACTGGGCCCAACTACTTTTAAGCGTTCAGAACTTCTGAGAACAGCTCTACTGAATAGACAATATGCTTGCTTGCTGCTCCCAGCATTCACTTGAATTTCCAGTAGAATTGGCCCTGGCTGGTATGGATTCCTTCCTTTGCTCTCAAACAGCACTGTATTTTGTTTTGCAGTACCTGCTTGTCTGATGTTTCAGATGTTTTCAGACTTGCACCTTTGTTTAAAGAGAGAGAGAGAGAGCACTTGCTTTATGTTGTGCTGAACTCATTGACTCTGTGACAAGTGGTTTGAGCTCAAATAACATTACGTACTAACGCCTTCCTCTCCTTTCAATAACTTTGAAGGGTTATTTCGGTGCTGTTGGGGCCCTTCTGGAATTGCTTAAAATGACAGATGATCAATGATGAAGCCTCCAGGAGCCCAAATGCCTGCAGAAGCTGCTACAAGACGGACAGCTGCTAGGAGGACGGAAAGAAGCCATGATGGACACTCTTACCTGCTGGATTTGTAAATAATAATTTAAACTCCTTTTAGCTGATCTTTTAACTTTAGGGTTGGACATTAGCTTCAGAATTCGTACCAGGAATCTAAAAGAAAAAAGAGGCATTTTTAACTGTATAAAACATTTTTTTTAAGACAAAAAAAAATTGTGCAATGTTGCCAAACATGGCAGATTTTTATGGATCGCATCTAAAAAGTGGATATGTGTGGGAAATGGACCTAAGATATGTGACGACACTGGTTTTATTTTATTATTTTTCTTCTGGGGTTTACTGACCTAGTGTGATATAATTATTCTTTTAGTAATTGCTCTAGGAGATTTTTTTTATTAAATCTTTCATGACGTTTCATGATTGCTGTTGGTTTCAGGTGAAACCGCAAAACTAGTATATAGTGTGAGCAGTAAAGTAATAAATCTTGTTGCCTTCATTTTTATTATTATTATTAAACTGTGTTTCCATCTTCCCCAAACTTTGACTGTCCATGTTGTCATCAAATCCACCGAAAATAGGAAGAAGACTTCAACCTTTCCTTTCAGAAACTCGCACACAATGAGTTATCTATTCCTTGTAGCACCGGAAATCCTTATTTGTGGTACGCTGAGCTGGGAAAAAAAAAGATTATTGGGCCATGGTCAGGGGGAGGGCTAGTTCTCAGTCTGCAGATGACGTGGTAGACCTGTATTCTTACATACCTGAATGCACCTGCATGCAAAGAAAACATATCTCTTCCCCTCTCATGCCAGCATTCTACATGCAGATGTATTTTTCTTCTTTTTTCTTATGGAGAAGCATTCAATCCTGTGAACCCCCACCTGAAATCTGAAAATGGTACAATCCAGCAAGTTTAACCACCACCTCTGCTGTTTGAGAACTGGGCCTTACTTAAAATACATTTTTAGTATGCTGAAAAGTTCTTCAGCTGTTACAAGATGAATACCATGCCATATATCTGACACTTTTAAAAATGTCAAATGTGTCAGACCACATGTTGAGTATTAATGTATACTATTTCTTAGAAGTTCTTATTGATATTTACCACAAGGAACAAATGATGTAGTGGTATAAAATGTTCAAATTTAAAATGTTTGAGTAAATTAACTACATGCCCTGGCTGATCAACTACAAAAATTATGGACCTAGCAAAGAACAGATTAATTTCCTAAGTTCCTTTCTACCTTGTTGATTAACATTGGAAAGATGGTTCTGTTTTTGCAAAATGTAAAATGTCCGTCACGTGGTGGCGGGAGATGACAGCATTAGCTTTAAGGAGCAAACGTTTTCTCTAATAAATTTGAATTATTTGTTTGGAATACAGTATTTGATTTCTTTACCTTGAAACCTTTAATAAATTAACGCTAACTGTTCACTTACCTGGCTGAAATAAAAATAATCCATTACTGTTGTGATGGCTTTGAATGCATCCGTGGCCTCCTTTTCATTTAAGAGCTTTACAGTCCTGCTTTTCTTTTTAGGTTTTCATTACAGGTGCTTATTTGTTGGATTGTTTAAAAAAATGCAGAAGGGGGAAAAAGAAAGCCAGCTGAACACAACACCCAAAGGTGGACAATCCAGTTCCACACCTAAATCCCTGCCATTATACCTAAAATACTGGATTTAACATTTGTGGGCGGAGTTATAAAGTAGCATTTAGGAACACCTACATACATTACAATAGGTATATGGACAGGATGAGCAGCAGCATCGAATACTCTTTTCAGGGTGAGGGAGGCATTTAGAGGCTCAACAAATATATGAATTTAGATACAGTACTTTACATGTTGTCTACCAAGCAACTCTGGAGCTGAGTATATATGTCCGGCAAACCCTGACAGAACAATGCAAAAAGCAGCAGGAAGTTTAGGCGATGCAGAGAAAGTAATTTACTCTTGTCTTTTGGTGACACCCACCCCCAGTCTGAAAATGCCTCTTGTGTTCTCTCATGGAAGCCTCTTCAAATGCAGTACAGTGGTACCTCAGGTTAAGAACTTAATTTGTTCCGGAGATCCGCCCTTAACCTGAAACTGTTCTTAACCTGAAGCACCACTTTAGCTAATGGGGTCTCCTGCTGCCGCCACACGATTTCTGTTCTTATCAAGAAGCAAAGTTCTTAACTTGAGGTACTATTTCTGGGTTAGCGGAGTCTGTAACCTGAAGCGTCTGTAACCTCAGGTACCACTGTCTTGTTAGCCAGATCTCTTTCTTGCATGCTTTAATTCTTCCAGTAGAGGGCATTGTTGGACGGGAGTTTGAGGTTTTCAAACACTGGGATTTTGTGATTTATAAGAACTGCCAAAATGCTTTCTGACAGAACCTGCAGTTTGTTTTTATTTTCTAAAAAATAATAATACAAGCTTATTCTCAGATTCAAAGGCAGATTAAAAAAAATACAGAATGTGTTGTGTCTATAAAGGGCCAGAGAATGAGAATTGTGTCTCTACTGTACCCCCAGACTCGGAGGTCAAATGTCTCCTTGTAGTGGCTCTTCGCTGGACGTTCAGTCAAGAGTCTTTCCCAGCCCTGAAGAGCATTGTATATGAAGTGGTGAGAAAACCGGGCTGCAGCATAACGGCAGCACACAGTCCAACTGGAGCTTGCTCCCACAGGAGGCAGTGATGGCCACCAGACTGGATGGCTTTAAAAGACAAATTTGTGGGGGATAAGGCTATCAATGGCCACTAAGCCATGGTGACTATGCTCTGTTCCATAGTCTGAGGCAAGAAGGTTACTTAATACCAGTTGCTGGAAACCACAGGAGGAGAGAAAGTGCTCATGCGCTCGGATCCTGCTTCTCACAGGCACCTGGTTGGCCTGATCCAGCAGGCTTTCCTTACATAGTTAACTGTAATAGTCTGTTCACACATGTAAGTCACCCCCACTGTTTAAGGCACTCAGATGATAGAAATATTTGTGTGAATCAGTTCTGTGTCAGCCCTTCATCTGTAACATGGGGATAATAATGCCAATCCGTTTTTGAAAACTGAAGGATTTTCTGGAGTGATTGTATGGAGGGGTGCTACATAAATGCTAAATTCTGTTAGTTGGTTTTGAGGCATAATCACCATTCCTTTCAATGAGGCTTACACAGCTAGTCTCTGGCCGACTTTGTTTGAAACCCTTCAGGTGCAATAAATCAGACATGTTTTTGTATGTCCAGATTTCACTGGGAAATATCTTAACTGGACACCTTATGTGCTGTTGGTGCATGCAAGAGCAATTCTGCGGAGAGCAACATGTCAAAGTAATTGCAAAGGAATGCCGCTTTTAGAATGTTTTTGGGTGTGCCAGGTAAGGGAAAGCAATAGCTACATGAAATATGTCAGAAAGATTTGAATCAGAGACAAGAGCTAACATTCGTTAAATTATTTATCTGTCACTTGTATACCTATCCCTGCTATTGTGTGCTGTGTTTTCGAAACAATTAATGCCAGTGTTGAACAGATTGTTATTTCACTATAGCAAAATATTTTTTTTCCCATGCTGATGGTGTTTGAAGGACTGTATAGGATTTGGTTCTTATTGTTTAGGAGTCCACTTGCTGTATGGCCTTTTCAGTGCTGCCTCTGTGAATCACGTTGTGGTGAGATGCTTCTGGGTTTTCTCTTTTAATTAAAACTTGCTCTCTGGTTTTGAAACACCCAAGTGAACAGAGTGCTACCACAGAGAAGTGTTCTTGTTTCATGGGCCAAGGGAAACCTCAGAAGTGGTCTTTTAGCTCACACAGACACAGTTATAACTTAGCTTAGTGTTGTGTGTGTACAATCACACTTTTCATTTGTGTGCTCTACAGGGAAATGTTGTAGCTCCTAAGAAGACTGTCCATAAACCCCCAGGCTTTAGGGAACTAGATATTGCCCACAAGCCATATCTTTGATTTAAACTAGTGATTCCTAAACATGTGTACCAATGACTTGTTTCTTTTGAGACCATGAATAGAAGCCCACCCTGCCATTAGCCTCTTTGATATACTGAGTGACACATGTACAGCTGAATGAGTGAAGAGGCCAATAGACCTACGAATGTGGTGGTCACTTTTTAGACATGTCGAATATGTGGCTTGAGTAAATCCATGCACGCATGGAACATACGTAGTTGTGTGAATGTTAGCTGAAGTAAAAACTCATCCAGTCTATATATACACACACATACACTGCACCTGCTGCTGATTGGCTTGCAACCAGTAGTGCCAGTTGAGACAGCTATAGCTTGCAAGCTGCTGACCCACTTGGCCCAGGCAAAATGCTGTGACAGGCATGTGACTTTGGCAAGGTGCTGAGAATCTTCAGCAACATCCGTATGGTGCAGACTTCTGCATGCACTATTTGTTGCACATGGCCAAGAGATCTAGAGATCAGTGTGAATAGCAGCTGCCATGCTAGGAGCTTTACTCCCCAAATAGAGTTGTGCAATTATACGCTACATGGAGGATGCAATGTACGTTATGTCTCTGCTGAACCAGAGCGGGCACCATGCACTGGTAAGATGGGGCAGTTGTTGGGTCCTAGATCCATTAAGGAACCCACCAACTGAGAGCCCTCTTGGCACAGGATCCAACAGGTCAAAAGTAGTGCATACTATCTCTGATATGTCCAAGCCTTATTAGTAGTCCCTTGTGATGGTATAATGAATTGAGGGATGCGGGTGGTGCTGTGGGTAAAACCTCAGTGCCTAGGACTTGCCGATCGCATGGTCGGCGGTTCGAATCCCTGCTGCAGGGTGAGCTCCCGTCTTTCGGTCCCAGCTCCTGCCCACCTAGCAGTTTGAAAGCACCCTTAAGTGCAAGTAGATAAATAGGTACCGCTTTATAGTGGGAAGGTAAACGGCGTTTCCGTGTGCTGTGCTGGTGCTGGCTCGCCAGAGCAGCTTCGTCACGCTGGCCACGTGACCCAGAGGTGTCTCCGGACAGCACTGGCCCCCGGCCTCTTAAGTGAGATGAGCACACAATCCTAGAGTCGGACATGACTGGCCCGTACGGGCAGGGGTACCTTTACCTTTCCCCTAAGATCCTGCGTAATTACTTTCTCCCACTTTTAAAGTGTCATTGAAGAAGAAGAGTTTGGATTTGATATCCCGCCTTTCACTCCCCTTCAGGAGTCTCAAAGCGGCTAACATTCTCCTTTCCCTTCCTCCCCCACAACAAACACTCTGTGAGGTGAGTGGGGCTGAGAGACTTCACAGAAGTGTGACTGGCCCAAGGTCACCCAGCAGCTGCATGTGGAGGAGCGGAGACTCGAACCCGGTTTCCCAGATTACGTGACTACCGCAATTGCATTATGAAAGAAAATAAAGCGCCAAATTAATCTGGTACGGTTAACAAGGAGTGGATGCTATCTGCTAGGTCTGTCATCAGGCCAAAAAGTATTTAATCAAGACACCGAAAGTTTGAAAAATTTCTTCCAGGCTTTTTGAATAACAATGGGTCTGTCTGCTGAATTGTGAAACAGAAGTGGGTCTTCATTGAACAGTATATTGCGTTTTTAAGCATGTTTTGTTTTTATATGTGGTTTTATGCATTGGTATATAGTGTGACCCGCCCTGAGAACATCTTACGATGAAGGGCGGGTTATACTTGTGACATGCTGCTGGCATCCCTCTGTCTTGAGAAGACAATGGAATGTACCTCTGGGGTGAAGTCAAACTGTGACATTAGCCACATTGAATATAAAAAAATGTTGTTACAAGGGAGGGAGAACCAGTTTTCTTTTGATTTGCAAAACTTTTTCTAACTTGAACCCTTTTAGAGTTGAAGGAGCATGGTAGAAATCTCTTGTCAATGATAATGGTAATAATAAATATTAACATGTAGAAATAAGATTTTAAAAAAACAAACAAAAACAAACGTAACATAAAAAGGACAGAGGGGAGAACTGAAGATGATTTACATCATCAAAACATATTATGATATAAAACCCCCCACAAAATTCCTTAAACCACAATCATAATAAAACACAACCCAAGGAGCTTAAAATTCCAGCAAGGAACAAAAGCAGCATTCCAGAAGACCAAAAAACAAGAGGGCGCGGGACTAGGACCATCAGAAAATCCATTTTCTCAGCTACGGACTTCCTTGAATAACCAGGCAGGTGCCTAAAGGTTATATAGTGCCATTTTTTTTTTAACTGAAAGCATCCTGCAATGGAGATCAAACATTTAAGTAAACAACCTCCTACTTACCTTCCTTGTGTTCTTTGAAATATTTCCTGGTAACTCCCTTTGATGAGCATGTGACAGGCAACACAAATCGGTGCTAGCATATCTGTGTGGGTGTTTGCTTTGGCACATGTTAATCTGAGCTAACAAGTTACTTCCCCCAAGTAATTAACTTCACACCTGCCGTTGTGTTAAAGGGTTTATAATGGATGGCCAACCAGCTAGCCAGCCTTCATCTCCCCTGGTTAACATAGGAGAATCAGATGTCACTTATTTTGGTGGTTATTATTACTATTAATTTTATTTTATGATTATTATGACTGCATGGTGGGTCAGCATGATGGGGCATCAGTCAAGGGCCCACTTGGAAGAGTCCCCCTGGACCTGCCCCTCCTGCTCCCCATTGCAACCTGCTTGGTTTCCTGCATCTCTCTCATTTCTGCCTAGGCAATGGTGCAGCAGCAGGCAAAGGATCAGTCTGCCTGGCATGCAAGCAGGTGATAGCCGTGATAAGGAAAAGCAGCAGCTGGTGATAGTGTTGGTGAAGAGCAAGACTTGCTGTGGGAAGCTTATGGAGGATATCTAGCCAAAGTCCCTCCCCCCCAAAAAAAAATCCCTTGAGCCATCCCAATTGGGAGCTGTCATTTCTATCATAATTCTTATTGGCGAGTTCCAGTAACACCCACATGAGCGCTGCAACTGAAAGGGTGGGATATATCCCATGCGGTAGTGGGGCTGCAGACTCACAAGCATCCATTTCTTCAAAGGCTTTCAGGCTGGTCCTGGCCAGCAACTAGCTGTGTTTATGGGGTTGTCAGAGGTGGCAGTGATGCTCCAGCAAAGACCGTCCTCAACCTCTTGTGGCTTAGAGGAAAAGGTGTGGTGGCTCCATTGGCACTGTATGGATGCCTTTACTAAATACAGAAAACATCATGCAAGAGAAGATCTCTTCTTCTAGCATACTTCATGGCCTTCCACCCTGGTCTCTGTATGCAGCTCTTGCAGATGTGAGGTCAAATATAGGGCACCATCCACACTCTGCAATAGATTCAGTTCACTTTGGAGCGTATCAGATAGCTGTCAGGAAATGGGTCTTTCTGCGCTCTCAGATCTGCACAGAAGCAGAGAATAGGGTGGTACATATGAAGCTGCCTTATCCAGAGTCAGGTTATTGATCTAGCACAGTAATCTACACTGACTTAGGAGCAGACCTCCAGGATTCCAGGGAGGGGTCTCTCCCAGCCATACCTGGTGTAGTGATAGCTACCAGCTTAGATGCCACCACTATGGCCATAATGCCAGTGCTTTGCCTCTATCAGTTGCTGGGAATCACAAGCGAGGAAGGTGCCGTTGTACTTGGGTCCTGCTTGCAGGCTTCCCATAGGCCAGCTGGCTAGCCACTGTGAGAACCAGATGCTGGACCAGATAGGCCTTTGACTTGACCCAACAGGACAGATGCTAGGGGACTTTACGCATGCAGAGCAGATGCTGTACCACTGAGCCATGGCCCTTCCCATGTGTGGTGGACTACATGATACAGAATGGAGAGGTTGCTCTTTGAAAGTGCCCATAGAGAAGACATTCATGGCAGAAGAGACACAGCAGCAGGAGGTAGAGGTAGCGGGGGGAAACAACTCACTGTTAGTCTCAGCTGGCTGGGCCAGGCCCCCCCCCCCCCCCCGGAAGATTTTAGAACCAAGTGTTCTGTAAGGAAGAGCACCTTTGCGGGTGTTGGCACTGCAGAACCAACAAGGTGGTGTCGGATTCCGGCAAGGACTCAGAGCGCCAAGTCCTCATCCTTTAAGGTCAACAAGGTATGGCTCAGTTGCAGCAACTTCCAAGAAGGCTGGCTACACCAGGCTGTTTCCCAGGTACTTGTCAAGGCAAAACACCCCAGCAATCCCCTGTTACAAAAACTGTTCTGGAAGCTCTGCAAACACCATCTTCATAGTCAAGATAACCCCACAATTAATTGGTAGATGCTGTAACAATGAACTCATATATGTTTATATTCACTTGCTGTGATATAAACTGATTGCCTTGCTTTGATGTTATCCTTATCAATGGGCTTGGGGTGCTGGGCTCTGAGCCCAGAAAGGGGAACTGCCTGTAAGACTTGGGTATTTGCCACCTATGCTCTCATCCGGTCAGGTGAAGTGATGGGAAGTTCTGGCCAAAGTGATGCATGCTGCTTTGGGTATAAAGAATGTATAAAATGTTTGCTTGGGTGCAGACTAGTCATGACGGCCTCTCACTGTTGCAGTGTCCGTCCTGCATATGCAAAGGCAGTGGGGCTCTGCTGGCTGTGCAGCCTATGTTTCCTTCTTAAAATAAAGCACTGGAACTGATCACTCTGTTGTTTTTTGACATCTTTCTTCAGTGTGTCTACACCAAGCCACTCCTACAAGCCCTGCTTTGGGCCGGTGGATCAGGACAAGAACCTTGTAACATCAAGGATTTGGTGCAGAATTTGCCAGTTGCCCTCTTCCCTCCCCATCCGTTGTTCCTTTTCTGTCATGTCTGAAAGCAAGGACTCTGGTTGTTATATAAAAATATATAAATATCTCTAAAATGAACAATAAGCCATTCTAGAGAGCCTTTTTGGCTAAAGAATGGGATAAAGTTTTCTGAATGAATGTAGATTCTTGCATGTCATCTCCCTCTCTTGTTCCTTAAATTTAAAAAGATTTTTTTTTTTTACTTATTATTCTAGTACTGTATATTGTTTACCCAACCAGTTTTTTGTGTTTTTATATGTAGCTTTTAAAGAAGTTTAGATGGAATGGAATCAATGGCTATTATGACAGCTAGAGGAAACCTCCATTTACAGCAGTAGTATACAGTGGTACCACAGGTTAAGTACTTAATTCGTTCCGGAGGTCCGTTCTTAACCTGAAACTGTTCTTAACCTGAAGCGCCACTTTAGCTAATGGGGCCTCCTGCTGCCGCCGCGCCGCTGGAGCACGATTTCTATTATCATCCTGAAGCAAAGTTCTTAACCTGAAGCACTATTTCTGGGTAGCGGAGCCTGTAACCTGAAGTGTATGTAAGCTGAAACGTATGTAACCTGAGGTACCACTTTATTGCCAAACCCACAGTGCTGGAGACAACAGTCCCTCAAATTCACAGCTGGGATGTAAACTGCCCAGGGCACCTGGTTGTTTGCTGTCTGGCAAACTGATTTAGACAGTCTACACAGTAATCCAGCATGGGCAGTTTATGCTCATTTGTAGGTCTTATATACCCAGGTGCAGAAAGGGGTTCTCATTTGTTCACATGAAGAGAGACAAGATTCTTCATGTCCCCTAGTACCAACTGCCAAGAAACTAGTTACTAAATGCAAATTCCAAGATGCCACAGTTGATAGAATGCACTTGGCAATTGCAATGCTTCCTTTCCAACAAGATTAGCTGGAAGCTATGCCCTTTTTGACAGGCATTGTTCTGTCTTGTGGTTCTAAATGCCCCAGGCCAGTAGTGCAGTATAACTAGATGGAAGGTGTAACCCGCCCCCATGGACAACATGGAAGAGGGCACAAAAAAGGGCGGGAAACACGGGATTGTGGCCCTCTCCCCAGGCCGTTCACCCCCTTGCCAGACCTGCTTTATAGAACCTCACTGACTTTTTTGTTTGTCTGGAATGCGTTCTTGAACTCATAATGGCTCTTGGTTGTCTGAATAGAGAAGGTTTGTGAGTGTGGATAGAACCAAGTCTACTGCACGCAGGCCAAATATATATATATATAATCAAACCCATTGTTTCACACACTTTTACCTCTGCCCCCACCCACCACTGGCATATGCCACTCGCCCAGGAAGGTTGCGCAGATGAGAATAAGGCCTGAGTATGAAAAAGGTTCCCTACCTTGAATATGTTGGCTTTACAATACTGTTAAATTATATGACATTTATTTATTTGTATACACTATATATATATGCATATGGCTGTATCAAAACATCAGGGTAGTGTATAACAATAAAACATAAACACCATTAAAGGAGTGGAATGGTCTGTTACTCAGAGGCTTGGACAGGGCAGCAGGCCAGGCAGATTGGCACCTTACAGCATTTCCCTGTCCTTGTGAACACAACTTACAGCAAGCACATTCTCCGGCCTGCTGAATGGCATTGGCAGGAGAGGCATCTTTTAAGCTAGGGTGGGGCAATGGTTAGTTGAGCGTGTGAGACGCAGGTTCAAGCTGCCACCCCCCCCCCACCCATGAAACTCACAGGGGCTGCCACAAGCACCATGTATGTAAAGCCCTTGCCTCCCACCACCCTAAAAAGAATCCTGGGAACCGCAGTTTGTTAGGATTCTGGGAATTGTAGCTCCCGAGAGGGGTGAACTACAGTTCCCAGAATTAATTTCAGGCTAGCCTACACCACAGACTTATTGTGAGGATAAAAGCCGGCGGGGGTGGGTGGGGGTTAGAGAGAGAAAAATGTAGGCTGATAGTACTTTGAGCTTCTTGGAAGAAAGGCAGACTATCGCCACCACGTGTAAAATCTGAACAGGACCGGTGAGAATTTCGGAGCAATATTTGTGAAAAGTCCATTCTTAACACTGTTCTCTCGCTTGTTGCTTTTCCCACGAGGAAGGGCAAAAGAGCCCCGAGCAGCTTCTCCGCGAACCACTTTGAAAGGATGTGTCGCGGCTCCGGCGTAGCCGACTGCGGTGAGGGAAAGGCTCTTTGCCCATGATCAGAGGCACTGTGGCCTTTAGCCAGACCTTTCCTTTCCAGGACGGAGCCCTGGCATCCACCCCGCCTTCTGCCGCTGAGCAGATACAACAGAGCAGCAAGCGAGGGCTTTTTCTCTTGGGCACCAACGTGGCCAAACAGCAGCAGCAGCAGCAGAAGCAAAACCTTTTCTGGGGCGGGAAGACGCGGCGAGACGAGACACGCTGGGCTGTGGGCGCGGCGGCGGCGGCTGCCGGCTTAGCTCTGTCTCCCTGCCTGGGCATCTCCCTGTCCTCCGCGCCACTTACTCCCGAGTAGACATGCTTCGGCGGGGCTCTGCGGGAAGCCTCCTCCCTCCTCTGCCTCCAGCTCGGCCCCGCTCCCCTCCGGCCTGGATTAAGCAGCCGCTTGCTCCCGCCCCCGGCTGCTCTCCGGCTAAATCTCCGCGGTGGTGCCGAGGGCCCCAAATAAATCCCGGGGAGGGAGGCCGGCCCTGTAATCCGATTCCCGGAGGGGGCCAGGCCTGGGCAGAGAGGGCTGACTTCCCCGCCGCCCTTGATTCCGCTGCACAGACGAGCCGGGGGCAGCAGCCGGAGCTGCAGGCTCCGAGGAGGAGCCGCCTCTCGTGCGCTAGGCGACCCTTTCTCCCCGCCCTCGTCCCCCGCACAGACCCGCACGCAGCCCGGCCGCCCAGAGGAGCCACGGCGGCGGCGGCGGAGGGAGAGCGCGCGTGCCCGCGCGGCTACAAGGCGACCGCAGGTGAGCGTGGGTGTGTGGGGCGTGCGCGTGTATATATGTATATGCATGTTGCCTAAAGGGTTGCTTGCCATAGAATCCTAGAACTGTAGAGTTCGGAAGAGGGACTTTGAGGATCATCTAGTCCAGCCCCCTGGACTCTGCAGCTGCCTCCCACCCCTTAGATGGATTGAACCTTCAGCCTTGGTGCTATGACCAACACCATGCTCTAACCAGCTGAGCTACCTTACCCAGGTGTGCAGTAGCACTGCTGTGGCTTTAAAGCACAGCTGCACACGCCAGGCGGAAATTCAACCGGTGCAGCCTTTCAGCAAGCAACATTGTAATAATAATAATAGTAATAACTTATTATTTATACCCTGCCCATCTGGCTGGGTTTCCCAGGAAGGAAAGGCACACACCTGTTTTGTGTTCATGAGGGGTGGAATGGCAGGACAGGGAGCAATAGTGGTGATATATAACTTAAGCATCCTTTTTTTAAGAGTGGGAAGTCTTTGCTCGAATTATCCAGCTGTTCGTTCATATAAGAACTTACTGCCTAACATAGGAGCTGACTCCTGGAGGCCGAGGTCCATTTGCCCCCCCCAAAAATTGAGGGGGCTAGGACTCCCCAAGTTGATGGGCATTGCCATTCAAATGGTATGCACCGTGTCATGTGTTCGATTATGTGGGGCAGGGTCTATCTGACATGCACTCCCCCTATATTTTATTCAAGTTGGCCCTCCTGCTGCCTAACTTAAGAACCGGTGCCTGAGGACTGCTCCAGGTGACTAGCTTATTGAGCACTCCTCCGGACTTCATTGCACAAAGGTTGCCCGAGGTTAGATTATGTCAGGTCTTGGTTGAGTGTTTGTTCTGATTCCTTTCAAGTTTTACCATGTCCTAGCATCCCTCTCCCATGAAACAGGTGATAGTCAGGCAGCATCCTGAGTTTTGCTTGTTTTCTTTCTCCCTTCCTATCTCTTTTTGTTTTTTCCCTTTTGTGTTGTGTACTTTAGATGGGAAGCCTGCAGGCAAGGACCGTCTTGTTATCCTTGCTGTTATGTATGTAAGTTGCTCTTGCAGGCTTTTTTTGCTTGAAGAACAGAGTGAAAAATGCTTAAAATAAATAAGTGTAAGGGAAGTAGGTTGAAGGAGAAAAGGTGGCTGGTTGGAAGTGGAGATTAGGCTGGAGCAGGAGGTGGGAGATGTGTGACCCTCCCATTGTTGTTGGACCTTTGGTTAAGGTTACCAGATGTCCCCGTTTCCTGGGGACAGTCCCCTGACAAAATCCACCCCCTTCAACTGAAGTTGAAAAGTGTCCCCGGATTCATTGAAAAAAATCTGGTAACCTTACCCTTGGCCATGGTGCCTGGGGCTTATAGGAGTTGGAGTCCAACAATAGCTGGAGGTCAGCCACACACCTGACCTAGAGAGGAGAGGCAGGCTATTGAAAATGAACTGCTCACTCGGTGTACCCCCCCCACTAAGATGGTCAGAGAAAAAAAGTGTACCAGGCTCCTGTACTTTTAACATTTGTGTGGAAGAGGAAATTTCAGCACATGTCGCTGGTCAGGCAAGCTATACCTGCTGAAATCCCCCTTTCTATGCAACTATCAAAGATGCAGGAGTCTGGTTTTATTTGTTTGCTTGCACCCGACCATCTTTCGCATGACCTCCAGGCCCAAGGAGCCTGCCCTTACTATCTGCACTCTCAGCTGCTGATGCTTCTATGTGTGAGCCAAGACCTAAGCCAAGTGTGGGGAACCTTTGGCCCTCCAGATGTTGCTGAACTACAAACATCCTTATCTCTGGTTGTGCTTGCTGGGGCTGCTGGGAGTTATAGTTCAGCAACATCTGGAGAGTCAAAGCGCACCCACCCAGCCACCCACCCCTTGGTCTTGGCAAGTAAGGAATGAATAAGAACAGAATTATTTTCTCCCGTTCGCATTGGTGGGGCAGATTTTTCTTTAGCCTCTTTGCCTGTGTCTCACAATGGAGGCACCATGGATGAACTGGGGAGGAAAGGATTAAAGAGATCTTTGCTTGTGTTTCGCCCAGTTTTTACCAGAATGAGTCAGCGGGTGGAGGAGCATATGATGCTTGCTGGCTCTTCAGCTTTTACTCAAGGCAAAGTATAGACTCTCTTCCACTCTCCCACTGTTAAAAAATAATTGCTATCCAGGATTCTAGAGAGAGTTGTGGAGCAAAGGTGTTCTTAGGAAGCTCAAAAGTGGTAAGAAAGTGAATTGTGACTCTCAGCGTGGGCTGAAGCGGAAGGAAGCGGCAGCTTGGCTTGGTCAAGCTATACCCACAAATCCTTCGGCTCCCCAAATTTTAGCCCAAACATGCCTTTTCTCATCCCACAAACCAGCAGAAGCCATCATAGACAACTCCCATCATGCTAATGAGTACTGATGGGAGTTATAGTCCAGCAACATCTGGAGGATGTCCTGCCATAAACTTAATTGTAAAAAGAGTTACTTCCAACCATCACCCCTAAGAGCTTGTGTGTGTGCTGGTCCCGTGGGTTTCCATGAGGCGTGGTCCGAGTCCAGTCCGAGGTCAAGGGTGCAGTAATGAGGCCGTTCATCAAAGTTGAAGCTGGGTCCAAAGCAGGGAGTCGGGCGAGGTCAGGAGATCCGACAGGACAGGGTACAGGCAGGAACAGATTACCAACAATGTTGCTCCCGCAACCTGGGACTGGGGCTGGCTGGCTTTTATCTGCCCAGAGGCATAGGGCGGCCCCGGTCCACAGGTGACTTGCCTCTCCTGGCCTGGAGGCGAGCATTCCTCCTGTGGGAACTTAGTTCCCTCCCCCTCTCTGCCCTGAGCCTCTGCAGCTCAGGAGAGGCTGGAGGGTTACCGGAACCAGAGGCAACCTCAGCCTCTCCTGACGGGGCTGAGAGTGGAGCACCTGCAGGCAAGGGGTCCTCCATCACCTCAGGAGCCAGAGCAGACTCAGCTGGTGCCTGCACCTGAGGATCCAGCACAGGTGAGGACCCTTCAGGCTCATGCCCCAGCCCCGGCTCAGCTGGTCCTGGAGGTGGGGACTCCTGTGCAGGCTGGGATTCCTCAGGTTCAGCCTCCGAGTCCGAATCCCAGGCCATCACATTGTGGGTACAGCAGTGTTTCCCAAACGTGGTCCTCAAACTGTTTTTGGACTACAACTCCCATCATCCTGAGCTAGCAAGATGATTGGAATTGTGATCCAAAACCAACTGGAGACCCAAGTTTGGGAAACACTGTAGTAGAGTTTTGCATCCCCGACGTAATTAGGAATATGAATCTAGAGAGGTTAATTATTCCAAATAATTTATAAGAAGAATAGAAGAGCAGGTGTTTTTGGTGTTGCATGATGCGCAGTGCATCTGATAAGCTTTTATGAGGCCAGAATTTCTATCTGGTTCTTAACTACAATACAGGGTGTGCACCACATATATAGGATCACATAATTGCACCTCCTGCTGATTAATCTTGGAACAGGGAGTATCTGGGAACAGGGAGTCCCTGATTCTGGCTTCCCAGTTGCCCAATAAACTGAGGATTCTAATATGCATTAGTGACATGGAAGATGGAACTGGGAGTGGCTGTCTGTTTAGATTAATTAACAGAGAACACAAGAATGTGGTGGTGTGCTTTTAGACCCATAGGCGGAGTGCTAAAGCTACATTGCCTATTGTGCAGTGCAATCCTATACTGGCTTACTCAGAAGTAAGTCCCACTGTGTTCAGTGAGGCTCCCCAGATAAGTCCCCAGAGGACTTAGATAGTTATCAACACACTTGCCATACCCCTATAAAACACAAATTCAGGG
The DNA here is from genome assembly GCF_965113315.1 of Podarcis vaucheri. Lineage (NCBI taxonomy): Eukaryota > Metazoa > Chordata > Lepidosauria > Squamata > Lacertidae > Podarcis > Podarcis vaucheri. The sequence goes on from NC_138763.1 coordinate 66,857,704, forward strand.
TTTTAGTGTGTGTTTTTAAAGGGAAAACTGGACATTTCCCATTCTTTCAATTTGTGGAAAGAACATTCGGTCCATGTGAATTTTGAGCAAAGGATTATAGGGAAGATCTGTCAACATATTTACCAGTTCAGTGGGTTGCCAGGTCTCACTGGAGAACTTGTATCTGAGACAGCTGCTGCACCTCCTTTGGTCCCTGCCTCCTCCTGGGGGGCTAAAACTAGGCATTTTGCATGCTAAAGCAGGTGAGGAAAGAGAGCAGACAAAGGCAACAGTGCAGCATCTTCAACATCTCCTACTCTACTGCCCTGGAACGAGGTCTCTAAGATGCAAATTAATGACCCTAGTCAATGTAGGCAACCAGCTGTTCTACTCAGGCACATAATTTTAAAAGGATGTATATTTTCCCAGCTGCCTAGTACTGGTATGCCTTCATATCCTTTGCCTGCTCTCTTGGGTGTAAGCCCCATTGATCTCAGTGCACCCGACAGACTGAAACAAGCTAGAACTAGTAAGTATGGCAATTGGAAGCATTGCTTGTTTACAAGCAAGAATGTGTGCCTTGCTAATGCCCCCCCACTGGCCGCCCCTCTCCCTCCCCTTCAAATCATTCCTTTTGCCAGAGCAAACTTCAAAAGCAGGAAGCAGCAGGAGAGGAAGGGATGCAGTGCAGTGGGGAAATAGGCTGAGAATGGGTTATCCAAATGCTCTTCCACCCAGATCTGAAGCAAGCACCCCCCCCACCCAGCATGCCAGACTAGGTTGTAGGTAATCAGATGCAAAGGCTTTTGCATCTCTGCAGAGTTGTGCAGAACGACTTTTGCCCACCTGGGGCTCTCTGGATGTTTTGAAATACAACTCCCAGCAGCCCCAGGTAGTGCAGTGCAGCTGGTTGGGACTGATGGAAGTTGTAGTCTAAAACATCTGTATGGCAAAGGCTGGGGTAGAAGGTTGGCGCAACTTTCCTTGTCCCTACATTAAAAGATGCATATACATCAATATTTTCTCTTCTGCTGGTTGGGCCCCCTTTGTGTCTGGGGAGGTTCATCTTGAGAAGTGGGCCATGATTCAGTGTTAGAGCACATGCTCTGCATGGATGAGGACCCAGATTCAACTACCAATGAAAAGGATCAAGTAATGCATCTCCCTTTCTAACCTGTATTCTCTTGTCACATATTGCTAGTATTAGTGCTTTCAGGGAGAAGGGTCATATAAAAGCTGCCCTGCAGTAGAAAAACTCATCTCTGGAAAGGGTGGAAAGGGAATTAACCACAGTAGTTTTCTTGGGTGGATGCTTGATTTTAAAGGTTCAGGATTGACATCTTTATGGATTTTATTGCATTATTTGTGTGAATTGTCATAAGCTTTCCCAGGAAATCTGAAGATAAATTATGGGCAGAGTCAGGGGTCTAGCCAGGTTTTATTCGGGGGGGGGCAGACTTTATGCTAGGGGGCCCGAACTTCATTATCTGTGGCATAATTGGTCAGTTAGTTATGCATTTTTATTTATTTATTTATTTGGTTGGGTGGGCAGCTGCGCCCCCTGAATCCCACTGGCTGCACCCATAGGCAGGGTGGGTGGGTGGTATGGATGTGATGGAATTTGTCATCTATGTTGTGGGTCTTGGGCAGGGTGTGTGTGTGTGCGTGCACAGCAATCGTCCTATACTTGGTCTCATTCCCTTCCTCCCACTCTTTTCGTTGTGTGTTGGCGAGAGTGCCACCACTGGATATGGATGAATTTGTGCAAATGCACCGATAATTCTTTTTCTTCAAATGAACTTAGGAAGCCACCTTACACCAAGTCAGGCCATTGGTCAGTCTAGCTTAGTATTGTCTGCACTGACTGGCAGGGTTTCAGACAGGGAGGGATTGTGTTTCCAGACGTACCTGGAGATACTAGCAATTTAACCACTGCATTCAAAGCAGATTAAATTTGATGCTCTGCAACTGAGCTATGGCTCATTGAATACAGATTTCTTCTGCTCATGGTCCGCGGGAAAGCAATTTTTCTTTAGGTAAGTATTTGGGCCAATTTCCAGTAGACCCCCCAGTAAACCACTGCAGGGGTTTATGGGATGCAAAACTTTCCTTCCATGAACTTCCTTCCCTTATTATTTTTTTAGGATCCAAGCCTTATCGGCAACAATTTACTTATTTACGATGAAATTTGGGCATAGATGGAAGTCTGCAGAAACTTCTTAAGGCTTTCAACCTTGGAGAAACATGCTTATTTTATGCTGCCATTAGTTTGGTCCTGCGTCAGGATTTATTTATGGAGCCCTCTAGACTAGCTCTCTTTTCTCTCAATGATGCCGCCAGATTGCACTTACTACCTTAAAAAACAACAACAAAAGCCGCCTAGTGATGAATTCATTGCTCAGGAGGAACTGGTTCGAGTGAGTTTTGCATGGAGGCTTTTGAGTACAGTGATTTGATTGTATTAACAAGCAGACTGGAGTGGCCAACTTCTGCTCACAGCTTTCCATGCCTGTTCCCTGCAGAGCTGATGAAGGAACGTTTCCTTCAATGCCGGCAAATTACTAGGACAACAGGAAAACTTAATGAAACGCGGCAGGATTAAGGCGTGCTCTAAAAGTTATGCCTTGATTACAGGTAGCACCAGTCTTCGTAAAATCCGTTTTCATTGCTACAGTTTATTTCAAAGCCCCACCGCACAGCATTTCTCCAGAAATATTTGTATGTGCAGATTCCCAGAGAGAACACAGTGGCCAATTTCTCTTCCCTCTGAGCTAAGCCATGGTTTGGCTTAGTGTGCCATTGGAAGCATGCGTTGCCCCCCCAACCTCAGCCTCCCCTCCCCTGCCTGCCTGCCTGCTGTCTCGTTACATACAACCAGCCCAAGGAGTGGCATTGCTTGCCAGCTTCTTCCTCCTCATTCTTGTAGAACTTTGCGGGGAAGGAGGATGGGAGCAAACCTGGAATTGCCTGGCTGCTCCTGTCTTTTGCTGTGGCTCTGCTTACTGCTCGTCTCCCTGCCATCTACCCTCCCAGTCTCAAGAAGCATCCGCAACCACTGGAAACCAGGGTTATGGTTGACTCTCCTGGACAAATCTCAAGCTGTAAACCACGGTAGGACTGGTTTGTGGTTTGACTGGACAGTGCTGTATCACAAGTCCAGGTTATGCCAATCCATGACTTGGCTCAACGCAGTGCAGAAGCAAAATAACCAAGGTTGAGCAAAGTAGCTATAATCTGCTCTATAGGAGCCGGCTCGCTCACACTAAGCCATGGTTTGTAATTGATCTTAAGGGGACTGTTCTGGACCAAAGGAACTTCAAATGGGGACTTCAATGTAAAACCCCAGAATTGCAATTCATCAAGAGGTTCTGTTCTGTCATTTGTGGGTTGCATTGTCACAGTGGATTTCTTTTAAAAAAACACAAATCACATGACATGGGTTAACTGACTTGCCAGTGTGAAGATGCCTGTGTTATCAACACAACTTATTGTGTGTGTGAATGGCCATGTTTAGGAATGAAATACATGCACACTTTCAACTCAGAATAGCGTCTCATGCGCCTAATGAAGTGGAGTGTAGTTCACAAAAGCTTTTGCCGTAAGAAAAATATATATGGTGGACTTTCATGAATGCGTTAGCCACGTGACTCTGTTATTTTTGCTATAGTAAAGTATGTCACTTAACTATACATTTGCCTGCTTTGGTACTTCATGAAGCAACAAATGCAAAAGCCCTTTTTCATTTGTACATGTGATAAATGTGGCAAATCTGTTTTTAAAAGTGATTGGGATAAATCTATGGAATTGTAGTTTCCCCTCATAACATTCTTTACAAACTAGGGTTCCCATATTTTTTTTTTTGGGGGGGGGGAGTCCTGGGCTTTAAAAGTGAGTTGGATGTGCTTTAAATGTATGGTATGGAGATGTCCTGGGAAACTCCTTGTTTTAGCTGCATATTTTGCAACGTTGACATGGAGTGTGTGGGAAAATTAAGGAAAAAGCAGGCTTCATACTTCTTTTTTAAAAATTGATTGTGCATTGCTGCAGTCATGAGACAATGGAAAAGATCCAAAGAGTTATTTTCTTTTGTTATTAAATAAATAATAGAGCAAAGTCAACAGCCTAAGCCTTAAGCTGTTTTGCCTCACTCTTTGCTTTACTGCTGAGTTTTCAAACCTCCCGTCTTGCTTCGTTTCTGAAAACAGATTAGGGAGCAGCGTTATTTGTTTCCTCAACTCTCTCTCTTTCTCTCTGTTTTTGCTCAAATGTTTCTCCCCCCCCCGCCCCCGGTGTGTATTAAGTGTGCTTACTAACATTACGGTATGTTTGATTCTGTATTCAAAAAAGTTTGCTTTAAGAAAAGAGTTGAAGTGCTTTACACGGAGGAAGTCACGCTGAACAAAAAAGCATAGAAATGGTTGAGTTCAGGCTTCCACCTTGGTTTCCGTGTCAAGTAAGCAGCAAACGTGTTCTATAGGCCTGCATTTTGTGCTTCCTTACAACTTGACTTTCCACATGCCTGTGCTTTTCCTTGGCCCGTTCAGGGCCCCCCCCACTCCCCTCCTTCCTTAACCCTTTACACCTCAGTCCTCATTTGAAATGGAGCTATATGTTCCTGGTTCTCTGGCTTCCTTTCCATCTGTTTCCCTTTCTACTGAATTTAGGTTGTGAACTTGACCAGGTTGGTGGGCTGTCATTTCCTCCTACCTTACTTTTATCTATAAAGATAGCATAAAAATAACCGCTTCTGCTATTAGTGCTCCTACTATTAATACATTTTTGGAGAAAGGAATGTTTTCATGTTGGCCAACTCGACATGAGCCAGTCTGCTATAACAGAATATAAGTCTGGAAAAAAATAAATACAAATAAATCAAAGAAAGTCTTGGAAGTATAACATTGCTTCCTAGATACGGGTTGCCCAGAACAATAATAGTGTTCTAGAAAAAAATTAGGGTTGGCTTTTACAGCCCAACTCTCCATCAAAGGATTCAGTTTCCCCCTAGGTCGATCAGAGAAAATTGAGTGAAAGCAAGGAAGATCTTTATTTTTATGTTGCAAGAGAGTCCCACCACCCCTTGCAAGGAGGTGAGGATCCAGAGCAAAGGTGTGCCAGAATGACATTTTGAAATTGCCCAACTCCTTAGCCAAAGACCACCGAAAAGGCATAATATACGTGTCACAGAAAGAGGCGGTCTATAACAGAAGAGAGTGTGGCTTGTCTCCTGTCTGACAAGATACCTGATAATGGTCACTGATTGCATTACCTGGCCAGGTCACAGACATACCCTATTCATACACAAAATATACCCTTAAGACTGGATTTGTAAGTGAAAAGAATGATTGGAAAAGGTTTCTCCAATATATTTCCTTCTGCACAGGAAATAAGGGGGGGGGGTCATTAAAGGAAGATGGCTTCAGGGTTGCTCTCTGTACTCTTTCAGACTTGTGGTTTATATACTTATATGTGTGTATTTACCTTGTGCACCTACAAACATTTATTTTATATTTGAAACCTTAGAATTTTTGTAACAGTTGGAAAAACATACTGTTTGTGTCACTACACAGCAAAGGCATATCCTCTACCAAAAAATGTAGCAGTACTGGTAGTAGCGATCCTGCAATCAAAACAGCATTTGTGAGGAAGGGACAATAAAATGGCTTGACTTTGGTCTGCATTTTGCAAAGTGACCTGTGGCTGAGATGTAAAATTGGCAAAACAACAAAGTTGTACAGCGGCGCCGTTGCTGCACATCTCAGCAAGGGATTGTTTCCTGGAGAAGGAGATGTTGTGTCCTTAGATAACATTTTGTAATCCTATGGCGCATGATGCAAATATCCGGAGCGGCTGGAAAATAAGCATTTTGGGTTGCTTTTGTCTACCCGGAAATAAGCTCCACTGAGTTCAGTGGGACTCCCAGCGATACTTGGTAGACACATTAGCTGTGCCAGTTTGCTTCAGTTCTCTTTAGCTCTTCATAAGTAATGTTATTGTTTACAATTTTTTATTACACTTTTAGAATTGGCTGAAATCTCATTGAGCTGGTAATTGCTAATTGAAGTAAGGTAAAGGTAAAGGACCCCTGGATGGTTAAGTCCAGTCAAAGGCGACTATGGGGTTGCGGCGCTTTCAGGCCGAGGGAGCTGGTGTTTGTCTGCAGACAGTTTTCCGGGTCATGTGGCCAGTATTATTAAACCGCTTCTGGCGCAATGGAACACTGTGACGGAAACCAGAGTGCACGGAAAAGCCATTTACCTTCCCGCCACAGCGGTACCTATATATGTACTTGCACTGCTGTGCTTTTGAACTGCTATGCTGGCAGGAGTTGGGAGAGAGCAATGGGAGCTCACTCTGTCGCAGGGATTTGAACCACCGACCTTCTGATCGGCAAGCCCAAGAGGCTCAGTGGTTTGGACCACAGCACTGTCCCTTTACCTTGCTAATTGAATTATGCATCTTGCTTCAGGGTTACTGTCTGTTGGAAGTGAGGTTGAGGGGATGATGCACCTTCACCCCCTGCCTGGAGTTACTCTTCTTGGTGACTTTTTTCTTGCCATCTACACAATTTACATTGTCAAGTAAATGACTGCCCATTTCATTGATTGTTGCTTTTGATTTTTGGACAGATTTCAGGGCACTGGATGTTTATGGTTCCCCCCCTCCCCCAACCCACATGCTCTGTCCAGAAAAAACAACAACAAAAAACAACAATCCACAATACAGTATTGGGTATTTTTGCATGGATTAATAATGAAAATTAATAAGCATAAACAGCATGATGGAAAAATAAACTGTTTATTACAATGTTATAAATTTGTCACAATGTTATTAGAAAAATATATGCATCCAGCTCACATTTTAACATTCACAAAATACAGTGGTACCTTGGGTTACAAACACCTCGGTTATAGACGCTTCAGGTTACAGACACTTCTGGTTACACACTCTGCTAACCCAGAAGTAGTACCTCGGATTAAGAACTTTGCCCCAGGATGAGAACAGAAATTGTGCGCCAGCGGCAGTGAGAGGCCCCATTAGCTAAAGTGGTACCTCAGGTTAAGAACAGACCTCCGGAATGAATTAAGTTCGTAACCAGAGTTACCACTGTACAAGTAAAGCTCATTTTTCGCTACATTAATAAATAACATAGACTCACATTTAGATGAAAGACAGTGACTGTGCTTTCTGCTTGCGTCACAGGGCCAAAAAGTGAGAGAAAGATTAACAATAAGCCAATATACGTTAACAGTGGTTAATGGCTAATATAACCATCTCAACAGTGAATAAAATAAGTTAAATTGAATACACAGTTAAGATCAAAGATGGTAGCTGACCAAATCCTATGGCAGGCATAGATGTTTTGGGACTATAGCTCCCATGATCCCTAGCTAACAGGACCAGTGGTCAGGGATGATGGGAGCTGTAGTCCCAAAACATCTGGAGGGCTGAGTTTGCCTATGCTTGCCCTATGGGAACAAAGGCTGTTGAATTCAAAAACTTGGAAAAGGAAAAAAGCCCAGTATTAGAGAAATTCACAGAAAGACACTACAAGCCAAACTAGAGAAAAGTGGACTGTGGGCCAATTTGATGCTTGATCTACCCTCCCTATTCCCAAGTAAGCATGTATACGGTTGCAGCTTCTGGGGCCTAAAATGTGGAGACCAGCAGGGGCATCCTTCTCACTTTTTATTTATTTCACTTCACAGGAAGTGAAACTCTAGCTGTGCACCATCTTAATCAGGCCAGAGACATTTGTTTTAGTATTACTATGACATACACAGCAGTACAGGCTGCAGGTGGGGTAGAGGGCCCAGACCACATATAGCGTTCTGAGCCCAGAAAATCCTCTGGCAGTCAGTGTTTGCAGTCAGGCTACATTTGCATCTATGCGTATTACTGTGCATGCCCCAATCTTTGAGCGGCGAGAGATTCCAGGGGTTCCAGGAGCTCATTCATGGTTTGGTTTCCTTGGAATGCAGGTCGATGGAGATTGTAGTGTCTTTAGGATACATGGTTGTATTTACACATATATACAACCTGAGCATAGGATGGAATGGATTATTACATCAATGCTCCAACAGATCTTGCTTCCCTGTTAGGGTTCTAGGGGTGGGGTGAGGGGTCCCCAATGCCATAGCTTTGGATTCAGCAAAGAGCAAGAAGCCTCCCTGTCTTTCCAGCTTCCAGTCAACATTAAACATGCCAACCAGCCTTTGCTGTTCTCCTCCTTACAATATGATGTCACCTCCAGCCAGGTGAGGGGGTAGGGAAAATGTTTGCCCCCTCCTGTATAACACCATCCCTCCATTGTCTCCATGATAACATGGCCGTCTGTTTAGTCATGCAAATGGGGATACTTAGCTTGGCTGGCTAAGGCCATTATCTTATGAAAAGATTGGTTTCTTTCGCCAGTACAGCAAGTTCCGTCTTGTACAGACCCCCTTTTTGCAGATTCAAAACCACAGGTTTGGTTGGAACCAATTAGCACCCTCCATACCGAAGCCATCAACTCAACATCTGCACTGGGGCTCATGATTAGGCTCTCTTCTTGCTAACCACAAGCTTCAGCCAAGGTTTGTTCTTGACCTTAGCTGATAGCGAGGAGGAGAAAGTTAATTGTGAGTCCTGGTGTGGATGACACACAAGAACAAATCTTGGCTTAGCTTAATTCAGCAGCCAAGAGGGGCAGGAAAGGAGCAAAGTACTGTGAGCTCCTATCTGGGAACCCGCAAATTCACACACAAATTGGCTCACTTCACCATGCAGACCAGGTCATAATATTGGAAGGCATCAGGGTGGGAAAAGAGGTTTCCTCTGCATTTGGTGCATCCGTTCATTGAGTTCCTTGGAGGAAGGATCGGATCAAAGCATAAAGTTCAGTACTTTATTGATCATTTTATTGATTTGATTGATTTCTGCCATTTGCCGTATATTGCTGTATATTAACACCATCATTTCTAAGTGGTCACAAAAGAGATATAAAGGATATAAACCATTTAAAATTAGCTATAAAATCTTAAGCTTACTTAAAATTACTGTGGGAAAAATGGTCTTCACCGAGTGCCCTGTCTGGTCTCCACTGGGAGTGAATTGGACTCAATCATTTCTTCGCTTTCATATTTTGTATCTTATTTCATGTTATAGTAGAAGATTGTAATCATTCTCACTAAGCTTGATTATTTAGCATTTTTGTGAGAAGCTAATGGCGTGGGTGGTAATCTTTAAGGAAATAACATTTCTTTTGTTTGTGGTGTATTCTGGGGAAAAAACTCCATAATGAATGGATTTGATTTTAAAAGGAAGTTATGATACAGACACCACCACCCCCGATCTTTTTCTTGTTTTCATTTTTTAAAAATTAAACTTTAACCTCTTATTTTCTGCCAAAAGGAAAGAAAGGAAATAATATATATCCAAGGCGAAGTGTTTCCCACGAGAAAGTTATCTCTTTGGTGGTTTAGTTGAAAGGGGACAGACCTTTAGGATAATGACTTTAAAGCTGGCTGATACATTATTGCTATGGAAAATCAAGTAGATCACTTGGTTATTATTTTTATCCTCTAGTTCGGTGGCTTAACTTTTCAGTAACAATAATTGCTCAGGAAACCATTAGATTATTGTTTACTTTTCTCATCATACTTAAAAATAAATAAATCATACAAGGATTAATGTGAACAAAGTGATCTTCTATTTAACCCTTTGTTGATAGAAACATTGACACTTATTGTTTTGTTTTTGGGTACCCAAGAAAGCTATAAAGATAAAATACTTAGTGGAAGGTACTGAGGGTGACCTCATTTACAAACAGAAAACTATGCTTTTATTGATAACGTTCATTTTGCAGTAAAACAATATAGTGATACATAAGTCATGGGAGTCAACAATATCCCACTATGTAACATTCATCAATGTCCAAAATGGAATGTGTCTTATTGACCCCACAGTTTGTTAAACATAAAACATTAATATACATATAGTGTAATTATAATAGCTGCACAAGTGTAGGAGTAAACAATCTCAAAAAGCAAAACAAAAAACTTGCAACCTCAGCACACACTACTTGAGGAGCCTACGTAAAAACAACCCTTTGCACAACTGCATGACTAAGACAGACTAAATGGTTACATGAAGCACATGGTTGCTGTAAAACTATGCCCCCAATTCCCATTCCCTGGAGTCAGTCTGGGAGGATATCATAGCCAATGATATTGAAAGCCAATGAGAGATCATGAAGTAAAAGCGAGGTCACACTCCCCTGCCCCTGACATCTCAGTCTTGTGGCCAGGTCTGAACCAGATTGGAATGGAACTGAGTAATGCTTGTCTTCTGATAATGCTTGCCACTGCCCCAGAATAAACCTGAACTTCTGCAAACATTGTGGCTTCCCCAAGCCTGCTGCTACTTTTGTCTTGGGTGTGGGTGGGGCTGTCTTGGCTCCATAAGCAATGGCACCTTCATGTCTGAACCAAACCGCCACACAAGAAAATGCAGCTCAGACATGAAATGGGTATAGCAACAGTTCCAGTTAATCCTATCTATTGTCACCTATCTGCAGCTGTTGGGTCTCTTAAATGCATTGTTTCCAAGGGAGGACCCTGAGAAGAGCTTAACCAGAGGTAGCCCGCCTGATCTTTCTTTTATTCGCATAGTCCTTGATCCCTTTTATTTTCTTTTTCTTTGCTTTAAACAACTGATCTGTCATTGCACACAGCCAGAATTCTGCAGGGGCAATGATCCCATCGTTGATTAATCCTTTCCAAACGAAGCAAAAAACAAGGCAAGTATTAATGAAAAGCTGGCACAGATGTGTTCCATTTTCTTTGGGAGGTTCGCACAAGGGTGTGTTGGTTACACACATGGCAGAGATGCAAGGGTACGCCTTGATCTCACGTGGCCTCTTCTCCTATCCCTCGCCCCATATGACCTTTAATGGGAACAAGAGCATTCTTACATCCATGTCTACTCAGGCAGGCACTGCATACATTAAGAATGTAGAACAGACTGTTCCAATCAGCAGCAAGCATCTAGCTCATGTTCTCCTCTCCTCTCCTCTGGCACAGCTGTTGGAAAGAGAGCAGACGGCTTTCTGTTTCCATTTTCCACGGAAACCACTTAGAAATGTACTTCAAAGGCGATGTTGCGTCCCAATGTCATGATGATGTCAGGTGATTGACAGGTGGGTGGTCTCGCCCACCTGTCAAACTTGCCCCCTGGGTATATGTGGAGATTAGGATTTGGCTCACTGGCCAGACTCAGTTCCCCACCCCTGTTTGAATTACTCAAGAGTAGCAGCAACTTCACTACCTCCTTTATTTATTTATTTATTTATTTTAAAAAACACATGTATTATACTTAAGGGTCCAATCATACATTCATATATTGCTACAAAAATTAAAATGATGACACCTATATGAAACATACCTATGCAGATATTCATAGAGATAATAATAACAACTAACAATCTGGTGTACATAAGGACCTTGGAAATGATGGCGTGGGAGAGAGACATGTTTATAAGAGAGGGAAACTAAGTAGATAGTTGATTATTCTAAAACAGTATATGCAAACCATTGCAAATAACATATTTGGATAAGCCTATTTTTCTGATGTTCATTTGTCAGTCTCCCACTTCTATAGCATGTTAATTTAGTAAGAATGTGATATTCCATATTCTCCCATGCCACTTGGCTACCAAGACAACTGCTGTGCTAGTCTCTTGCTGCAAAAAAGAATGAGTTTTGCGACACCTTAAGGACTAACACATTTCTTAAAGCATAAGCTTCCATGGACTACAATTCACTTCATCAGACGCATGAAGTGTTCGCCTGAGTTTTTGTTGGCATCCGTCTGTCTCAGGAGACAATGGAGGAGTGTGCCATTGAGGATGAGGTCAAGCTGTTGGACAGTGCCTGCTCTGACTGTAGAGTCCGATGCGGAGGAGACATGTTGGATTGCAGCTGGGGCAGATGAAGGCGGCCGGTTTACGAACTTAATCCGTTCTGGAAGTCCGTTCTTAAACCGAGACCGTTCTTAAACCGAGGTGCACTTTCCCTAATGAGGCCTCCCACCGCTGGTGCCCTTCCACTGTTTGGATTCTGTTCTTAGACTGAGGTAAAGTTTGCAAACTGGGACACTGCTTCTGGTTTTGCGAAGTTCGTAAACCAAATCATTCTTAAACAGGACTGTTCTTAAACCGTGGTACCACTGTACTTCAGGAAAATACCATTGATCAAATCCTGAAGATAGCATAACAGAACTACCTTCGGATCTTGTGGTATAGTATAACCAGTCATTTCGTTAATTAAGTGCAACATTTCTGTTCAGAAGGGGTAAGCAGTTGTTCTTTAAAAATCACTATTTGTCCTAAAAGGCGTGAGGGCAAGAATGTTCCTCTTTAACTAAGCCTTTGAATGATTGACAGCCAATGCTATCGGGGTGTGTGTTATTGGGTTGTTTTTGTTTTTTCTTTTGATTATTTTAAAAACAAGTTATTGAAATATGAACACACTTAAGTAACATGGCAAAATGGACTGGGGTTCTTTTTCTAAATGTAACACTCTTGGGCAGGGGAAAGAGCCAACAACCAAATGGAAGAGAATGGCAGCTCCTGAAAACCTTTGTCCATATCAGTTACAGTCAGGAGTGCAACTGTGCAAATCTGTAGGACACCCTCCCCCCCCCAATAACCATTCCCTGTTCATGAAGTTACTGCTGGCTGGTTACTCAGATAACAACATGGTCTTTTTCTTTTGTTCTACTGTGGGAGTTCAAAATAAAGCTTTTGAGAAAAGTGTGTAATACAGAAAAATAGACATTTGGGAATGCGAGTTATTCAGCAACTCCAAATTGCTCATTGAGCACAGAGAATTTGCTGACTTGCCTGGCCACACCAGTTACCTTTAAACTTATGGAATGTGAGTCTCTCTCTTTGAAAGACCAGAGCATTAGTTGTGTGACCAGTTCAAAGTTTCCTAACATCCATATAGGTAAGGAAAAGTGCTTTCCCTTGACCTCCACTTCTTTAATAATAAAGATATTATTAATATTATTATTTATTATTATTTTCTTCTCTTTCATTGTTTCATTTCATTTTATCCAGTTGATACTTTGCTTGTGGTGTTGCTTTTAGCCCAACGATTCTATTCTAGACTTAAGATGAAAGCAGAAGTCATGTACTCTAAGACAATTCCGAGATTTTCCACCTGAGTTGAACTACCTCATGCTGCCTAGTGGTAGCACTCATCTTGACTGTGCCTTTATTTTTGGAACACATGCCAAATCTAGACTTCAACGTAACACAATAGGCTACCGATTAACAAAAATTGGGGGTGAGATGTGTTTTGGAGTGACCGCACTATAAAATAGGGATAGGGAATTTTTTTCACCTTGCGAGCCAGATCCAGAATTATCCTACCCTCTGTGGACCATTTTTGAATGTGGAGCCAATTCCCTGATGTTACATGGATCATCTCCCATTTTAGCTTCAACTCCTCTGCCATTCCTCTTGAACTCCCTGATGTAAGATATGGATGTAAAAGTGTGGACACGCCCAGCTTCTCATGTTGCGATGCACAATGATCTTTATATAAATCCCTCTTTTTTTTTTTTTTAAGAACCACCTTATGTTTATGTACTTACAGATATGTCCTTCCATCTCTTTGCTCTGATCTGCTGACAAGTACATATCCCGGCAGCTCCCAAATCTACAAGGTAAGCAAAGCGTTACGGATTCAGATACACACGGGGTTTACATTATTATTGCTATTACTGTTATTTATTATAATAAATCGCAGGGTGGTTCACAACTCAAAAATACGAAATAAGAACGCAAAATACATAACGCAAAATAGATAAGAAAACAAAAACGGAAGCAAAATCGTTTACTCCGCTAACACATTTAAAAGGCCTTGGAATGTTAATCAGCCCAAAGCCTGGTTGAAGAGAAACATTTCTGCCTGGCACCTAAATATACCAGTATACAGTGGTACCTCAGGTTAAGTACTTAATTCGTTCTGGAGGTCCGTTCTTAACCTGAAACTGTTCTTAACCTGAAGCACCACTTTAGCTAATGGGGCCTCCCACTGCTGGTGCACCGCTGGAGCATGATTTCTGTTCTCATTCTGAAGCAAAGTTCTTAACCTGAAGCAATATTTCTGGGCTAGCGGAGTCTGTAACCTGAAGCGTATGTAACCTGAGGTTGTTGTTGTTGTTTAGTCGTGTCCGACTCTTCGTGACCCCATGGACCAGAGCACGCCAGGCACTTCTGTCTTCCACTGCCTCCCGCAGTTTAGTCAAACTCATGCTGGTAGCTTTGAGAACACTATCCAACCATCTCGTCCTCTGTCGTCCCCTTCTCCTTGTGCCCTCCATCTTTCCCAACATCAGGGTCTTTTCCAGGGAGTCTTCTCTTCTCATGAGGTGGCCAAAGTATTGGAGCCTCAACTTCACGATCTGTCCTTCCAGTGAGCACTCAGGGCTGATTTCCTTAAGAATGGATGTGTTTGATCTTCTTGCAGTCCATGGGACTCTCAAGAGTCTCCTCCAGCACCATAATTCAAAAGCATCAATTCTTCGGCAATCAGCCTTCTTTATGGTCCAGCTCTCGCTTCCATACATCACTACTGGGAAAACCATAGCTTTTACTATACGGACCTTTGTTGGCAAGGTTGATGTCTCTGCTTTTTAAGACGCTGTCTAGGTTAGCAATCGCCTTCCTCCCGAGGAGCAGGCGTCTTTTAATTTTGTGGCTGCTGTCACCATCTGCAGTGATCATGGAGCCCAAGAAAGTACCACTGTATAATGAAGGTGCCAGGTCAGCTTCCCTGGCACAGAAAAGGCCCCTTCTTGTGTTGCCAGCCTCCAGACCTCTTGTAAAAGGGGCCTACAAAGAAGGGCCTCAGATGATGATCACAACATTCAGGTTGGTTCATATGGAGGGAGGTGGACCTTGTGGTCCTGGGCCATTTAAGGCTTTATAGGTCAAAACCAGCACTTTGAATTGGGCCTGGAAAGTAATTGGCAGCCTGTGCAGTTGGGCTAGGGGCAATGTAATATATTCAAACCATCTTGCCCCAATGAGAAACCTGGCCACCAAATTCTGCACCAGTTGAGGTTTCTGAACCGTCTTCAGAGGTAGCCCCACATATTGCCTTTATTCCTTAAAAATCCACAGCAACTAATGTTGCCATTCCAAACTGTTTACATTATTTAGAAATCTAAAAAAATAATGTGTTGCAGCTTAAATTAGCTATGGGCCCAGCTAGATATTCTTTCTATTGAGCATTCATGATGATTTGTGCTCATGATGCTATAATGTTTCTCTATGTGCAAAAGGTTTGGGGGTGGTCACAATGGGTCGCTTCCCACCAGTGCACATCCCATATTATTTTAGTCTCTACTGTTTATACATTTCTGTATTTGGGTCACAATACAATTTCATGCGTTCATTCATTTCTGAACCTCTCTGCTGGCTAAAAAACTTTTGGTCTCTTTTAAAATCCTAGTCCCACCTGGTTTAGAGGATAAACTCACAGGCCATGTGTGTTCTTGATACACAGTTGCCTGCTAATAGATATGAAATAACATTGGCACTGATAGCAGCAGAAGCAGCTGTAGCAGCCGCAGCACTGAAACAGAAGCAATATGTTCTTTATCCTCTGTGACTGCCTCAACTTCAGGTGTTGAAGCGGGATTGGCAAAGGAGATTTGGAGGCGGTTCAGCCAGGGTGACATGAGGTCAACAAACATCTCTCAGGAATCTGTTCTCACCTTTGAGCTACGCTGTTCCTTGTTAGGACTGTACCACCTCAGAATTCACACGGGGGTGGGGAGGATTGCTGCTTCAAAGCTGCTCAATCAACCTATGGCTTCTAGGCAACTTGGTTTATTCAGGAGCATTGAATAAATTTTTCAGTCGGTTTTGGGAATTGGAGAGTATTTGGTGCTGCCGATACAGTGCCATATGAGGCAAGGGGGCTACGGTGGCATACAACAGATCTTGATTTTTGGAAGTGAAAATAAATGAGGCATGTGTGATCTCTTGTGTGAGTGTATCCACACCCCACCCTCATTTTCTTATTTACCACTCATAAAACGTTAGTAACAGCAACAACTTCTCTCGTAGTCCCTACAGATCAGTTTAGTTGATCAAGGCCTTTCCAAATTCACCTCTGATTTTACTCTAGGTGAAATTTTGTGGAAACTCCAGCGTGTACTGAAACACACCCATTTCCCACAGACTCAATGAGCTCTTAAAGCAAGGAGTTTCTAATAACTTGGTTAATGTAGATTCTGTCAGATTTGTGATTTGTGTTTGCATTGTTGGCTGCACTGCAGCATCGAGCCTCATTGTTGCAACATGTTCATCAATAACTGCCATGTTAAAGCCCCCCTTTTAAAAAGCCCATACATCTAAAGAAATCTCGCTTGATTCTTGTGGTTGAGCTATGGACATCCCCTACTTTTGGATATATTCTTTTATTGCTTCCATAAATCCCCTGATGGTCAACAGTGGTGGTAGTTGAGAGAGGCTGGAATCAATACAATGAGGCTTGATGATATACAATGATAGGCATCATAATTTTCAGAAGCATAGCACACCAAGCAAACCTGCAATAAGTGGAAGTAATGGCCATTGAGAAAGATTAATATTATAGTACTAGTAATGGATTTTGTCCATTATCAGAATACATGCTCGATTAAAAAAAAGCCATTGGGTCTGGTTGGGTATCTTTTCATGCTCAAGACTAGGAAACAATTGATCCTAGCCTTGTTTGATTTCCACCCTGATAGCAAGGAAGACCTCACTTACATCCATGTAAAAATGAGAGAGCACTAATTAGGGATGGAAAATACCAAGAGATATAGTTGAGGAACCAGAAGTGCTCATTAAATAGGTCATTGCTCAAGTTTCTTTTTAAAGTTAGGAATACTGAAGCTCCAGCTTGCCTCCAGGACCTGCTCTCTGACCTAGAAATTCTTCCCCTGGAATCCACAAAGGGTTGGAACTTAATTCTGATGCCGACTAATGGAAATTGTTGGTTGGTTGGTTGGTTTCAGTAAGTGTTTTCCCTCAAGATCATGTACCCAGTTTACACTTTCTAACAGGGTTTGTGTGCAGTTCAGGATTTCTGGGCTATATACATATTACATAGGTATTACCGTATTTTTCGCCCTATAGGACGCACTTTTTCCCCTCCAAAAATGAAGGGGAAATCTGGGTGCATCCCATGGGGCGAATGCAGGCTTTTGCTGAAGCCCAGCGCGAGGGGCGCCCAAAAAACTAGGTGCATCCTATGGGACGGAGCGTCCTATGGGATTAAAAATACGGTAATTAAATAACTGGAGGAACAAGGTGTGGTTGGAGAAAAGGTGGGTGGTAGGACTGCAGGGAAAACAAAGTGAGAAAGATTACAGCGACATCATGATTTGCAGCTTTTAAAGAGGCAGGACGGTTTCACATGGCAACCCTGTATTTAACAAGGGAACAGGTGTAATGGTCTGGGAAAGAGATCTTGATGGGAAATGTAGCCCAAGTCCAAAGCATGGGGTGATTAAGCATGGGGTGTGCCATTGGGTTTCTGTTTCTTGATCATCAGCCTTCTAAGTTTTATGTTTGAAACTGAGGTGTCATTTAGAAACAACACCGACACACAACCTTGTGATGTTGTGTGGGGTCTACTGCCTAAAATAAAATGTCAGAAATTCCATTGGTTTTCTGGTTGCCTCCTTTCCTTCTAATTGTTCAGGCTCCATCCTGTGCCCCTACAGCTCCCAATGTGGCTGAAGTGCTGCCATTGTATCATGTCTAGCCCTTAATACTTAATCCCATACTGTTTTGCAGTTATCCAACCAAGTGGATGCTGTTTCTGACTTCATGTTGACGTGAATGAGAGCTTGTACTTATTCCGCTTTTAGCTTCTGTTACATGTACAGCTTCTCATAGTAGGTGTTTTTAGATGGCGACTACTCACGAGTTCTAGAGTTGAGGCAGATTAAGTATCCTCACTCTGATGTATCGGATTTCCATTTAGCTTCACCGTTCCCGTCCTTCATGGGGCTGCTGAGCTTTTAACAGCTGTCCAGTTTTCATCAAGTTTCCCTATCACTTATTCACTTCTGGGAACCCCCCCCCCCCGAAGCAACAGAAACACAGAGATACCACCTAGGAAAAACACCTTCCATTTTATTGACTTGCTGCTATGCTTCCTCTTCAAAGTCTGTTGCCCACGGTGATGCTGGTGATGTTTTTGCCTTGAGGAAATGCAGAGATTAGTTTCCCCAACATTTGATCTACAGATTAGGAAGGTGTGTCTCATTGCACTAAGATGAATACAATGGTATTTCCAAATGGCCCTTAAAAAAAGAGCCTCAACAGGATATTTCTATTAGTTCTGTGCCAAAACCTGTCCTCCATGTTTCCTTCCCCTGCAAATAAAATAAAATAAAATAAAAATCTTCAATTTTCCTCCTTATTCTCAGGGTTTAGAATTTCTTTATCATTTCGTGGGGTGCAGGATTGAGCCTAATTTAACATTGCACAGCGGCCATGGATGGTGTGTTTTCTTTATTCCCATTGAACATTCCTTCACTGCTCTGACTGCAGGCTTCACAGCTGCCTCTGCTTCCTGGTCTGAAAAAGTCCAGCAGTAGAAAGTCACATCTATACCATACACTTAAAGCATATGACCCCCCCCAAAAAAAAGGATTCTGGGAACTGCAGTTTGGGGTGCCAGGATTTGTAGCTAAGTGAGGAGTAAACTACAGTTCCCAGAGGGGAGGCCATGTGCTTTAAATGTATGGTGTGGCAGTGACCTTTCCCCCTGAAGTCCCTTAGTGGGCTAGAGAGGCCAGTTGCAGGATCCAGACTCATTTGCTATCCTTTCAATATGCCCGTAAGGTAACTGGGATTGTAAGCTCTCTTCTACGAATACCCTACTTAAAGCAATGCAGAAGAGTGCATTTCAGCAGGTACAGCTTCTCGCCCTGCATGACGCTTCACACCCACTGAGATGTCCTTTTCCATGCAGCTCTTAAAGCGACCTCACCATCTCCCTGCATGAACTGACTGCAGCCTAGCACACACCGCTCTTTCATTCAGCTGCCCACTGCAGGAGAATAACAATTAAAAAATGAACAATGACTACTGCAATCAACTCACGATAGTATCACCAAGGCAACTATCTGCAAACAAACAATAAACGTCCATAAAAATGGCTAAGGCAGTTTCTTTCCCAAATAGGTTTTATCCTAAACAATAGCAAACACGGTCAATAAAGAGTTCACTAGTGATATATCAGCGGTTCAGTGCTCATTTCTTCTCTTTCCAGAACAGATTTTATCTTGAACAATTGCAAATGCTGTAATAAAGAGTCCACTTGTGATATACCAGTGGTTCAGTGCTCGGATGTCATTCTGGTAATCCGACATTTTGTCACTAAAAAGCTTAGTCATCAAGCTTTCTAGTAAATAATATACAAGAGAAGACAGTATGTAAACGACTTAAAGCAGGGGTACATCTGTCCCCTTCTGCATGTTTCCATCGGGAGGAGCATAGAAAGAGGATGATGTTCTTCAGTTTGTTAAACCTGAACCACTGATATATTACAAGTGCACTCTTTATGTACTGTGTTTGCTGTTGTTTAAGATAAAATCTTAGGGGACGTGGGTGGCGCTGTGGGTTAAACCACAGAGCCTAGGACTTGCCGATCAGAAGGTCGGCGGTTCGAATCCCCGCGACGGGGTGAGCTCCCGTTGCTCGGTCCCTGCTCCTGCCAACCTAGCAGTTCAGAAGCACATTAAAGTGCAAGTAGATAAATAGGTACCACTCCGGCTGGAAGGTAAACGGCGTTTCCGTGCGCTGCTCTGGTTCGCCAGAAGCGGCTTAGTCATGCTGGCCACATGACCCAGAAGCTGTACGCCTGCTCCCTCGGCCAATAAAGCGAAATGAGCGCCGTAGAGTCGGTCATGACTGGACCTAATGGTCACCCCTGACCATTTACCTTTACCCTACCCATCTGACTGGCTTGCTCCAGCCACTCTGGGCAGCTTCCAACATATATAAAAACACAATAAAACATTTTTTTAAAAAAAGATAAAATCTTTTTGGGAAAGAAACTACCGTTGCCATTTTTATGGATGTTTATTGTTGCCTTGGTGATATTATCCTGTGTTGTTCACTGCACGAACAGGTAGAAACAGGAGCTGCCTTTTACGGAAGCTCTAGGTTTAAGGTCACATTTAGATTTGACACCTTTGTTTTCCAGACGAAGTCTCTTGGGGTTGTCTTGAACTAAGGGCTATTCAGCATAGACCCACTAAAATTAATGAACCGAAGTTAGTCAATAAACTTCAGTGGGTCTACTTTGAGTAAGACTTGGTTGAAGACAACCCTTAGGACTGGTTTAAATTTAGCTGGCACACTAACAGAAACCAGTGCAATGGCTTCCGCTCGTTCAGTGGGGCTCCCTCCCCTGCATCTTCCCCAAATCCTCATCGGAGAGCTGGGAGAGCCCCCAAAACAGCACTTGGAAGAGAGGAGGAGGGGATCATTCTGTCTGACAAGCAAGTAGCGTGGCGTAGGGGGAAACTGTACCTGTTGCATTTCTTTCAGGCATGAGTTAAAGGCAGCACACCATTATCGGGGTGGGGGGTGGGGATTGTGATGGCTTTTAGGGTACTTCCAGAAACATGATAATGGGTTGTTATGGCAACAGGTGTTTTTTAAAAAAACTCACTTTATTTCCTTCAGGTAGGGTAAATCTGGATTAGATTGGGGAAAGCTAGGTACTGACATTTTAATGTTCACTTTGTCATAAGGAAGGACGCGGGTGGTGCTGTTGGTTAAACCACAGAGCCTAGGACTCACCGATCAGAAGGTCGGCGGTTCGAATCCCCATGACGGGGTGAGCTCCCGATGCTCGGTCCCTGCTCCTGCCAACCTAGCAGTTTGAAAGCATGTCAAAGTGCAAGTAGATAAATAGGTACCGCTCCAGCGGGAAGGTAAATGGCGTTTCTGTGCGCTGCTCTGGTTCGTCAGAAGCGACTTAGTCATGCTGGCCACATGACCCAGAAACTGTACGCCGGCTCCCTCAGCCAATAAAGTGAGATGAGCACCACAACCCCAGAGTCATCCGTGACTGGACCTAATGGTCAGGGGTCCCTTTACCTTTACCTATGTCATAAGGACACTGGAAATAATCTTGGATGCATGTGGAGCACCGATACATAATATACCTCTTTCTGGAAGCAGACTGATTTTTTGCTTGGCACTTAAAACAGTTTGAGTAGAGTGGAAGGGGGAGCAGGGCTGCTATACCTGCTGCAATCCTGCTTTTCTACAGCTGTTAAAGGTGCCAGGAGTCCTGCCCTCCTTTTCATCCCACCACCCTTCTTCCGAACGTCTCTTCCATTTTTGGTGTGGTTGCATGCAAGTCATGTGCACGGCTATAAAGGAGCAGCTTTTATAGAAACGTTTGGGGGAAATGGAATATAAATGTTTAAAACAAGTTGTGCATAAAAGTTAATATGCAAAATCCTGAGATTCTTAGGAAGCACTTTCCTGCCAGATCTCCTGTTGATCTGAGAACCACATCCCGCTTGGAGTTGGTGTGTATGTTCAAGCAGGGCACTTCATGCGCAGCAGAGGATATGAGGCAGCTTTAATGATCACAGTTTTAAAAATAAAGAACGGAGACCCTTGACAACTGGATAGAAGACATGAATACTCTTCTACCCAGGACAGATATAGAGGTATAGGGAAATGTGCAGAACTGCTGCCTGTTATGAACAGCTCATTCCACTGAATGGGACCTTGGCCCTCTGCCCCAAAGTCCTGGCCTGGCTGGCACCACACCAGAGTTCTGTCAAGGTAGGGACTATTGCGCAAGCGAGTCCTGGGCACATTCCTGGTACTTTATTGGTAGTTATGATGTGGGGCCATAACATTAGAGTTGGCCTCAAGATCAGTGCTAATAAAGCTGAAATGGAACTAAAAGCTTCTTCCAAGCTGCTTATCGTTGTTTATCTTGAAATGGACTCAGTTCCCTCCTAGAAATGGCATTGGATAAGGTTTCAAGGGACTGCCTGTGATTCTTGTCAGCAGGAATATTGTGTGTTCAACCACTAAAGGATTAGGCTGCAGCTGGGCTATTTTAGGTCTCCCTCCAAGGAAAACTATATCGCATACTAGACAGCTTTGCTTATTTGTTTTATTATTATTATTTTTAAAAAAGAATTCTTCATTCAGCAGGGGAAGAAACATCCTTTTCAACAGAGCAACAGAATGTTAATGTTGAGGGTCCAAATGAAGTGCTTTTGCTTGAGTAAGGTAGTGGAAAGTGTGGTAGTGTCTTAGCTCCAGGGTTTCTCCAGATAATTTAGGCTCTCTGACCTGGAAGCCATTTCCCTTGTTCTCAGATGAACAAGGGGGCATATCCATACTATGAACTAATAACGGTTCATAAATATGAGGAGGTTTTTCCTGTCAGTGTAATTGTTAAGACTTTCTCCAGAGAATTCTGAGAACTATACAACACCACAGTTAGAAAATCCATTCATATCTATGAGGCGGATTTTATATCCATTTAATTGTTAAGGTTTTCCCCAGAGGATTTTGGGAACTGAGAATTCTGAGAACTGGGAATCCTTTCAGCACAGCATCCTACCCCTGTCCAATAAGACTCTAAAATTGGGCCCTGACAGGAGTACAGACAGGCAACTGACAGGTCCAATGAAAGAGGTTGTGTGGGTTTTTAGATGAAGGTATAAGGTGTTTTATTCACTTTCGTTCGGTAAATTTGCCTACCACTATTCACCTAATGGCGATTTACAGCACAACTAATCGCAACAATAATAAAACCATGATAAACCCATTTGAACTATGAACAACATCACATTCTTTAGAGATCCTTGGGTTATTCTGTTGGTATGCTGGCTTGCATATGACTGGAACCAAACTGGATATTTTATTTCTTTTACTGGCTTCTCCTTTGGATTTCATGGATTTATTTGAACATAGTTGTAAAACTCCTCTGAGGGGCAACTTAACCTAAAAAGTACTGTAGTAAAAAAAGCTTTTAAAACTAACAAATAGGGAATGGGTCTAGGAAAAGAAAACATATTCTGCAGAGACTGCATTTGAAACTGGCTGGCTATCTTTGGGATTTAGTAGTGCCCGTCTTTGGTCTGGCTTTAAATTCCAGCTTGTCGATCCAGTTCCTTATTCAAGCAAAGCTATAAGGGTGATGATCTTCAAAGGCACTTTTGACAGTTGGGCTGCTTGATGTTAGTTATGCCTTTGACATTCTACCCTTCCCAACTTTAGAAAGACGTTAACTGCTCCCCCCCCCCCACTACTGGGGCGAAATGCTGTTGTCTCAGCCATGAAAGTTGCATGCATACCTTTTAAGAGTCATTACTCTGCACTTCTGGAAGATTAGCCTGTGAGGCCGCCTCCTCCTCCTCCTCCTTCTTACATGAACACAGATGTTCTATCATGCATCTAAGGCTGTGATCCTGTGCATGGTTACTTAGGAATTAGTGATGTTAATGGAACATCTGAGTAAATATTGGTTTGTGGATTGGACTCTAAGCCACCTCACCTCACCAGCTCCCAAGTATCGAAGTAAAACAACAGGACATTGCAGTTCAGGATTCAGTCCATTCAAATGCATTTTGAATGTTAATGTGCTATGATTTAAAAGTATTCTGATGATAGATTTTCTGTCAGATACAGAGATTCCATCTGTTATGGGTGAGGCAGAACATGAAGTGAGATCAAGGGAGTGACTCTGGATTAAAGTGGCGAATATGGCCCATAGTCAGCTGCTGCCAACAATGCATAGAATTTACTCCTACGGTTGTTGGGAGTTAAAAATAAAAAGCTTAAGTTTAAACAATAAAGCTTGCCTCTCCATTGAACTATTTGATAGTGGCCTTTGACAGAGCCATGTGTGGTTTGCTTTGATCTGTTCCCTATTGTTTCTTTTTTGTTTTCTTGTTTCAGATGTCAAATAACCCATGTGCCAGGTAACATTCCATGCATGCCTTGCCTGTCAACTGGCAGGTCTTGCAGAGTGACTCTGGACAGAAAGGAAGACTCCCTATCCCAGCCATGGCTGCACCAAGGAAAGGTTTAAGTGCCTCCCCTCCCGATGGTGGCTGGGGGTGGATGATTGTGATCGGCTGCTTCCTTGTTACTATCTGCACGAGAGCTGTAACAAGGTAAGGGCGTTTATGGGTGTGATTCTTCACCCAGCTTTTGTTGTTGTTATCCCCTGCTTGAAAGCGATGGGAAATGGTCCAGGAATGGAGGACATTAATTAATTTATCTGGACACTTCTTAGCCGTGTTATCTGCAGAATGATTACAGCAGTCCACTGGATAGCTCAGCTGGTTAGAGCATGGTGCTGATAAAACCAAGGTCATAGTCCTGCATTGCGTGAGATTGGACTAGATGATCCTCAAGGTCCCTCCCAACTCTCTGATTCTAAGTCTAATAACAGCAGGATTGCTTTGCTAAGGCAGCATTAAAAGTGTGTCACATACATTGAGAAAAACCCAGGTGGATCACCTGAGGGGAGTGCATTGAACTATGGATGTGACATCCCTCTGCATCCTCACCAGTTTCACCTGATGCATGATGGTAAAGGTAAAGGTAAAGGTACCCCTGCCCGAACGGGCCAGTCTTGACAGACTCTGGGGTTTGTGCGCCCATCTCACTCAAGAGGCCGGGGGCCAGCGCTGTCCGGAGACACTTCCGGGTCACGTGGCCAGCGTGACAAAGCTGCATCTGGCGAGCCAGCGCAGCACACGGAACGCCGTTTACCTTCCCGCTGGTAAGCGGTACCTATTTATCTACTTGCACCCGGAGGTGCTTTCGAACTGCTAGGTTGGCAGGCGCTGGGACCGAGCAGCGGGAGCGCACCCCGCCGCGGGGATTCGAACCGCCGACCTTACGATCGGCAAGCCCTAGGCGCTGAGGCTTTTACCCACAGCGCCACCCGCGATGCATGATGGTACCTACCTCTGAAGAGCCACAAAGACATGTAGGGTTGTAGCCGGCTGTGTCATACTCTTGAGTACACCTACTGAACTTGTTGGCTTTGAGTTAGTCAACCCATAGAGTGGATGAGGGCCATCAAGCTGATACTGAATCCAGACAACATGGGTTCCATCCAGATAAAGTGAGTGGATGGAGGCTTGCAACCAGTGCTGTTTGGACATGTACTTCCCCTGGAGGACAAAGAGTGGAATTCTGGAGTTCTCCATGCCAACTGGGGAAGCTCGAGTGGTGATAGCAGCCAGGAGTGTGTTTTTTTAACCAATTTAGACTGGTATGCCAACTGGTCTGACCTTGCCTCAGTTATCCAAGTGTTAGTGATATGCGGGCTGGATTTCTGCAACGTGCTTCAACGTGCCAAGAACATAAGAAGATCCCTGCTGGATCAGCCCAGTTCTCAATGTTCTCTTCTTGGTATGGCCAACCAGATGACTTCAATTGGTACAGAATGCAGCTGGCTGTGTCCTGTTAGGAGCCTGACAATTGGTTCACGAGGCACTTGTGCTGATTGCCAGTGCATTGCTAAGACCAATTCAAAATGAGGTGGTTGCATTTATTTAACAGGGAGCTGTTTGCATCCCCATCAGGGCATGGGGCTGAAGCTTCTCTGCCAACTTTTTTTTCATTTTGCTGCCACCTTCAAAATTGGTGGGCTCCTGGGAATCTGCTTTGAGCAGGACAGAAGAATTTGTGGAGGGCAGGGAGCAGATCAAACCATTGGGAGTCAGGGTTAGGCACCACAGCTTTGGAGCCTTAAATGTTTCGGATCTGAGTTACTTCGAGGACTGCCTTTGCAGCCTGTCCATATGTTAAGATCTGCAACAGAGGCCCTCACATGCCTGCCACTGAGAGGGTGGAGAGCACAAGAGCACATTTCTAGAAGACATTTCCTGCTGGGATTCCTCAAACCCCCTGGTCACACATATCCAGGAGAGCCCTGGATACCTGCCTTTGTTTCCTTCTGAGATTATTTTCCTGTAGCAGTTTTGCTTGGATAATTTATGTATGCATTTCTTGCTTTTATTAATATATGTGAGGTTTTAATTGCAATTGTACTGCATTGCATTTTCTTTTGTAATCTGCCTTTGCGGTGGTGGTGGTGTTTGACCTTTACAAGGCAACCTAAAAGTACTGTTTTTGGCATTGGATTTAGTAAAACTGCAGAATAAGCTCCTTTTCCAGACCTGGGCATAGCCTAGGGTGGGGACTCGTTAAGGAATACAAAGGTGCTGATGACCAATCAGATTCAGCAAATGAGGTTGCCAGGGTAACAGTGGGCGTGATGTCACCACAGGGGAAAATGTCCTTTTTTAAAAACGAAACTTGGCTTGCATTTTTAGCAAGGGTTTTGGGGAAGAAAAAGAGTGGGGCTAGAGGCCATGTGGGCCGAGGGATGGACAAGCTGTATGGAGGAGACACAGGAATGGTGTTTTGGTTGCCTTTAAATCCAGTGCTGTGCCGCTGTAGCAAGCAAATCCCTCTTGAGATGTGATGCTCAGAACCCTCTCTCTATCCAGACTCAGGTGTAAATAACAAACCATATTTCATAAAGACCCTACAGCCTCCATTGTGCCCAAAAGAAACATAAGCCCTGGTTGGGTGCCAAGACCCCTTGTATCTTGCACTGCTCAGCAGAGGTTGGGGTGGCCGATAACAGTACTTTAAGTAACTAAAATTAGTCTTAGCACCCGAGGCCACAAGGGTCTTTTCTATACAATAACAGGTTAAGCGGCTGATACAACTCGCTGCTCTTTCATCACATCCTAATCTTGCTGTCTGAGGCTTACTCTGCTTAGTGACAGGACTGGCCTCAGTTCACAACCTTTCTGAAAATTATGCAAGAGGATGGCAAATAAAAGAACCAAGGTGAGGACAACCTCTTCTTAGCACTGCCCCCTTGTCAGAGTCGCTACCAAGACGCTTTGTAATATGATTTACACTTCTTCAAAAAGTAATTATTAAGTTTGTTTAATAATTATCTTTGTTCAATAAAAAAGACCCCCATCCAATGGGACTGCTGCACATGCCTGATGGGCTGTGTGCTGTTTTGTCTCGGTGGGCAACGTGAGAGACAGAGAGAGACAGCAGGTTTCTTGGTTCTGCCCTGTTTTTTGAGGACTTGCCTGACATGACTCATGTCTCAGACATTGGTTGTGCAATCCCTTTCCACAACTACCCTCAATGAGACGGGTGAGTGACCCAAGAAGGCCCCTTCTCTATATATACTCTTCAAGCATCTTAGATATTCAGAAAATATCTGATACTGCCTTCCTTCAAAACAGAAAATAGAAGAAGAAAAAATTGGCCAGCGTTCAGCGTTTGCATAATACGCATTGGAGTATGGAGACAAAATTATTCCTCCAGGTGTTGCTCTTCAACCACATAACACATATCATGCAGACTACAACACTGATTCAGAGCTGCTTTTCACAAATTGTGCAAGGACTGTTCAAGAGTGCATTCCACAAATTAAAATGCATTTGGCCCCGAGGTGTGGAGGAGATATAGGCAAGCCTTTCTCTGTTGGTTTGCAAATGTGGCTTCAGTTCCATTTTCTTCCTGGTGATAAAACTTTAAGAAATAGAATTATACATGGAATTTTGTTCCAACCAACCCAAGAAGGGCAGAAACGTCCAGCCAAATATTTAGCACTGCAGGCTGTGTCTGCTAACTTGTCTAGAGGAAAGAGACTGAAGCCTCAGAGCGTGGACTAGGAAGAATATCCTGCAGCTAGACCAAGTGCGACAGATGACATAACTGGGAAGCACATTAAAATGGGCCTCGGTGTTCCAGCCAAATCAGATGGCACGGAAAGACAGCTCTGAGTTGTTTTTCAGAGGTGAACGTGTTTCAGTTAATGCTGTATCATGATGAGCTTGAAACAAACACTGCCATTAATCATCAGTTGTGAACACACGGGCCCCTCGGAAGGGCAGTTTTCTGTCATGTTTGCAGTTTTCCCAGGAGGAAGCTTGTTTATCTTGTGTGAAGCAAGGGGAATGTCTTATCTAAAACGGAGAAAAGCCTTTTTAATCCACACCTCTTGGGTGAGTGTGTGTCTTGCACAGAACAGTGAAAACTGATGTATAGATCACAATAATCGGACATAAACATTATAAGCTTCAAGCTCCATTTCGTATTCCTTCATAAGAACACCACTCAGTAGATCTGTGTTGTTCGGAACAATGCACCTGCTCTGTGCATACCTGAGATAGGAGCTTTAGTCTGAGACTACACAAAAGACGATCAGCCACCGTCATCCTCCTGTTTCTTACAGAAGCCATCTTTCTCATTTCTCTTTGCCATCAGAGGGCTTATTTGAAAGAAGGGGCCCAGTAACCCTCACAACAGGGTAAAATCCATGGCTAAATAGTCAATGTCCATTGGCCACAAGGCCCATATTCTCCCTCCACAGTCGGACGCAGTAGGCCTCTGAGTGCCAGCTGCTGGGAAACACAAGTGAGGAGAGTGTTGTCGGGCTCAAGTTCTGCTGGTGGGTTTCCCAGAGGCATCTGGCTGGCCGCTGTGAGAACAGGATGCTGGAGTAAATGGGCCATGGACCTGATCCAGCAGGGCTCTTTTTACTCTATTAAAAATAAGTCTCCCTGAAATAACAAACTGGGCCTCGAGCCCAAAGACATTCCAAGGCTCCTTGGTGCCCTCTAAGTAAAAACTAAATGAAGTCCACACACTGGTGAGGAGAAATGGACAATTTGCCATTCTTTAATACTAATCTCCTCCACCCCCAAAAAAGAAATCTATAAAATTTTCAGGTTTCCTTGCTTTGCTAATGGTAGGGCTGCTTGATTTTCAGGAGTTACCAAACTTTTGGGACCTGGGGGCATATTTTCAAACCAAAGAAGCTGTTGTTGGCAGCACACCGGGGCCCCAACTCTCACCTCCCCTACCCCCTTGAAAATCCCTCTGTGCCGGGGCATGGAAAAGGGTAAAATAGTATTGGGAAATGATTGATAATGAATTGAAAAAAATGTTTAAAATTACCCCCCCCCCCAAAAAAAACCCCAGAGTCCTTTCTGTTGGGGATAATTCAGACTGAAATTCCTACGTGTAAGAAAAGGTGGTTTATGTATGCACCAACTGCGGCCCATGCTTTGTTAGCCCAAAAATGGAAAACGAGCAAGGTCCCAACCAAAGAAAATTGACAATTTAAGTTGACAGAATATGCACAGCTTGCAGACTTAGCATATAGAATAAGAGAACAAGAAGAACATACAGTTAAAGAAGATTGGAAAAGGTTTATTGAATATATGGAAAATAATTGTGTACATGTGAAAATGCTGGCAGTATTAAGATAAATTCAATGGTGTAAATAGGTTTTGATGGATGTAATAATGGAAAACCGACTGGTATAGTTTTTGTAAAATATGCAGGGATATAAGATATGTAAAATGAACCATGAAAAGAGAAGAAGGGAAGTCGGTGATATCTTAAGTATGTAAAATGTTTATCTGAAATTATAAAACAGGAAATTTAATAAAACACACACACACACACACACACACACACACACACACACACACACAATCCCTCTGTGCCTCAATTTGGGGGTTTTTGGTTGAGCAGTGGGGAGTATTCTGTTGGCTAAAGGTCCATGAATGTTACTTAACTTTAGATAAATGATAGATAAATGATAGATAGATAGATAGATAGATAGATAGATAGATAGATAGATATAGATAGCTAATAGTGCTCATATTTGTTTCTATTATTTCCATTCCTGCCCTCGGGTGAACACATGAATTATGGCAATTTCCATGCCCCTTTCCCTTGCTTTGACATCCCTAGCTCAAAAAGCACAAGGAACCATGTTGAATCAACTCTCTGCCTTTCACTTGGAATCCACCATACATCTTAAGTTAGTTTCCATTTATTCTTAACTGCAGTAGCTTAACATGTTGAATTAAATGTGTGTGTGTGTTTTCCAGGTGCATCTCAATTTTTTTTGTGGAGTTCCAGACTTACTTTGTTCAAGATTATGCCCGTACAGCTTGGATCCATTCCATAGTAGACTGTGCTACAATGTTTTGTGGTGAGTATTTGGATCAATTGTGTGTATGGGTGAAGTACTTTTAGGCTGCAGTCCTATGCCTAAAAGTCTCATTCAAGTAGGACTTCCTTCTGGGCAAATATGCATAAGATTGTGCTGCACGTCTCCTTTTAGTAACAGTTTGATACATAGTCATAAAAAACCAGAACTAAATGAGCAGAGTTTCTGGTTTAGACCTGCCTGATGATCAGAAGAAGCAATTCCACACAATCTCTCTGGTTTCCAGTTGTTTCATTTCATTTATAGTGCACTGCTTTCCTGTTATGGTTTAAAATACACAATATGCATTTTAGTAATCAGGGAATCAAAGTTTAAGGCAGGTACTGATTGGAGAAACTTTTAGGATGCACTCCCATCACTTTGTTTTGGACTACAGTGGTACTTCTACTTACAAATGTGATCTGTTTCAGGGTGCCGTTCGCACCCCAAAAGGTCCGTAAGTAGAGTGCCGCTACTGCGCGTGTGCAAACCACAATAGAGCGCTTCTGCACATGCATGAAGCACACAGATTGCTTCTGTGTGTGCGGCGAACCCAGAAGTAAACACTTCCAGGTTGGCCGCGTTTGTAACCTGAAAAGCCGCAACTTGAAGCAAATGTAAGACGAGGTGTGACTATAATTACACAAGCTGAAATGCAAAACTCACAGGGTACAATTCACTTCTTGGCCTCCAAAGCCATATTTGCACAAGCAGAAGGGAATTGGCACTTCTTTCCATGAAAGACCTTTTAAAAAACGGTGGTATTTGACTTACGGTAAGTTTTATTCAGAGCAGACCTACTGAAATGAGTTAAGCCCATTCACTTCAGTGAGCCTACTCTGAATAACATTTAGTCAAACGCCACCCAGTGTGAACTTTTGTACGTTTAAAAAAATTCACAGACCAGCATGGAAAAAAGACAGAACAGATTTATGAATGGGTATGTTTAGAACTGAGACAGAGTAGAAACAGGCCAATCTGCTCATCCCAACTCACATCTATTGTCAAGTGT
Source organism: Podarcis vaucheri (assembly GCF_965113315.1). Classification (NCBI taxonomy): domain Eukaryota; kingdom Metazoa; phylum Chordata; class Lepidosauria; order Squamata; family Lacertidae; genus Podarcis; species Podarcis vaucheri. The sequence continues at coordinate 66,888,802 of NC_138763.1, forward strand.
CACCTGGGAAGGGGATGACATGGGCTCCTTTGACCCGTATGTCTATTGCTTCCCCATCTGCAAACCATCACTCACTGAGAATTCCCTTATGAGATAATCTCTATCCACATTTCATTTATGAGATGCACAGAGTCATTATGGGGCATAGAACCTATTTTTTCCTCATCGGAGGATAACATTTCAACATAACTTAGGGAGTGTGTTATTAATTTAAATGTACAAATCACCTGGGCTCTAGAGTGGATGCCAATATTTTCTTTTATCCCCCTCCCCACTGTTCTTGATTTTTTTTTTGAGGTGAAACAGCCATGGTTGAAAGCTTTATGGAGAGTAGGGTGCACAACCCATGGCGTCCTTTCTCTCTGTTTGATTTGGGAGCATCACAGATATGTGTGTATCCCTTTTTAGTACACAGAAATCTATCCCCAATGTGCATGCTGGTCCATGTGAAAGTACGTGTGTTCAAATGGAGATGCACCCCATTGACTGCCTTCATTTTCATTTTAAGCTCCACTGGGGAGTTTCATCAGCAATCACCTCTCCTGCCAAGTGGGCATCATTCTGGGAGGACTTCTTGCATCTGCTGGACTTATCCTGAGCTCCTTTGCCACAAGCCTAGAGCATCTTTACCTTTCCTTAGGAATTCTTACAGGTATCATACTATTACTACTACTACTACTACTACTACTACTACTACTATTACTATTGCTGTTATTATTGTAGCATCAATACTATTATTCTCCATGCTTCAGGAACCTCCTCTGAGAGCCCAGTTCTGTGCATTTTTCTGGGAAATAGGCTCTGTTGCTTAATTCATTGAGACTTAACCCCAGATAGGCATCTAGAGGACTGCAACCTTGCAGCAGAGCTCCATGCATGTTGCTCAGGAGACTAATTTGACTTGTTTGTGTGTTGTGTGTGTTTAGGGCTGCAGCCGCTGCCCAAAATCCAGCTGGTCATCCTAGTGCTGTTGCTTCACCAGGGGCATCCACTAATGGAGGACAAGAGGAGATGTTGGCTGATTCTCTCTCCACCTGCAGGCCCTGGTAGTCCCTGAAAATCTGTCCTGGAGGGTTGAGGGACCCCTCAGAGCATATTTGTGGAGGAACACTGAAGGCTGCAGAGAGGAGGGGAGATGGGGTGTGGGGTGTGTGTGGAAATTCTCCCCTCCTCCTCCATTATTGGACATACCTGTTAATGGATCAGAATATCTTATGCTTTTACGTATGACCAGCTGTCAGTTTCCCAACTACATATTTGAATTAGGACACCATAATTCCATTTTACAGAGTGGGAACTTAGGTAAGGAGACAGTGACTTGAACAAAGCCATACAGTGAGAACCATAACTATGGTGAGATGTGGAGAGGGGAAAAGGAGGGAACCTGGTCAACAAAATCAGGAATATGAAGGAAACAATCAGAACAAAGCCAAGGTTACTTTTGAAAAATAATAATAATTCTGACTTGGATTCTCAAATTCAAATGTTGAAAATCACAATGGGATCTTAATTTTGAAATTCAGAAATGCAGGTTTGTTGTTTTGGTGGAATAATTGTGTGCCTATGGCTGTTCAAATGTTGGTGTTGCAATGTGAGGCTCACCAATGACACCTTTTGAAGTTCTGGTCAAATTTCCCACTAAGATTCTCAAGTCTGCAGCTGAAAATTCTCAAACTCTGGATTTTGAAAGTTCATCAGATTTCAAGTGATTACATGATCCCCCCAGTTAAAGGCCACACATTGTGACAGTGTGAAGTAAGCACACCAGTTAACCTTCTATGGTTAATTCACTAAAATTAAATGTGAAACCAGCATTTTCAGCTGGTTACATTGCTTGGGATCATTCCCAGCGAATTCAGCCGTGTGTGTGTGTGTGTGTGTGTGAAATAACCTGCAATGTTCTGCTAGTTCGTTTTCTTCAAAAATGAGGAATGGAAATGTTTACACAGAAATTGCTGACTTGTTAAAACTCGCATTATAGCCACGGTGATGGGAGCTTAGAGCACAGACTCCTGCAGTTTAATAACAATTTTGTAGAAATGCTGTACTCAAATGCTGCCAATAGCTTGTTTGCTAAGAAAAAAAAGGTCCCTATTATAGCACATATTGTGCGAGTGCTTCAGTATCAGCCTTCAGCTCAGCTATTGCCCCCAAATAACCAGCACTTTGTACTAGCAGATTTCCTTCATGCCTTGGCAGCTTCCTGAATGACAATTACTATGAGAACCATCTATGGAACTCACTGCTGCAAGATATGATGGTGAGCCCTCAGTTCAGTGTGCCTTTTGAACATAGCAAAAATCTGAGAGCAAACTATGGAAGGAGGGCTATTTCCTTTATGCTGATCTCATTGGCCTTTTGAATGGTTAACAGAGAAGAGAAACAGTGATGGCATCTGCAATGCTAACAAATCGTGTTTTGCTTGTGTTTGTGATATTCTTCTTCCAGGCCTGGGATTTGCACTTTCTTATTCACCAGCCATAGCCATGGTGGGCAACTATTTCAGCAAGAGGAAAGCCCTGGCTTATGGGATGGCCATGTCGGGCAGCGGCATTGGCACCTTCATCCTGGCCCCGGTGGTCCAGCTCCTAATTGAACAGTTTTCCTGGCGGGGAGCCTTGCTCATCCTGGGAGGTTTCGTTTTAAACCTCTGCGTCTGCGGTGCCTTGATGAGACCGGTTGCGGGCAAAGAGGACCGCAAGAGCGTGCCCGACTTCCCGGAGCAGGAATTTGGGCCGGAAGCACAGAAGCAGGACTTGACGCAGTGGTCGGTCTGCTCCCCTCTGATCAAAGTCTGGTCCCACAAATACCTGTGCCAATGCTCGTGGCAGGAGTACCACTTTCTGCTGATGCCGGACTTTGTGGTGCTCGCGGTGTCCATCTTGTTCATGGCTTACGGCTGCAGCCCCCTCTTTGTTTACCTGGTGCCTTATGCCTTAAGGGTCGGGATGAGTCATCAGCAGGCGGCCTTCCTCATGTCCATCCTTGGGGTCGTTGACATCATCGGCAACATCACTTTTGGATGGCTGACAGATAGACGGTAATGGCCAAGAGTGATGACATAGAAAGCTAGGTGATGTGGAATAACGAGCTCCATTGCACGCTCCACGGATTATTTTCCACGTTAAGAAGAGTGCATCTTTCCTTCCTCCCCCCTTCAGCATTAACAATTTTATTGTGGTATCCATTTTATTCAGTACATCTCGGACTGCGTGTCCCTGCTAAATATTACAGGCTAGTTGGGACAAGGGTGGCGCTGTGGTCTAAACCACTGAGGCTCTTGGGCTTGCTGATTGGAAGGTCGGTGGTTCGAATCCCCACAATGAGGTGAGCTCTCGTTGCTCTGTCCCAGCTCCTGCCAACCTAGCAGTTTGAAAGCATGCCAGTGCAAGTAGATAAATAGGTACTGGTGCAGCAGGAAGGTTTCAGTGTCCTCTGGCACTCGTCACAGTCCTCTGTGTGCCAGTAGCGGTTTAGTCCTGCTGGCCACATGACCTGGAAAACTGTCTGTGGACAAATGCTGGCTCCCTTGGCCTGAAAGTGAGATGAGTGCCACAACCCCATAGTCGCCTTTGACTGGACTTAACTGTCCAGGGGCCCTTTACCTGTTTATTACAGGCTAGAGTCCACAACCAAAGGAGACAAAAATCCAACAAATGCAACAGAGCATGTCCAGGCAGAAAACATGAGGATCAGCCCATGGAGTTGCAGATAGATAGATAGATAGATAGATAGATAGATAGATAGATAGACAGACAGACCCCAGCTACAGTGAAGATCACAGATATCAGATGAAATGAATATGACTTCATTGCAACTGACTCTCTTGCCTACTGCCTTGCAGGTGTTTGAAGAAGTATCGTTATGTTTGCTACTTCTTTGCGGTGGGGATGGATGGCCTGTGCTGCCTTTTCCTTCCGGTGCTCCAGAGCTTTCCGCTCCTTGTGCCTTTCTCCTTCACCTTCGGGTATTTCGATGGAGCCTACATCACGCTTCTCCCAGTGGTGACCGCGGACGTGGTGGGCACGGCTTCCTTGTCATCCGCCCTTGGGGTGGTGTACTTCCTTCACGCAATACCCTACCTAATCAGCCCACCTGTTGCAGGTCAGTTTTGTATGTGAATCGGCTTCCCTGGTTATGTATGAATCTCAAGTACATGGCTTTACCGGCTCCTTCCTTTTCTTTCCAATTGCTGCTTGGATTCCTCTTGCACTAAACTGAACACCAGAGGGCAATACATTCCTTCTGTATGCAAGGCAAATGCAAGAAAGAGGACCCTAGAGAGGTCCAGTTAAGAGGAAACGAAAAGAACAGCAGACACCATACTGCATTGTTGCTATAAAGCCAGTAATATGTGACAGATCTGAACAGATTTCTTCATTGTCTTCTGGGTATTTTTCTTCATCCTCTCACTGTGAACTTCCAGTGCAAAATCACACCTTGTTTTCCTTAACCGCTCTAATGCAAAGGCCGCCTGTGGATACTCTTGAGCTGCTATTTAGAAGTAGCGCTTGCCACTGCCACCAAATGTCTGCGTCAAGGCAACTCAAATTATCTGCCGAAGAAATTGGAACCATTTGCCTTATGTGAGCTATGCAGACCAAACAGTCTGGCAGGTCTGGGTTTAAACTCTTACTCAGCTGTGAAGCTCATTGGGGGACTGGGACTCAGTTGCTCTCAGCCAGACCCCTCCTCATGGGATTGTTGTGAGGACAAAGCGGGGTAACCCACATCCATGCAGACGACCATGGGATACAGAGGTTGTTGATGATAATACCTTCTGCTGCTTCTAGTTGCATTGCACCTAGCAATGTAGAGCATGGAAGCCCTGCCTGTCATATTGCTCAGCATGCCCTCTGGCTTTCAAGATTTCACCAGGTATCATCAACACATTTTCAAGGGTGACCTTTGCAGCCATAAGGGTTAGGTGCTCCCTAATGCATAGGGACGCGGGTGGTGCTGTGGATTAAACCACAGAGCCTAGGACTTGCCGATCAGAAGGTCGGCGGTTCGAATCCCCATGACGGGGTGCGCTGCTCTGGTTCACCAGAAGTGGCTTAGTCATGCTGGCCACATGATCCAAAAGCTGTACGCCGGCTCCCTCGGCCAATAAAGCGAGATGAGCACCGCAACCCCTGAGTCGGTTACGACTAGACCTAATGGTCAGGGGTCCCTTTATCTTTACCTTTTAATGCATTCTTAATATTGTACACTGCCCTGGAATCATTTGATAAAGGGTGGTATATAAATTGAAATAATAATAATAATAATAATAATAATAATAATAATAATAATAATAATGGCGGCAATGTTGTATCTTTCCCTACAGGTTGGCTTGTGGACACAACTGGCAACTACATGGCCTCGTTTCTGCTGTGTGGGTTTTCCATGATATTCAGCTCGATGCTACTGTGTTGCGCAAGACTAGCCAAGAAGGCGAAACGGACTCCCTTGAGGCCTGGGGCCAAGCAACCAAGCTGGACAAATGGAGCCATTGTCTATTCTGTAACTAGAGAATTAGATCCCAGAGGTGTGGAGCTGCTGGCCAGTGAGGCAAAGAGTTATAGCAAAAGATGACAACGTGCTTGAAAGGGCCCTCCCCCTCTCCTTAGCGTACCCAATAACCTTTTGCTAAGATAGATTTTTGTTAAGTCTTGCTACACTATTTGAAGATGTTCCTCCCCACTGGAAGAAAGGAGAGAAGGAATGGGACTTTTGTTTTCTGTCCTTTCAGCAGGTAAAAAGCCTGTGCCCTAATGAGGGTAGCAGAGAAGGAGGAAGTTCTTCTCTGAGGATGTAGTTAAGATAGTTTCTAACGCAGTGCCGGGGAGGTTGAGGGTGGCCCTGTATGCACAAAGAAGGCAAACTAGACATTCAAATAGATGATAAAACTGTGTGTAAAACAGTGTTGACGCAGTAAAAAGCCTTTTAATTTTGCACGTGGCTGCTCTTGCCTGGAATAAGCAGGGATGAAAAAAGGTTAAATGTGTTCTTTGATTAACTCTGAAAATCAACAGATGCCTATTGACTTCTGCAAAGGAACTCAGCTGCAGAACTGCTGCTTTATACTGTGGTTAACTTCATTTCAAAAGGTCACAAAATCTGCTTTATGATGTTCCTGGATTTGATAAACAACTGGGATGTGGCTTTTGGAAGGCTGGCGATTCTCACAGGTTTCTTCTTTAAAACACCTGAAAACAATTTGTAGTAATCAGAGGGAACGAATGGAAGGAACGAATTTCCATTTGAAAAAACTCATAGCGAAGCTGGCTCTAGTATCACAAGTTGTTGTTCCGACATTGCAGGTATGGAGGCAGCTTTCTACTGAGCAATACTGCGCTTTTGCAGTATTGATGTGCAAAGTAAACACACTCAAGTTTATTGAGTACATGCATCCAACCATGTGGGTTCTTGCTTGTGATGTTGCCACTTAAGTGCAGTTGTCTATGGTAAGCTTCGCCCTCTTGTTTGGGAAGCATAATACAATGAAAGGGGCCTTCGTTAAATTTAACTAAGGTTTGTTCCTATATTTTAAAGCCTTTTTGATTTCCTAAAAGGCAGTTAATTTTAGCTTTGAAATTCTTTGTGTGCTTGTTCTGTTCAGTTGCACACATGTTAAAACCCAGAGAACGTTCATTGTTGATGAGTGCATGCTAGAGATGGGGGAGAAATGAGTTCAGTTTGCATTTGCAGATGAATTCTTCATTCCTTCAGTGAATGCATCCGGTGTTAATAATGCAGGTGGCACTGTGGTCTAAACCACCGAGCCTCTTGGGCTTGCCGATCAGAAGGTCAGGGGTTCGAATCCCCGTGATGGAGTGAGCTCCTGTTGCTCTGTCCCAGCTCACGCCAACCTAGCAGTCTGAAAGCATGCCAGTGCAAGTAGATAAATAGGTACCGCTGTACTGTTTCCATGAGTTCTGGCTTCCATCACGGTGTTCCATTGCGCCAGAAGCGGTTTAGTCATGGTAGCTGTCTATGGACAAACGCTGGCTCCCTCAACCTGAAAGCGAGATGAGCACTGCATCCCATAGTTGCCTTTGACTGGAATTAACTGTCCTGGGGTCCTTTACCTTTACCTTTTTTAAATAATGAACATTCTCTGGGTTCTGATGAGCTTGATAGTGAACAGACCCAGTTTACACTTCCTGAACAATACGTGAGCTGAAGCACAGCGCTCCTTAAAAATTTGCATCTTTTGCCTTGTATTTCTCCAACCGAGAATGTGTACAGTACATGTGATTGAAAAGTGCACATGGAATGCATATATTAGTGAAATCCAGTCCCTGCCCAACAAAGATGCTTTCTGTCAGAAGAAAACTGCTTGACAAAATGCATATACTAAGCAGAATTATGCAGCACAAATGGAAGGCATTTCTCTGCGTTTCAGCCACATCTCCTGCTTCATAGCACAACAATTATAAACCATTGCAGTGACTCTGTTTTTAGGTGTAGCTAGCCACATTTGCTTGTTCATGATGCAGTTATTTGGGTGCAATCTGTTTGTGTGAGGCAGCTCTCTCTCTGCAGTTGTGGTCACTTCAAGTAACCTGTTTTATGGCATGGCTGGAATCTGCACACCTGTACTGAAGCGGTTTTATATATATAACTTCCCACGTAGGTGGCAAATGGTTTTGCATTGTTCACGGTTGGTGTGTTTTGGGCCTTGCCTGTTCTATTGGCCAAAAATAAGAATTCTACTACATGATTACCTACATGCAGGAGAGACATTCCAATAATGGTTGATCTTACAAATGGCTACTAGACCTCTTCAAGGTTCTTTTTAAAGCAAACCATGAGGAAACTTTTTTGGTCACTCAAGGGTAATCCATGAAGTGACACATGCTGGTGGTGTGCAGGGCCAGAGAATTAAGTGGGTGGGACTGTCTCTTCTTCCTCCTCCTCTTCTTCTTCCAACCTTCTTTCTTTTCCCTCCCTCCTTAGCCAGCAGGCTTTGGGGACTGGTGATGGGGACCAGACAAGTCTAAACTGACTGCTTGCAGAGGGGATTCACCCGTTAAACATGTAAAGCGAACATATTCTCGAAAGAAACTTTGGGAGTCATCACCCCAATTATATAAGGAACTCACTATTGATCTTTGAACATGTCTGTTGTCACTTGGACATTCCACTGCTAGCTGCGAAAAAGCGATGACTCTCTGAGCTAATCCTTCCACTGTAAATCAGAGTCTGGTGAGTCTGTTGCATAAATAGCTAGGCAATTTAATATTAAATTAACAGCTTGCTTTCATCAGTTTCAAAAGGTTAATCAGTATGAAAATTTCCAAACCAAACCAGTGATCAAAGACTGAACACACACTTCCCCAAAGCTACATTTGGCTAAATATTCTACTGAATTCAATTGTGTTCATGAGTAACTCAGGGGAGTTAGTGCCTGCAGGCCATGCAGTATGCATGCCCCAGCCACAGCGAAGTTATCAACTGCTCTTCCTTTCACAAAGATGTTCAAATCTCACATGACACACAGTCCTGTACTGCCAGGACTGGCAGGTAGACATCTGGTGCTGCAACAAGGATACAGCTCATTGTTTCCTCCCTACAACTTTTCACAGGATGCTTTCCTAAGGCCCTCCTAGGTAGCCAACACAGCTTCCTCCGGGTGTTAATAGGTAACAACTCCCACTAGGCCTTGACAGCTTGTGTTGGCTGGGGTGGATGGGAATTGGAGGGTATCCAGTTGGCCAGAGCTGCATTAGTACAGACATATTTCTCTGTCCGGAGAGAATGAGTAGGTTTTCACAGTAGCCCATTTAGCTCAGCACAACTTTGGGGCAATGTTTTAGCACCCGTGTTACAAATCTTTGAACACCTGCAGTGAACACTCTTCCACAGAATAGACTTATAAATTTGCATTTCAGCTTAGTTGGCAGAACATGAGACTCTTGATCTCAGGGTTGTGAGTTTGAGCCCCATGTTGGGCCTAAGATACCTGCATTGCAGGGGGTTGGACTCAGGGTCCCTTCCAACTTTACAGTTCTGTGATCTATGAAAATGCTATTAAATAATAGTTATTAAAGAATAAGTACAACGAGCTACAGACTAGAATGAGACACCAGAAACAACAGTGTTTCATTTGAAATGCTTGAAGGCTGGTACAAATATTCCGGCTGTGTCTGTCTTTAAATTTACTCCCTTTAAATGTACTCCTCTGCACAACCAACCTATAATCTCTGTTGCGCCTGACATCTCATTTTCTATTGCACAGCAGAGGACTGTAAACAAATTGTGAGTACTATGAACACGGTCACAGAATGCATACCAGAAGTCAATCCTATTGGGAGGCTAAGGATGGAGATGGCCACTATTGCTACGCAAAAGCCTCCCGTTTATTTACATCACCCTTATGATAAACATTCCAGCTTCTAGCTACCAATTTTACAATTGCAGATTTCAGTTTGAAACTTCAAATGTGGAAGATGAGCCATTAAATGCCCGAATTGAGCCCAGCAATTCTTTGCTGTGACCAAAGTATTGTAGTCTGTAAGTTCCTGGTTCAGTATTGTTTTGAATGTGCCACTGTAATTGAGATGTGCTTCGTCCCCAGTTGCCTTTTTGCCAGATGAACCTGGTTGGGAGAGCGAGGGTGATGGATTAAGCCAAGTCAGAGAATACACAAGCAACAGTTACCGGAAAAGTACATTTCATTGGGCAAAATATTCCTGCACTGCAGGGAATTGGACAAGATGAGCCTTATGGCCCCTTCCAGCCCTACAGTTCAATGATTCTATGGGAGAAAGGGACACGATGGATCCCTGTTGTGTGCTTCCCAGTCCCTTGTCTTCAGGAAAGGATTGGGAAATGAGATTGCAAGCAAGCAATTACCGGTAGTAGTTTTTTATTGGAACGTAGGCAAGCTAATGACTATGGGATGTCCAGATAGCTATTTGAAATGTCACAGTTTGCATTTCATGGTGTCTGCTTCCTATGCCCAACTGGGATGAGCAAGGGCCCTGATATTACAAGCAACAAATTTCAAATTAGATGTCGAGACATTTAAAGCCATAATTGCTGAAGGTTAACATAATATACCTATATATAAGCTTTGTATATCGACTTTGTATTTTCACATTTATACTTCCCATTTCTACTGTATGAAACAGGCTGCATCAGTGATAATTTTGCACAAAAAGGAATGCAGTTGCCTGGTGACCCCCGAATTGATAAAAGATTGCACCAAGTAAGCCTCCCTGGGGAGTGCATTCCACAAATCTGGAAGCAGAGGTGCATGTCATTGTTTTTGGAGGACAAGAACAAGCTACATGACACATGGGGAAGCTTCAAAAGAAAATTTCCCTCCCAGGTTGTCCCAGTAAAAACCACTGCTCTGTAAATTGCTGTTTGGAATGGAATAGAAGCTCTCACTGGAACCAAGAAGAACTTGCATCTTGTACCAAGGAATTTTCGTCAGTACTTTGGCAGAGAAGCATAAGGGTTAAATCTCCCTGCCTACAATTGTCCCCTTCCTGATTGTCTCCCTCTTAAAGATGCTATTTGCATTTTAAAAAAGAGGATTGCTGCAACCTGCAAGCAATGCTTTTAGGATTGTGAAAAGGTTGGCCCACAGCAGTTTGAGGAAAGTGTAACTCCTGCCAGTTCTCTGTATTATTATTTTTTAATTGGCTCACCTGGTGTCCCATGAGGCATCATCATGCACTACTTGCCAACTTCTGGAAGCATTGTCAAATTTCTCTACTATGAGAAATGTGAAACTGGTCTGGAAAAAAAAGTTTACAGAACAGTGACCCAGAGATTATCACGAGAAGCATGAGATGAGACTTGCCTCTGCAGAGGCGCGTTGGCATAAATGGTTTTTTCAAACAATGTGCTTTTTAAAGCTCCCAGTGCTATTCCTTCCTCTCCTTTGTTTCCTCTCAGTATCCCTTATGCTCCCATATTTCTCACACCTCCAATCTCTGCACATAAACGTGGGTGTGGGTGTGTGACTGGAAACCACCAACAAACCCAGGAAAAACCTGTCCCTGAAGTTTCTTACCATATTTGCTGCAGAATTCCTTGGATTTGCACCAACAAAATGGACATCGACAACTTCGCCCTGAGGTGTGAGAGAGAGAGAATTGTTCTTGAGGAAACGAACGCTATGTTGTGTGTGCACAGCACACAACACTGCTCCTGCGCAAGGAGGTCATGTGATTATCACTCCTTCCCTCTGAGCACTAGGGTGGTGTTTGTTCAGCTCCTAATAGTAGGAGCCATTAAATAGACATAAAGGAATGTGCTGTATTGTACAGTGGCTTTGAAAAGAGGGTGGGGTTATTTCTCTGCTGCACAAACGGTGCTGTTTTGGTTCAATGAAGAACTCAGAGGAATGGAGGGTAGTGGCTATATTTTTACCTTTTGGGGGGGATTAAACATTATTTTCGTAATTTATTTCGTATGTTTTTCATTTGTATTTCGTTAATTCAGATTGCATTTCAGAAGCTAACTTTGCACCAATCTGCACAGTAGGGCAAAAAAGTCCACTTCCGATATAAAAGCATCGGGGGGGGCACCCCTTCAGTTGCCCCGGCTTTCATCATGTGTGTGTTGGAATAGTGTGTGTGTGTGTGTGTGTGTGTGTGTGTGTAGAGCTAAATAAATCTGGAAAGGGTGTGTGTGGAAAAAGAAGCCTGAAAATAATTAATGAAAAAAGCGTTTGGGGTTATCTCATTTGGAGTTCTTTTGGTTCATATCTATTTAATCCAAGATGAATATTAATGGGGCTACTACCATTCTAACTTCTAATTCTATTTCCCAAATGCATATCCTTAATTAGTATATTTGATGTAAGTTAAGAAACTGCATAATTTCCATGTTCAAAATGGTACAAAGAAGAACACCGTAGTATTTTATTTTTTTTAAAATGGTATACATACCACCCTGTACTTTGACCGTGCATCTTGTACGATGTCCCCAAATTTGCTACCAAGTGGTTTTGCATCAAGAACAGGAAGCAACAAGTTCAGGCTTATGTTAAAAATGACTGGTTCTGGGAGTTTGGGCAAGTCCGGAACAGTATCCTGAAATGAGTTAAATTTGCTTTGAAATGGCAATGGTCTGTTGCGTCTTAATGATGTACAGTGGTACCTCGGGTTACATACACTTTAGGTTACAGATGCTTCAGGTTACAGACTCTGCTAATCCAGAAATAGTACCTCCGGTTAAGAACTTTGCCCCAGGATGAGAACAGAAATCGTGCTCTGGCGGCGCAGTGGCAGCAAGAGGCCGCATTAGTTAAAGTGGTGCTTCAGGTTAAGAACAGTTTCAGGTTAAGAACGGACCTCCAGAATGAATTAAGTTCCTAACCCGAGGTACCACTGTACAGGCATGGAAAAGGGAAGAGGCAAGAGCTTAGCGCTGCCACCATCTACCTAATGGTAGAGCCGGTCCTAAATACTGAGCGTCCAAGCTGCATTACGAAATAGCCCTTGAAGAAGACAAAAGAAAAGACCGCACTTCTGTTTCAATTAAATATAGAGAGTCCCATCTGTACAGCTCAGCAATTACCTTAGCAATAGCCCTGGCCAGAGCACGGAATGACTGGATGTAAGCAGAAAGGGTGTGTGGTCCAAAAATGGTGGATGCTCCTTCGTATCGTTGAACCTGTGAAGTGACATAGGAAAACACCTGAGTTCTGGGCTGCCATCAAGGGCCTCAGAACTTGCCAAAGTGCCCTGCCTGCCCCTGCTGCTTTTGTGTGGTGGTGGTGGTGGCTTCTTCTGGAGACGTGCCAAAGTTGCCATGTGACCCCTGTAAACTAGGCAGAGGCAGGGTGCCATCTTCCTCAGGTGGTGAAGGAGGACCGGCCGCTCTGATCTGGCTTCTGTGCGCAAGGACAAGGAACAATAGCCTCCACTCCCTGTGGGAGTGTGATGAGGTGTAGTGGCATCGACAGAAAAACAGGGAGCAGGCCCTCTGGGGTTTATTGTTGTTTCATGCTCCTGCTAAATTACTAGATGACAGGCACCTTGGAAAAGTGCCTTTATATGCACATGGGGCTTCCAATCTATCCACAATTTTTCTGGAGGTAATTTTGAGTCATTCATTTGCTGGTGTGGGTGTTAATGAGTTTGCAGCTGTAATGAAAGATGGTCAGATATGAAAGAAAAAGAAATTTTGTACGAGGGTGGTGCCAGTTTATTTACCTGGTATTCTTCGTAAGTAGTTATATAGTGGGTATAAATATTACACAGTCCCGAAAGTATAATGTTCATTCCTGGTTTCCCTTGACTCTCAAATTCCTAAGAAACAGGTGCACAAATGAGTCAATCGGCATGAAGCAGAAGAACTAATTACTATTCAGAACTAATGACCTTGGGATTGAATCATGCATTAGCTGCATGGGCCTGTAGTGTACATAGCCAAAGCAGCAGAATTTGACCCTCCGCTCATCAGCTGATAAGTAGGGGGGGTGTTAAATCCTCCTCAGTTTAGCAAGACTGTGGCAGTGGCATGTGAGCAGGACGGGATGGGACTAGTAGAAAGAAACTATTGCCCAAGCTAGCTTTTTATAATAGTCTATTGATTCAGCCAGAAGCGGCTTAGTCATGCTGGCCACATGACCCGGAAGCTGTACGCCGGCTCCCTCGGCCAGTAAAGTGAGATGAGCACTGCAACCCCAGAGTTGGCCACGACTGGACCTGATGGTCAGGGGTCCCTTTACCTTTACCTTATTGATTCAAAGGGGAAATGAATAAATCAAGAGTGGGAGAATTGTCTTATGGGCAATCCCATATACTTTTAAAGTTGTGAACTTACACTTTTAACAGCTTCACGCACCCTTCTACCAGCCATTGTCCTGAGAAACATGAAAACAGATACATTAGTGTCCATACCCTTCCACTGAGCTGTAAGTAAATCAGGTTTCAAGACTATCAAAGCACCTTGAAGGTTTGTAGGTGATTGGTACAGAACCAATTTTTTATGTTGTGAACCACCCTGATATCTATGGATGTAACGCAGATATTACTACTACTACTACTACTACTACTACTACTACTATTAAGCATCCCCCCATTTGGTGCCCTCTAGATGTTATGGGCTATCCCTTCCATGGTCATGCTGACTGGAATTGATGGGATTTGTACTTCCAAAATCTGTAGGGGATTTAGGAGAAGGGCAAAAACAATTACTGGCATCTCTGACATTGCACAAGGGAATAGAAAAGGACTTGTAGATCTAGATCAGAGCTACTCTTTAAGTTAAGCTGAAACTTAGAGAACAAGCTAGTGACTAGATTAAGTCCCATTGCTTTAAATACGACTGATACTGCAGCCCTATATTACTGCAGGTAATTGGGCACAGAATTGCAACCTTAATCATGACTTACCTTTTGCTCAGTTGTGTCCACTGTGTATTAAATATAACATAGTTACTATGCTAATGTGTACAAAGTCAAACGGGAATGGATCTTTTCCAGTGCTATTTTTTCTGGGAGTATTCAAGGGTAAACGGCCTTGGTCCAGTATACCTGAAGGAGTGTCTCCACCCCCATCGTTCTACCCGGACACTGAAATCCAACGCCGAGGGCCTTCTGGCAGTTCCCTCGTTCCAAGAAGCCAAGTTACAGGGAACCAGGCAGAGGGCCTTCTCGGTAGTGGCACCTGCCCTGTGGAACACCCTCCCACCAGATGTCAAAGAGAACAACAACTACCAGACTTTTAGAAGACATCTGAAGACAGCCCTGTTTAGGGAAGCTTTTAATGATTAATGGACTATTGTATTTTAATATTCTTTTGGAAGCCGCCCAGAGTGGCTGGGGAAACCCAGCTGGATGGACGGGGTATAAATAATAAATTATTATTATTACTTAGTACCAGCTCCACCTTTCCCCCACCTTTTTTTTTTTTTTTTTTGCAAATGTTGAAAGTGTGGCACTTAATGGACAACTTCATGGTGAATACTGGCACCTTTTTTATTATTTTTTTTTAAAAAGCATTGGACCTTCTCCTTTTAAGTTTGCAGTACTTTAAGACAGAACTAATATGCCACTCATATTGTCTGTTTGACCTTTCCACTTTCCCAGCTGTTTTTCATTCCATTTCCAAATGCACAGCTGCAGGTCTTTCAGAACTATCTCTTTCCCTTCAACTATTTATCCTGCTTTTGAACGCACTGTGAAGGTCCTTAACACACATTAATGAATGCACTTTACTATCAACATAGAATGTGAATACATACGTAAACTCTCCTGGAAGAGCCACTATTGCCACAGATCCAATGGTTGCTATTTGAACATCAATCACATGTGGGTGCCATGGGTAAGGTTTTGAAAGCTTAAGAAATTCAGGAAGTAAATGAGAATCTCATGTTAGCTTTTATTCTGAAAGATGCCATTCTGGCTGAATCTAGACACATCAAAGAAGCGTTTCAGTTAAAAGCATTCTAAATTTAAACAGGGAAAATGTGTAGAGAAAAACAGGGCTTCATAGTGCTATCTGGTGGCACAATGTTATATCGCATATATAATGCATATCAATCACTTTTTCTTTACCAATATAGCTGAGTCCTCTGAAACAGCCCATCCTCATCCTCACCAAAATTGTGGGGACTAGTGACTGATCAGAGAAAAGTGAATGGAGGTATGAGGAGATGCGCCTCCATCTATGCTCCACCTATTTTATTTGTAAATAAACTCAAATATTGCACAATGGCAATCAGCCTCTTCCAGGAAAACCAGCCTGGGAAAGTGCCTTTTTGCTCCGAGAAGACTGGTGTGCACAGCATTATGTTGACTATCTAGGTCCACATCAATTAGATTACTCAAGTCTGAGCTGAAATGGATTCACTCCTGGCAGCAAATTCTCATGTTTCATACCTCTCCTGTAGGAAGCAGGATGGGCTTCGGACTGTGGCATTCTTTCGTTTCATTGGATGGCTCAACAAGTAATGCGTCACGAAGTGCATCCCACAATGAATTGCCTTCTGTTGTGCCTGCCAACAAATATGTAAGATAGCTTAAGAGGTGTTTATTAGATTTTTGAAGGCAAAAAGCTGGAGCTAAAGAGAGAGGATGTTGCTTTGAACATTATATTCTGCATGAGCCATACTATTTCCATACTATTTTAAGAGCATTAGAGTGTTTTCTGTTGATTGGTTTTTGCCTGACATTTCCACCTTCCTTTCCACTGGTTCCAACCGAGCATCTCAAAAAGTAGGTAGCTAAGGGTATAAGGCTGGTCACTGTGAGACCAGTCTTGGACTAAATGGGCCAGAGGGTTCTTGCCATGTTCTCATGTTGTTACTCATGGAAGCTCATGCTATTTTGTTATAAAAAGCTCATTAAATGTTAGTCTCATGCTGCTGCTGAACACATTTTTCTTCAGCAGGTAACCTGTTAATATTTTACTTATTTTTGAAATAATATATATGTTGAGAATGAATGCCTAGCTTTAGTTCTAATATAAAAACCTATTATGTGCATTTAAAAAATACACGCACAGTATTTTCAAAAGAAGCCTGATGGATATGTAGTTTCGATTCCATTACCTTGAAAAAAACAAATAGCTTAGGCTCCTCCCAAAACATTATCACTAATTCATATTGCTGTCAAGTATGACTTAAGGTAAAGGTAAAGGGACCCCTGACCATTAGGTCCAGTCGTGGCCGACTCTGGGGTTGTGGCGCTCATCTTGCTTTATTGGCCGAGGGAGCCGGCATACAGCTTCCGGGTCATATGGCCAGCATGACTAAGCCGCTTCTGGCGAACCAGAGCAGCACACGGAAACGCCATTTACCTTCCCGCTGGAATGGTACCTATTTATCTACTTGCACTTTGACATGCTTTCAAACTGCTAGGTTGGCAGGAGCAGGGACCGAGCAACAGGAGCTCACCCCGTCACGGGGATTTGAACCGCCAACCTTCTGATTGGCAAGTCCTAGGCTCTGTGGTTTAACCCACAGCGCCACCCACGTCCCCAACCTATAAAAAGCTGCTAATTACAGCTACCCATCATTTAAAGAGTTTGAGATAATTAATCAACCGACTGAACATTAATATAGAGAAAAACATTTATGTAGAAATGAGAGATCAAAGAAAGATTCCTTACCACATTTTAATGGCCGCTGCCCTACTTTTAATAGTGGTCATGATTTTCACTGCAGAAGGCTGTGCGATTTCATAACCCTTTGAGCTAAGCTGACTAACAAACATTGCCTGCAGCAGTGGGAACTGCTGTCCACAACATGGCTTATCTCACAGTAGTCTACATAAGGGTCTGAGGATGCAAATCATGTGTGAGGATTGGCTGTACACTCTCATGAGCCTATCGTTTAAGAAGGTAACAGCCTTTACATACAATAAACATACATACAGGGAATGAACTCCCACAAAATCTCTTATTGTTCACAACAGAGGGAGTTAAAGCTAAGGAAGGCCAATTCAACTTTTTGATATTGATTAATCATTTGGGTAGGGACACGGGTGGTGCTGTGGTCTAAACCACTGAGCCTCTTGGGCTTGCCGATCAGAAGGTCGCCGTTTGAATCCCCACGATAGGGTGAGCTCCTGTTGCTTGGTCCCAGCTCCTGCCAACCTAGAAGTTTCGAAAGCATGCCAAAAAATGCAAGTAGATAAATAGGTACAGCTCTGGCGGAAATGGTGTTTCCATGTGCTGCTCTGGTTTTGCCAGAAACAGCTTAGTCATGCTGGCCACATGACCCGGAAAAACTGTCTGAGGACAAACTCCCTCGGCCTGTAAAGCGAGATGAGCACCGCAACCCCAGAGTCATCTGTGACTGGACTTAACTGTCAGGGGTCCATTACCTTTTTAATCATTTGGGTAAAATCAAACTAAGGGTGTTTAAGGCCTAGCTGGTGTGCACAAGAGAGGGACACCTGAAGTTAGGAGCCATCTTGGGGTGGGCCACCTGAGGGGTGAATTTTAGGCCAGTGGTGAAATCAGATCAGATTAGAAGATATCCGACCCTTCCAAATCAACACTAGCTGATTTCAAGGTCCATACTGATCACAAAATGTTATACAATCAATAACAATAATTAGCAAACATTTTTTTAAAGAATAATTTTGTATTAACCGACCAATCACATCAAATCAAACCAAATTACATAAATTCCAAATTACAGAGCCGAATTTTAAATTTTTGTTGGGGGTACCCATATTTCAAGTTCCGAAGGGATCCAATCAACTTCTTGCTTCTTACTGCTGTTTTAATGTCCACAAATCTAACCTTATGATGTTCACAGTACTATCCAGTCCTTTCTTATTATTTTTCCACATATCTTGTTGTTATTTTCATATATTTTTCCTTTCTCTTTGTGACCTCTGATGGTATCCGCAAGCTGGTTAGAACAGTTTGTAATCCTGCATGGATATTTTTATTTATTTATCCAGTAGCCATATCCAGACGTTTTCCACATAACATCATTTCTATACATCAAAACAGTCTTAGCGTCATTAATCTTCACCAATCTGCCTCCTTTCTCAAAACCTCTGAGGAGATTCACTAGGAATGCAGTCTGAAAACAAATCCATTCTTCCTCCCGGCTGTAAATCCTTTGGCAAGATGGCGACTCCGAATTAATTGCTGCGCCATTCCCAAAAGCTCTTATTGCTTCTCGGTATCCATAAAGCATACTTTTGGTTAAAGTTTATGTCAGGGAACTGACATCGGAGCTAGAGGTGGAGGGAAGGCTCTCTAATGATGCTGGAGAAGGACCCAGCAGGGAGAGAGGCAGCTCAGCAGATGGGGAAGCAATTCAGTGCAACACCAGGAATAAGGAGGGGCAGATGGGGGAATCTTCGAGAAGGCTCCCAGACTCTTCACCGGACACCAGCGGGAGAGCACGGGTCCTCCGCTACCCACGCCCTCCCTGCGCAGAAGACTTCCGCGCAGAGAAAGTAGGAGGAGACTGGGTGTCAAACAACTTTTATGTTGGAAAAGGTTTAAGAAACGCCCACTGATGGATTCTGCTAGTGACTGAGGCAGCCACGAATTGAAGGGTTGTCCAGGCAGAAAGGTTTAACAAGGCAACATAGCCAGGAGAGGCGACAACTTACGCACAAGAAACCCCATACCATTATAGTTTATCTCCACACAGACCTTAATCATCCTGCTTGGGTCAGTTCAACCGACGATTCTAATGAGGAGGGGTTCTTGTAAATCACATAGAAGGAAAGTAAAAAGGTTTCCCCCCATTCAGCCCCATTGTCAACATACCCCGCCTTTAGTGTATCTTCATCGTAAAATATTCCTGTTTCTCCAGCCCGTCGTCTTCTTTCGTAGAGGTCACTTAAATCAGCAGATTTCACTCCCCTTCTTCACTTGAAATATGTGCATTTGCTTCTTTTGTAATTAATTATTCCAAATTGCTGCAACTAGTGCACGATCAGAGACAGCGTCCAGGAGAGCCGATGTCCACACAGGGGCATTCTGCCTAGGGCCCTCACCCCTTTCTTTCGAATTAGGGGGTGATTTATGGGCACAGCAAGCAAGGGCAGTGTTCCCCATTTCCTTGGGGCAACAAGGGAGGCTGCCTACTCCCATAACAGCCTCATAATTACCCCGTGTGGGTCGGAGAGATGGTATTGTCGGCCATCTTCCAATGCGCCCCCTAGTGGCCCCCCAATAATTAGCAAACATATACAAACAACTTACAACTTGCGTGGGTATTAGTTTCCAGGGACTGTACACAAAGGGAAAAATAGTGCATAGCCTGAACTTACCATGTGTGATCATCCCTCTCTCCGGAACTCAACATGCCAGGCATGCAAAGCTGTAATCGCGCAAGTTAAAAGTGTGCAAGTTGCAAGTCAACTGTAAGGTTTATCTCCACTTGCCTTGAGTGAAATTCAGGATGCCTGGTCCATCTACAGTACCAGCAGCAAAGCTGTACCCCATAGCAGGTTTACATGTTTTTCCCTTGAGAAAAGCATAATGAAAAAGTTAAGATGCGCTTTGTAAGTGCCTCTGTATTGTTGTTTATTTGCCGACTTTCTATCTAGCAACAGACTTCCAAGGTGGCTGCTGATACTTTACCGAGTGAGTAGCATTGAGCTGCACAGTGAAGTTAGCCATGTCCACCCACTCGTGACTCGATCTGATGGGGCCACTTATCTCTTCGGAGGCCTTCATAGACAGTTCCTGAAATACAAATGGCAGTCATGGGAAAACCCACCCTAATCTGCATGCTTATATTTCCAGAGGCTCTGTCCCACCAACTTTCCCTACACATAGGAAGGCTGGAGGTCCTATCGCATAGCCTCCCCCTCCTTGCTTTGCTATTTGCTCCTGAGATGGAGTGAGTCTCAGCCATGTCAACAGAGTTGGTACCTGAGGGGGTGAGAAGTGGAGGCAGTGGTGCCCTTCCAGAGGCAGTGACAGGGCACTTGGGATGGGGCAAGGTTGGGTGAGCTCTGGGGTGGCAGCAGTGGGTGCACTTTTGGGAACACTGCACCTGCCCCAGACATTTGCTGATTTCACTGCAACCCAGCACTGTCCCGACAAGTGCAGTGCTATCGTGTACAGAAGGATGCCATCATCTCTGCCCCACTCCCAAGAGTCATCTCTGCACGCTATATTAGCCTTGGGTGAATTGTCATTACTGGCGGTCCTTTTTCTGTTCTATTGTTCTCTCTCATGCAGCCGATTTAATCTTCTCTGCTAGTTAGGAGGGGGTAATACTGGAAGAGAAGAAAGCCAGAACAACGATCAACTACTCTATGGAATAGAACTGCTTCTTCTGAGGACAAGAATGATCTATATCCTTCCTGGGTATCTGAACTGAGTCTTAATAGGTCATGGATATTTGCCTTTTTTAAAAAAACAACAACAAAACAACACACCACCACCCCCTACTAGAATGGTAGGAACTGTTTATGGCACAGCTAGTTTTGTGCACAATAGTGATATTTATTCGTACTCTATTGAATAGGAGTCAGGCTGGTATTACCAACAATATTTCAGAGGAAGAAATTCACAGCAAACTATTCAGTCATCACTATTCAGTAGCGCTTCCTGGGTTTGAACTAGTTACATACCATCAGCCTTACCTGTCAGATAAGGTGCCTATCAATATGAAGTAAGATAAGAATGTATTGTGACTCTCCCTATGTCCTTGGAATGGACTGGAAAAAGAACTCTGAAGCGAGATGGGTGCCACACCCCATAGCTGCCTTTGACTGGACCTAACCGTCCAGGGGTCCTTTACCTTTACCTACCTATTTCCAGCTGGAAGAAATGGTCAAAGGCATTTTCAAAGACTTACAGATGAAAACTTAATTGTCAGAAGAATGCTTGTTTTTAAAACACAAAGGCATCCTAGAATTTCAACCCATCGAAGCTTACCTTCGCTTTCAAGTAGATGTTTCTGCCAATTATTTTGGCGCTCTCAAACATATCTTTGCCAGGACCTGAAGCTATGCACTTTGTGGCCTACCATTGGAAAGGAAAAATAAAAGGGGAAAGGCACAAACTGTTAGTATATAGTTTTATACTATAGTATACAGAGGCAAAAACCGTTGTAGCAGTTTTATCAAAGAGGGCAGCTCTTATATGTATTTCCATCGTAATTCCATGAACCTGCACTGTCAGAAAACTTATTTATATTACTCCGCTATTATGGGACTCCTACATAGCTAGGAAAATATATGAATGCTTGCTAGATACAGAACAGGCACCTGTGCATGTAGTTTTCCTTGTTTAAATTCAGGCATTGAAGGGGAGGGTTCCTTATCAGAAAGAGGGGAGGCTTATCTCTTTTCTCCCCAGTGTGATCAGAAGGAATTGTCTCCCCACTTATCTCTTATCCCAATAGTACATCCCTCCCTGTGATCTTTGCTCCTGCAGCTCAGTTCCTATGCTCTACTCTAGGTGCACACAATTGAGACAAACACACCAGTTGCTTCTCTAGTAACTCTCTGCCTCTCCTCGCCTTCCTCTTGTTGATAAAACCATTGATTTGGCACAAGTTAAAACCAATTAAAACTCAATTAAAATCATGTGATCAGCAGAGCTCCGGAGCCAGCTTTCTGACCTGACGCCATCTTAACCAGAGTCCCTTCCTCTTGTTGATTTTCTCTCAGTTGATTTTTGGATTGTAAGCACCCTGAGGCAGGAACGTGGCCTCTGGTGCTCTGTAAAGCACCGCACATATTTATTTATGGTAAATAAATAAATATTTCCCTTTCACTCATCTTGTAGGGAAGATAGAAAGATGTCCTGAATAGAATTCTAACACTGCCACAGGCCACTCTGGGGGCGCCAGGGAGGATGCTGTTTCTCCACTACTGTGGAATGGATTTCATTTGTCGTCTTTGCAACCCCCCACCCCCACCCCAAAATGAGATCAAACCCACTATTTGATCTCATATGTCCCTTTCCTTGTTTGCCAGTCTGGCATCTCATTGTGAGTTTCGAGGAAAGGCACATGCAAATAACAGAAGGAGGATTGGCACTGAATGGGAACGGGGAAATAGCATTTGCATCAGCCGCACACCATGCCTTTAAACTGAACTGTAACAAAAACCTCAACAGCAGCTACAGAAGACTGGGTTATTGTGGATCATTGTCCTGGTTTGAGAGATGCTCAGGATGACTCCCCAAGTTCATGAAATTGGTTGCTATAAACGTTGGCTGCATTTCACCTAGGTTCTGGCCAAATTCGCAGGCTGAGCTCAAGCCATTTGGTTGTGCCATCAGGATTGCTACTGGCCTAATTCATTATGTCAGCTAGAATGGTGCTGAATGAAGCACCATTTCTAAACAATTCTAAACTCTTTCTGTGGGTAAAGATGTAATTAGCCAGTGGCATTTAACTTGGGCAGCAGTAGTGTAATTTTGTATTTAATGAGTATCTGAAACACCTCTTGGGATAATTTATGTACAAAGTATGCTGAAACAGAAAGACCGAGACATTTATAGATGGCTGAGTATGTAGGAGTTGTGGTTTTGCTAAACCTGCTTATTGAGATTGGTTTTACAGGGTGTGAGGGAAGCACTGGGAACCCTATAATTGAAACTGGAGAGGAGACAAAGCCAATCTAGACATAGATTGATTTTAGCAATTGGTTTTAAGGAGCACTTTATCCTGTGCTATGTGAGCCACTCAAAGGTTTTTGTTGATTAGGCAATATTTAAACCTTGTTAAATAAATCAAGATAAAATGATACCTACCCCACCTCCTGGGCAGTAATTGTTGAAGTTCTCACACGACTCTCCCGTGTTAATGCAATGTGGACCTTTTGTGTTCGGAGACACATCTCCCAGGTTAGATGATGCAAAACCTGCTACATACGGCCCCTGCAAGGGGAGGAATGGTCTCATTGGTGATGCCATCCAAAATATTGCTGCAAAACGTCTGCCACATATTCATTTTTGTGCCTCACGGGAAAATGTTTGTAGATGCAAGAATGTGAAACCAGTTAATGCTCACTAGATAGCATGCATCACCTAGATTCTCCCATCCACCTCAGTTAAGTCATATGTGGCATGATATAATGGAAGTAAATGGTCCCTTATCACAGTGGAGCCCAACATCTCTGCTATCTTTGTTGTTTCCCTTCATTTCATGCCCCTCAACTTTGTGTGATGTAATGTTTATACACTGAGCACCTGTATAGGTAGATATTTCCCTTACAAGGTGAGAAACTATGTGGCAGGAGGGGGAGTCGGGCTTCTTATGCTGTTGTGTGAAAGTGGTATGACTGTCCTTTTCCGCTGTGCTGAGCAGTGGCGTAGCATGGGGGGGTGCAGGGGGGCCCGGCCGCACCGGGCGCAACATCTGGGGGTTAGGGTTAGGGGGCGCAAATCCACGGTTTAGGGGGCGCAAATTACTTGCCTTGCCCCGGGTGCTGACAACCCACGCTACGCCACTGGTGCTGAGGAGCTGCTATGGAGCTCCACCTGCCTTTCCCATTAGACCCCCTTTTTAGCAGATTGTGCTCTTTTTTATGAGCACCCTAATCTCCAAGCACTGAGAAGTTACAGGGTTTGCAGTGTGTACTTCAGGTTTGCTTTCCTTCAAAGGAAGGCCACTAGAGACTGTAGTATCTTTGCAATATATAACATAACACAACAACAGCCTGCTGGAGCAAGCCAATCAGGGCAGATCTACTGGGAAACTAATGAACCTTAAGCTTCAAGGCCTCTAATCCTTGAGGGACTCCAGAAGCGACTTTAGTCCACACTGCTTAAAAATTGTGGGTCTAGTAGACCCAATTTGAGTCACATGACTCCAGTTGGTTACTTTTTTGTTGTATATATTTCAACAACCCCAAAGTTTGAGAGTCGGTAATACAGATGTTGTAAAGGTGTGGTGATCTGTTGCGGAACAACCCCACTGAAGAAGATAATAATGGTTACCCAGACCTTGTTGCTGGTTGCCAATTATTGCCAAGTATACAATTATTGAAAGCCACTGTAAAACATGGAGGTAAAAATTAAGGGCATCATCCAATTAAGTGCTGGTACATCATATTGGTTTCAGCTAGAGAGTGAATAATTTCCTGCCTTCCATATAGAGAAGCGGTATCTAAAACTGGCTGGATTGTGACTAATATTTTACAAGAATTTGGGCATAATTTCTGAACTAGAATTCTGTGCTGGATTGAGCAGGTGGAATTAGAAAGGGGAGATTACAGCTGGAAAAAGGTGATATCCACTACTGTTTTTTAAAAGTTCCTTTTCAACTTCTCCATGCTAAGATTAAAAATAAAATACTAAAAATAAATTATACACTATAGAACTAAAAAAATACTTAAAAAACAAAACAAAAGTAGTATGAAAACTGACAATTGGGAAACAGTCTATGAGAGTTCCAGTTGGAGAACAGCCTCTATCAAAGGTGTTATGGACTTTAAGATGATCGAACTCAGGATGAAAGGGAGAAACGTGCTAAGAGGAAGTCACATTTGGCAAACCCTCACCATGATCAGCTCCCACCTGGAAACCTATGTCCTCACTGTAGAAGGACATGTGGATCCAAAATTGGCCTCCACAGTCACTTACAGACT
Organism: Podarcis vaucheri; assembly: GCF_965113315.1. Lineage (NCBI taxonomy): Eukaryota > Metazoa > Chordata > Lepidosauria > Squamata > Lacertidae > Podarcis > Podarcis vaucheri. The sequence continues at coordinate 66,913,790 of NC_138763.1, forward strand.
CACTGTTAAGATCGTGATCATGGGAGACAATCTTACTCAGCTATAAGTGATCGCCAAAGAAGAAAGAAGATATCACTGGCTGATAAACCAGTGATGCTGACTGATCACAGTAGCCTGAACATTGGAAAGTCTTGATAAGGTATTGCATTGGTAAAATCCTAATTTATTTTGGGAGCACAGTAAACGGTTCCTACCTTTCCTTGAAAATATCCTACGTTTTTCTCTTCTTCAAGGAGATGAACTGCATAACCAACGTTGTCACTACATGTAAGACGGTTGGTGTTGTTCATACTGACAGGGTGAATTGGAAACCACCTAAGAAAAATTAATAAGAATTTTAAAAATTTGAAAAATAATCGGGGGGGGGGGGGGCGCTAGGGGTGCCTTGGAAGATGGCCGACAATACCATCTCGCCAGCTCACACGAGGTAATTAAGGGGCTGAGATGGGAGTAAATAAGCCTCCCAAATTCTTCCCGGTGGAAGGGAAGATGCAGCCTCGTCCGTGGTTGCCCATAAATCACCCCCGAGTGCAAAAGAAGGAGTGAGTGAGTTCGGATCTCCCGGACGCTGTCTCTGAGAGTGACTCTAGTTGCATTTCTTAAGATGAAAAATTGGAAATAAGAATTATTGCACATGCTTCGAGCGAAAAAAGGGCATGTTAGCTGCTAATTAAGCCTGCCACTGAGAAGTTAAGAGTGATGGAATGGAGATAACATTAAAGAATAACATCTATGCCAGTATGTTGAAACGGAACGGAAAGGGGGGGGGACTTTTTCTTTTTTTATTATGATATTACCTAACAACTCCCCCCCCCGAAGAACCGTCATACAACCTATAGCAAGTGAGATTGGAAAATAAACTGTGTGAAAATAAAAATATCAACTAAAGCCTTTGTTTTTTTAAATATCTGGAAAGAAAATAAAAGGCTCTCTTGTGATGCAGTTTTTAATCGGGATCCGCCATTATGAGACAGACTATGTTGCGAGATTAATAGTCAAAGGGGGAGGCGAGCCATTACTCTGTTATCATGTTTGTATTCTAAGTTCGACTTGGCAAATCTTCTCTGGAAAGACTAATTTATGGTGCAACCTGTGTGGGAAAATTAATGAGCAAAGGTCTAGATTGTATTTCATCGGAACTGAGAAAAATGGTGTTTGCCGCCCGAGGAGGACTTTTGGATCAGCGTGTGAAGATTTATTGCAAACAAAAGGCTTACCAGCTTTTTAAAAAAGGGAGAGCCTTACAAAGTTCACACAGAAGTATAATATTGCTTACTTTAACTCACCTGTGGAAATAACTCAGAGGCTATTAAGAAGAAAAAGGATAACAACAAGAAGATTGAAAGATCGGACGGGTGAATACTAAAAGCAGCAGAAATATGAGATGATTGGACCCTTACTGAACTCGAAGCATGGGAACCCCCAACAAAAAATTATAATTTGGCAAAATATTTGGACTTTATGATATGTATTGGTATAATTTGGCATAATTAATGTGATATGATTGGTTTGTTAAATGGAACTTAATAAAAATTATTTTTTAAAAAATTTAAAAATATTCACTAATGCAGCCTTTTTAGATAATTTGTGTATATCACATAAAAGATACACACACACACACACACACACACACACACACACACACACATATATATGTATGTGTGTGTGTGTGTGTGTATATATATATATATATATATATATATATATATATATATATATATGCAGGTTTTGGTGTCTTCGGGTGTCTTCCCGTGTAAGAGTCGGGGTGTCTGTGCGACGTTTCGACGAGGTCTCACTCGTCATCTTCAGGCTGGTGCTTTCGGCTTCTTGTTACTGGAACAGAGCAGAGTCTGGTGTTTGAGTTCCTATAAATACTGTTGAGGGGTGTGGTGTATAGCCTCCAACGTTCTGGGCAGAGAGGAAGTTCCTAGATTAGTGTGCCTTTTCTTCTTTTGTTCCTTAATTACTTGAGGGATATCTTGGGTGATTTCATGAGTGATATTCTGAATACCACTGGGTGGGTCATTAAGTGTAGATTAGTTGCTAAAGCTTTCGTGTCTTGACCTCTTGAGCTTGTGAAGAGTTTTTCTGAGAAGATGGCTGTGCTGCATTTAGTTGTGCTCTGGCTTGGCTTCGTGTATAGGGGCGAGCTGTGGTTTTGTGCCTTGTGCCAGCCAGATCTGTGTAGGGATTGCAGGGGGGTGCAGCATCCGGAGGTGCCACTATAGTTTGGCTACTGGATGGAGTCTGTAATATGTCTGTGGAGAGGGTCTGGGTTTGGGTCTGGTGTGGTTGATTGGTGACGGCGTTCTGTGTGCCTCTGGTTCTGGTGTCGGTTTTTGTGGGGAGGGCTAATTTCCAGATGTCTGGCAGGCGGGACGTGTCGTCACGCTTGTTCATGTTGTGAGGGTGTTTCTCTATCTCGATGGCTTCCATGATTATTCTCTTGTGGTGATGTTCCATGTTAAAGAGCAATTTGGAATCTGCAAAATTAATTTCGTGTCCTGTTTCTTTCATGTGTTGGAAAAGAGAGGAAGTTTTTTCTTCTTTTTTGACGGCATTCTTGTGTTCTGCGATACGTGCATTTATTCGTCTGTTTGTTTGTCCAATGTACGTGGCTGGGCAGACTTTGCAGGGTATTTCATAGACCCCTTGGTTTTCCAGCTGGATTTTGTCTTTTGGGTTTCTGAGGATATTGGCTATTTTTTGGTTGGTGCAGAAGGCTGTTTTGATATTGTGTTTATGGAGGATTATGCTGATTTTGTTTGTAGTGCCCTTGATATAAGGAAGGAGGGCCATGCCATTGTTTTCTTCTGTGTCTTGGTTTTTGGGGGGTGTTTCTTTTTGGATTAGCTTCGTAACCCTGTTTTTCTGGTATCCATTGGCGATTAACACATTTGAGAGATTCTGTAACTCAGTTGTCAAGTGGTCTTTGTCAGCCAGGCGTTTGGTTCTGGAGATGAGAGTCTTGGCTACGGAGTTTATTTGTGCAGGGTGGTGGTGTGATTGTGCATGTAAGTAGCGGTTGGTGTGTGTTTTTTTCCGGTAGATAGTGTGTCCTAGGGAGCCATCAGGTTTTTTGTAGATTAGGACGTCAAGAAAGGGGAGTTGGTTGTTGTCTTCTATTTCCATAGTGAATTGTATTTTGGGGTGTAGGCTGTTGAGATGTGTGAGGAAGCTATCTAGTTTTTCTTTCCCGTGTGGCCAAATTACAAAGGTGTCGTCAACATATCTGAGCCAAAGTTTGGGTTTGTGTTCTGACTTGTCTAAAGCATTGGTTTCAAAGTGTTCCATGTACAAATTTGCGATGACCGGTGAGAGGGGTGATCCCATAGGTGCTCCTTCTATCTGTTTGTATCTTTGTCCATTGTGGATGAAGTACGTGTTGGTTAGGCAGTGGTTGGTCAGGTCCAGGATGTATTTGGGGGGGGGGTTGTATTTGTTTTGAATGGCTGTCAAGGCTTCATTAATGGGCACTTGAGTGAAGAGAGATACAACATCGAAGCTCACAAGTAGGTCATCGGGATGTAGGTATTGCTTCTTTATTGTTTCTATGAACTGGAAGGAGTTAGTAACGTGTGAAGCGATGGATTCTGCATAGGGCTGAAGTTGCTTAGCGAGAAATTTAGCGAGATTTTGTAGAGGTGAGCCTATGGAGCTGACTATTGGTCTGAGTGGTGTTCCTTCTTTGTGTATCTTGGGGAGACCGTAGAGTTTGGGGCATCTGGATGATTTTTCTCTGGGGATGATTCTTAGCTGGATTTCTTCACTGATAGGAGAGGCTTTTATTTTGGATTTGGTGGTTTTTTCCAGATAGGTGGTGGGATCTGTTTTTATAGGTTGGTAGGTAGGGTCTTGGAGTAGATTTGATAGTTTTGCTTGGTAGTCCGATGTGTTCATCACAACAGTGGCGTTGCCTTTGTCTGCTGGGAGAATGATTATGTTGTTGTCTTTCCTCAGGTTGGTGAGTGCTTTCTGTTCTTCTTTGTGTAAATTGCTTCTGGGTGGTTTGCTGGAGCAGAGGATGTTGGTGACTTCAAGTCTGATTTTATTGGCTTCATCTGGGTCGATTTTGGTCAGGCTAGCTTCGACTCCGCATATGATGTTTTCCGTGGGGATGCGTCTCGGGGCGACTGCAAAGTTGAAACCTTTGGAGAGTACTTTGGTTTCAGTTGGGGTGAGGATCCTGTTTGATATGTTATGTACTGTTTGTTTCATGGGTTGTTGTGGAGGGTGGCTGGGCTTCTGGCGTTTCTCTAGTTTGTAGAGTTTGTTGGTGTGTCTGTCTGTCTTATGTGAGGTCTCAGTTTCAGCTCTCCAGACGGCTAGTTGTTTGCATTTGTCCCAGAGTGCAGGGTGGATTTTGTTACATAGTTTGAGGTGAAGAGTGAGCAGATCTTTGTTGGTTTGGTTTAGTAGGTATCTTTTCTTATGTATTTCGTTTCTGATTAGGGATAGTTCAGTTCGTTTCAGGATCCTTTCGGTAGCTGGGGTTTTAGAGTGGAATTTAAGTTGGAAGCATGTGGGAGTTAAGTTGTTGTCTCGGCAGTTGCGTAGGAACAGGAGATCACATAAGATGGTGGCTCTTCGGATTTCTAGTTTCTCGTAGGTTCTTGTCAGCTGGAAGGTTTCCTCCCCGTAGAGGTGAGATATTTGCTTTCGTAGATTTTCACGGGTACAGGAATGCAGGTTTTGGTGTCTTCGGGTGTCTTCCCGTGTAAGAGTCGGGGTGTCTGTGCGACGTTTCGACGAGGTCTCACTCATCATCTTCAGGCTGGTGCTTTCGGCTTCTTGTTACTGGAACAGAGCAGAGTCTGGTGTTTGAGTTCCTATAAATACTGTTGAGGGGTGTGGTGTATAGCCTCCAACGTTCTGGGCAGAGAGGAAGTTCCTAGATTAGTGTGCCTTTTCTTCTTTTGTTCCTTAATTACTTGAGGGATATCTTGGGTGATTTCATGAGTGAGACCTCGTCGAAACGTCGCACAGACACCCCGACTCTTACACGGGAAGACACCCGAAGACACCAAAACCTGCATTCCTGTACCCGTGAAAATCTACGAAAGCAAATATCTCACCTCTACGGGGAGGAAACCTTCCAGCTGACAAGAACCTACGAGAAACTAGAAATCCGAAGAGCCACCATCTTATGTGATCTCCTGTTCCTACGCAACTGCCGAGACAACAACTTAACTCCCACATGCTTCCAACTTAAATTCCACTCTAAAACCCCAGCTACCGAAAGGATCCTGAAACGAACTGAACTATCCCTAATCAGAAACGAAATACATAAGAAAAGATACCTACTAAACCAAACCAACAAAGATCTGCTCACTCTTCACCTCAAACTATGTAACAAAATCCACCCTGCACTCTGGGACAAATGCAAACAACTAGCCGTCTGGAGAGCTGAAACTGAGACCTCACATAAGACAGACAGACACACCAACAAACTCTACAAACTAGAGAAACGCCAGAAGCCCAGCCACCCTCCACAACAACCCATGAAACAAACAGTACATAACATATCAGACAGGATCCTCACCCCAACTGAAACCAAAGTACTCTCCAAAGGTTTCAACTTTGCAGTCGCCCCGAGACGCATCCCCACGGAAAACATCATATGCGGAGTCGAAGCTAGCCTGACCAAAATCGACCCAGATGAAGCCAATAAAATCAGACTTGAAGTCACCAACATCCTCTGCTCCAGCAAACCACCCAGAAGCAATTTACACAAAGAAGAACAGAAAGCACTCACCAACCTGAGGAAAGACAACAACATAATCATTCTCCCAGCAGACAAAGGCAACGCCACTGTTGTGATGAACACATCGGACTACCAAGCAAAACTATCAAATCTACTCCAAGACCCTACCTACCAACCTATAAAAACAGATCCCACCACCTATCTGGAAAAAACCACCAAATCCAAAATAAAAGCCTCTCCTATCAGTGAAGAAATCCAGCTAAGAATCATCCCCAGAGAAAAATCATCCAGATGCCCCAAACTCTACGGTCTCCCCAAGATACACAAAGAAGGAACACCACTCAGACCAATAGTCAGCTCCATAGGCTCACCTCTACAAAATCTCGCTAAATTTCTCGCTAAGCAACTTCAGCCCTATGCAGAATCCATCACTTCACACGTTACTAACTCCTTCCAGTTCATAGAAACAATAAAGAAGCAATACCTACATCCCGATGACCTACTTGTGAGCTTCGATGTTGTATCTCTCTTCACTCAAGTGCCCATTAATGAAGCCTTGACAGCCATTCAAAACAAATACAACCCCCCCAAATACATCCTGGACCTGACCAACCACTGCCTAACCAACACGTACTTCATCCACAATGGACAAAGATACAAACAGATAGAAGGAGCACCTATGGGATCACCCCTCTCACCGGTCATCGCAAATTTGTACATGGAACACTTTGAAACCAATGCTTTAGACAAGTCAGAACACAAACCCAAACTTTGGCTCAGATATGTTGACGACACCTTTGTAATTTGGCCACACGGGAAAGAAAAACTAGATAGCTTCCTCACACATCTCAACAGCCTACACCCCAAAATACAATTCACTATGGAAATAGAAGACAACAACCAACTCCCCTTTCTTGACGTCCTAATCTACAAAAAACCTGATGGCTCCCTAGGACACACTATCTACCGGAAAAAAACACACACCAACCGCTACTTACATGCACAATCACACCACCACCCTGCACAAATAAACTCCGTAGCCAAGACTCTCATCTCCAGAACCAAACGCCTGGCTGACAAAGACCACTTGACAACTGAGTTACAGAATCTCTCAAATGTGTTAATCGCCAATGGATACCAGAAAAACAGGGTTACGAAGCTAATCCAAAAAGAAACACCCCCCAAAAACCAAGACACAGAAGAAAACAATGGTATGGCCCTCCTTCCTTATATCAAGGGCACTACAGACAAAATTAGCAAAATCCTCCATAAACACAATATCAAAACAGCCTTCTGCACCAACCAAAAAATAGCCAATATCCTCAGAAACCCAAAAGACAAAATCCAGCTGGAAAACCAAGGGGTCTATGAAATACCCTGCAAAGTCTGCCCAGCCACGTACATTGGACAAACAAACAGACGAATAAATGCACGTATCGCAGAACACAAGAATGCCGTCAAAAAAGAAGAAAAAACTTCCTCTCTTTTCCAACACATGAAAGAAACAGGACACGAAATTAATTTTGCAGATTCCAAATTGCTCTTTAACATGGAACATCACCACAAGAGAATAATCATGGAAGCCATCGAGATAGAGAAACACCCTCACAACATGAACAAGCGTGACGACACGTCCCGCCTGCCAGACATCTGGAAATTAGCCCTCCCCACAAAAACCGACACCAGAACCAGAGGCACACAGAACGCCGTCACCAATCAACCACACCAGACCCAAACCCAGACCCTCTCCACAGACATATTACAGACTCCATCCAGTAGCCAAACTATAGTGGCACCTCCGGATGCTGCACCCCCCTGCAATCCCTACACAGATCTGGCTGGCACAAGGCACAAAACCACAGCTCGCCCCTATACACGAAGCCAAGCCAGAGCACAACTGAATGCAGCACAGCCATCTTCTCAGAAAAACTCTTCACAAGCTCAAGAGGTCAAGACACGAAAGCTTTAGCAACTAATCTACACTTAATGACCCACCCAGTGGTATTCAGAATATCACTCATGAAATCACCCAAGATATCCCTCAAGTAATTAAGGAACAAAAGAAGAAAAGGCACACTAATCTAGGAACTTCCTCTCTGCCCAGAACGTTGGAGGCTATACACCACACCCCTCAACAGTATTTATAGGAACTCAAACACCAGACTCTGCTCTGTTCCAGTAACAAGAAGCCGAAAGCACCAGCCTGAAGATGACGAGTGAGACCTCGTCGAAACGTCGCACAGACACCCCGACTCTTACACGGGAAGACACCCGAAGACACCAAAACCTGCATTCCTGTACCCGTGAAAATCTACGAAAGCAAATATCTCACCTCTACGGGGAGGAAACCTTCCAGCTGACAAGAACCTACGAGAAACTAGAAATCCGAAGAGCCACCATCTTATGTGATCTCCTGTTCCTACGCAACTGCCGAGACAACAACTTAACTCCCACATGCTTCCAACTTAAATTCCACTCTAAAACCCCAGCTACCGAAAGGATCCTGAAACGAACTGAACTATCCCTAATCAGAAACGAAATACATAAGAAAAGATACCTACTAAACCAAACCAACAAAGATCTGCTCACTCTTCACCTCAAACTATGTAACAAAATCCACCCTGCACTCTGGGACAAATGCAAACAACTAGCCGTCTGGAGAGCTGAAACTGAGACCTCACATAAGACAGACAGACACACCAACAAACTCTACAAACTAGAGAAACGCCAGAAGCCCAGCCACCCTCCACAACAACCCATGAAACAAACAGTACATAACATATCAGACAGGATCCTCACCCCAACTGAAACCAAAGTACTCTCCAAAGGTTTCAACTTTGCAGTCGCCCCGAGACGCATCCCCACGGAAAACATCATATGCGGAGTCGAAGCTAGCCTGACCAAAATCGACCCAGATGAAGCCAATAAAATCAGACTTGAAGTCACCAACATCCTCTGCTCCAGCAAACCACCCAGAAGCAATTTACACAAAGAAGAACAGAAAGCACTCACCAACCTGAGGAAAGACAACAACATAATCATTCTCCCAGCAGACAAAGGCAACGCCACTGTTGTGATGAACACATCGGACTACCAAGCAAAACTATCAAATCTACTCCAAGACCCTACCTACCAACCTATAAAAACAGATCCCACCACCTATCTGGAAAAAACCACCAAATCCAAAATAAAAGCCTCTCCTATCAGTGAAGAAATCCAGCTAAGAATCATCCCCAGAGAAAAATCATCCAGATGCCCCAAACTCTACGGTCTCCCCAAGATACACAAAGAAGGAACACCACTCAGACCAATAGTCAGCTCCATAGGCTCACCTCTACAAAATCTCGCTAAATTTCTCGCTAAGCAACTTCAGCCCTATGCAGAATCCATCGCTTCACACGTTACTAACTCCTTCCAGTTCATAGAAACAATAAAGAAGCAATACCTACATCCCGATGACCTACTTGTGAGCTTCGATGTTGTATCTCTCTTCACTCAAGTGCCCATTAATGAAGCCTTGACAGCCATTCAAAACAAATACAACCCCCCCAAATACATCCTGGACCTGACCAACCACTGCCTAACCAACACGTACTTCATCCACAATGGACAAAGATACAAACAGATAGAAGGAGCACCTATGGGATCACCCCTCTCACCGGTCATCGCAAATTTGTACATGGAACACTTTGAAACCAATGCTTTAGACAAGTCAGAACACAAACCCAAACTTTGGCTCAGATATGTTGACGACACCTTTGTAATTTGGCCACACGGGAAAGAAAAACTAGATAGCTTCCTCACACATCTCAACAGCCTACACCCCAAAATACAATTCACTATGGAAATAGAAGACAACAACCAACTCCCCTTTCTTGACGTCCTAATCTACAAAAAACCTGATGGCTCCCTAGGACACACTATCTACCGGAAAAAAACACACACCAACCGCTACTTACATGCACAATCACACCACCACCCTGCACAAATAAACTCCGTAGCCAAGACTCTCATCTCCAGAACCAAACGCCTGGCTGACAAAGACCACTTGACAACTGAGTTACAGAATCTCTCAAATGTGTTAATCGCCAATGGATACCAGAAAAACAGGGTTACGAAGCTAATCCAAAAAGAAACACCCCCCAAAAACCAAGACACAGAAGAAAACAATGGCATGGCCCTCCTTCCTTATATCAAGGGCACTACAAACAAAATCAGCAAAATCCTCCATAAACACAATATCAAAACAGCCTTCTGCACCAACCAAAAAATAGCCAATATCCTCAGAAACCCAAAAGACAAAATCCAGCTGGAAAACCAAGGGGTCTATGAAATACCCTGCAAAGTCTGCCCAGCCACGTACATTGGACAAACAAACAGACGAATAAATGCACGTATCGCAGAACACAAGAATGCCGTCAAAAAAGAAGAAAAAACTTCCTCTCTTTTCCAACACATGAAAGAAACAGGACACGAAATTAATTTTGCAGATTCCAAATTGCTCTTTAACATGGAACATCACCACAAGAGAATAATCATGGAAGCCATCGAGATAGAGAAACACCCTCACAACATGAACAAGCGTGACGACACGTCCCGCCTGCCAGACATCTGGAAATTAGCCCTCCCCACAAAAACCGACACCAGAACCAGAGGCACACAGAACGCCGTCACCAATCAACCACACCAGACCCAAACCCAGACCCTCTCCACAGACATATTACAGACTCCATCCAGTAGCCAAACTATAGTGGCACCTCCGGATGCTGCACCCCCCTGCAATCCCTACACAGATCTGGCTGGCACAAGGCACAAAACCACAGCTCGCCCCTATACACGAAGCCAAGCCAGAGCACAACTAAATGCAGCACAGCCATCTTCTCAGAAAAACTCTTCACAAGCTCAAGAGGTCAAGACACGAAAGCTTTAGCAACTAATCTACACTTAATGACCCACCCAGTGGTATTCAGAATATCACTCATGAAATCACCCAAGATATCCCTCAAGTAATTAAGGAACAAAAGAAGAAAAGGCACACTAATCTAAGAACTTCCTCTCTGCCCAGAACGTTGGAGGCTATACACCACACCCCTCAACAGTATTTATAGGAACTCAAACACCAGACTCTGCTCTGTTCCAGTAACAAGAAGCCGAAAGCACCAGCCTGAAGATGACGAGTGAGACCTCGTCGAAACGTCGCACAGACACCCCGACTCTTACACGGGAAGACACCCGAAGACACCAAAACCTGCATTCCTGTACCCGTGAAAATCTACGAAAGCAAATATATATTCCAGTAACAAGAAGCCGAAAGCTCCAGCCTGAAGATGACGAGTGAGACCTCGTCGAAACGTCGCACAGACACCCCGACTCTTACACGGGAAGACACCCGAAGACACCAAAACCTGCATATATATATATATATATATATATATATATATATATATATATATGTATATGTATATGTATATGTATAATATATATATATTACACGAAGCAGGAAGCATTCAAAAGTCACCTCATTCTGCCACATGTATAGACCAAGGGCTACTTCACATTTTTATTAATTCATAGAATCTTAGAGTTGGAAGGGACCCCAAAGGTCACCTAGTCCAACCCCCTGCAATGTAGGAATCTCAGCTAAAGCATCCATGACAGACCCAACTTCTGTTTAAAAACTTCCAAGGAAGGAGAGTCCACCACCTCTTGTGGGAGTCTGTTCCACTGCTGAACCGCTCTTGCTGTCAGAATATTTCCCCGAATGTTTAGTTCAAGAGACTCAAAATCTGTATTTCCTTTTTAACCCAGTCTCTCTTAACATCCCTTTTCCATCTAAGCCTACAGCTTGATTTTTCTCTTTATCTATTTGAAATGGTTGCCCTTGTGCTCACAGAACCTATTTGATCAAGTGGGTGCTTCTATCAAAAGATGACTCTTGCCAATTCTCCATGTCCCCTGCAGTGCCCACCCACGCCCAGCACCTTCCTGTTCTTGTGCTGCTCTGGAGCTCTGTTTCCTAGGAAATACTAAGGGGCTGTTGTTGGCATCCATCTCAAGAGACAACGGAGTGCACCTCCAGGGGTGAAGTCAAACCACTGGAGAATCACAGCGCCTGCTGTGGCTGCAGAGACCGGCAACTCATAACTGATTGCCTCCTCTCTTTATTAATAGAGACATCCACTGGATCAAAAGCCCTCCTGTGAGTGTGAGGGTCACCAGCTGGATTCCACTCAATATCACAGGTCTCTTTAAACTCCCCTCTCTGCTAACTTTCTTTAAATTTCCATTGTGTGGTCTCTCTTTTCTCTCTGTTCCACCACACCCACCTGCCAGATCATCCTAATCTTTTAAAAAATTAAAGTGACTGAAAAAAAATCATTCTGATATAGTATTTACCTCCCCTTGATTTTTTTAAATGGAACATTCATAATTCTTACATAAACAGTCCAATGTCTTCGCCGCTGTCAGCAACCATCTTCAGCACCACCATTTCTTGGTCTGTATTTGATGAATACCTGGATAACGTGAGGAAAAGAGATACAGTCGTGCCTCGTGTTACGTCCGCTTCATGTTACATTCTTTCAGGATATGTCCTGCAGCGACCTGGAAAGGGTTACTTCCTGGTTTCGCCACTCGCGCATGCACAGAGAGGAAAAATGACATCACGTGCATGTGTAGAAGAGGCAAATCGCAACCTGTGCATGTGCAGACACACCGCTGCGGGTTGCGTTCTTTTCATGTTGTGAATGGGCCTCCGGAACGGATCCCATTCGCAACCAGAGGTACCACTGTACTCTTCACAATGCAGACTTGGAAACAGATGCAAGTCACAATTGGGGAAATGAAATTCTCCTGCTCTCTCTCTCTCTCTCTCTCTCTAAATTAATGGGAAATCTGCAAGAACCAATGGTGCTGTAATGTAATTTTAGACTCTGGACTGAATAGTCTTACGAAGGTGCCATCTTTAAGGGGGAAAGTGATTAACCAGTCTCGCTTTGAAGGAGTTCTTCTGCTGAGTGAGGCTGTGGACCTCTGCCCCAAAGTTCTGCCCTGATTGCACCACTGTCCAGAGCACTACTGTGCTGTAGTGCACAGGGCTGGCACCAGAAATATGCATCATCCATGCCAGAACCCATGTTCCAGTAACATGCTAACTACCACCCCCTGGAGCCTGCTGTCCCTGACATTTCTCCTTCCTGCTGTTGTTGCCTGTTCACCTGCCGTCTCTAAGGGAGCTGTCAGTCGAAGGCTGCATGCCTTTCCCTCAGGGAGTTCATTCACAGTGGGCACAGAGGCAGAGGCATGTGAATGAACAGTGGCAACAGCACCAGGAAGAGATGCATATGTTATAAATGGAGCACTTGGCACACATGTACAGGATCACTATAATAATAATAATTTATTATTTATACCTCGCCCATCTGGCTGGTTTCCCCACCCACTCTGGGCGGCTTCCAACAAAACACTAAAATACAATAACCTATTAAACGTTAAAAGCTTCCCTAAACAGGGCTGCCTTCAGATGTCTTCTAAAAGTTTGGTAGTTATTTTTCTCTTTGACATCTGGTGGGAGGGCATTCCACCGGGGGGGGGTGCCACTACCAAAAAGGCCCTCCGCCTGCTTTCCTGTAACTTGGCTTCTCACAGTGAGGAAACTGCCAGAAGGCCATCGGTGTTGGACCTCAGTTTCTGGGTAGAACGATGGAGGTGGAGACGCTCCTTCAGATAAATCGTTCTTATTTCATATATTAAAGAACATCAAAATACTACAGGACGATAATCTCACTTAGTCTGTCTATGTGATGATTCACAAACAAAGGTTTGATACACATTGTTAATGCCTGTTGTTGGTTTTTTTGGTAAGGTCAGGTTATGGTTAACAGAGACCATTTCATTTCTAAGCAATTCCCATAGTTTCACATGCATACATAAAGTACATGAATAGTCTTGGGATAAAAATGGATCTTCTTGGCACACACAGCATGTCATATTCAACGCTATAATAAGCTGGGATGGCAGGTGCTGCCCCTCTTATTTTGGCAGTCATTTCTGTCATATCAAAAAGTGAACTTGCATTTTTTAGACATTCATCTGAAAAAGTAGATAAGGAATTTTCACAAGGTTAAGATTTCCTGTTTGGTTAGAGCCTTATTTCTGGAGAGCCAGTGTGGTGTAGTGGTTAACAGCAGTGGACTCATAATCTGATGAACCAGGTTCGCTTCCCGGCTCCTCCATGTGCAGCTGCTGGGTGACCTTGGGCTAGTCACACTTCTCTGAAGTCTCTCAGCCCCACTCACCTCAGAGAGTGTTGTGGGGGAGGAAGGGAAAGGAGACTGTTAGCCACTTTCAGACTCCTTAGGGTAGTGATAAAGCGGGATATCAAATCCAAACTCCTCCTCCTTCTTAGTTGGCATCCTAGAATAAGTTCACCTTGTTCCTTGTCCAAAGTGCAGACCAGCTTGATCTTCTACTGTATACGCAGCACTATTTACTGTCATTAGTCTCCTGACCAAAGTGCTACGTAGCTTATCTTTGATTCCCATCTAAGTATGATATTGCTTATTGCTCTTGTTTGCTAAGACCACATCTTTCATAACAGGCCATTGCTTCCCCCTGCCCCCACTTTTTAGAACTATGAAAACCATTTATTCATGTCCTGTAAAGTGGTACATATGCTGCTAATAAACAGATCAGAGGAGAGAGTTTGTATAATTGGATCCAGACCTCTGTCTTCCCTCCAGAACCAGTGCCAGAGTTACGTATAGCTAAACAAGCTATAGCTTAGGCCCCCAAAAAAATTAAAGGAAAAAACACCTGGATGTACATTTCCAAAATATAAGATAAAAAAGAAATAAAATAAAACCTACATACAGCAAGAGTGTTTTGTGTTGTGTAGGCTCCTATGATGTAAGTAATGGGCCCCGCTGCTAGCCTGCTCCCTAATATATTACTGGTTTGGTCATTTCTATATATAGGGTGCCTACATTCTGCATGGACTGGCTCATGGCAACATGCAGCTGCAGACTGCAGTGCAGCACAGTTGAATGTAGGTCAAACAGTTGTACCTGTTACCTAATACTAAAATACACATTTTGTTATGTGCAAATGGCTTTAGATACCTATTAGGTCTATAAATTACCATATAGCATATGTTCAACACAAAAAACAGTGACAATGTGTTGTTGACAAAGGACAGCTGGACATATAAAGGGCTCCATTACCTTCAGTGGCTTAGGGCCCCATCAAACCTAAATCGAGTCCTTTCCAGAACAGCTGATGGACAACTGAGCTGGCACATTATTCTGGCTCTTCCACCCCATCTCCTTTCTGCCATTTTGCTCCCTCATTGCTGCGAGCCCAGTCTTCTTTGTCCTGCCCCTCCAGCTTCTGCTTTGCCACTGTTAAAGTGGTAACAGCTACGGCGGTGATGTGATAAACCTCTGCACCATTAGGCCAATGGATATTGAAGCTATTGAATCCAGTGTTATGAAGACGAATAATCTTGTCACAGCAGAAGGTGGCTGGCCCCAGTTTGGGGTAGGAGCTGAAATTTGTGCCAGGATTATGCAAGGTCCTGCTTCCACCCACCTTGACGCACCTGTTGTGCATGTCACCAGGGCTAACATTCCCACACCTTATGCAAAGATCTTGGAGAAGAGCTGCATACCTCAAGTAATATATATAATTTTTGCAGTGAAGAAAATGCTAAATATCTAGTTCTGTGTATGCTGTATGTGGATGTTGTTCTTCTGGAGTTAAAAATAAAAGTTCCTTCCTCAGACTGAGGCATGCTAGACTCAGTGGCCCAAAGTTCATGTGCTGTCATGGCTAGAGAGTGTCTTTTAAATGTCTAAGTTACTAGAGAGTCTCTTTTCAATTACTAAGTTACTTAGTAATGCAAACCTTCAAAAAAATCTAATACAGTGGTACCTTGGGTTACAGACGCTTCAAGTTACAAACGCTTCAGGTTACAGACTCCGCTAACCCAGAAATAGTACCTCGGGTTAAGAACTTTACTTCAGGATGAGAACAGAAATCTTGTGGCGGTGGCGCAGCAGCAGCGGGAGGCCCCATTAGCTAAAGTGGTGCTTCAGGCTAAGAACAGTTTCAGGCTAAGAACAGACCTCCAGAATGAATTAAGTTCTTAACCTGAGTTACCACTGTAAGAATAAATTCCAGTTGCTTTGGCCAAACCATGGGAGTATGCTCACTCTCCAAAGCTACCTTGCCCAGAAAGCCTTGCTCTGAAGAAGGACTCCTCAGCAAGGCAGGGGAAGCAATGGCAGTGCCATTGCTCCCACCACTAGCATTTAACTACAGTTAAAAAGCCAGGTGAGATGAGAAGAGAAGGAGGTATGGAAGTTGCAGTGGTGGTGGAGGAGGGCACAAGATTACTCTGGCAAGCCAGTGATAGGGACTCAATGGGTCGTGTCTGCTGATGAGACAAGTGAGATGAAAATTACAATCTCCACCCCCTGCAGCAATCGAAATTAATCAGCTGACCCTGATTAATTCCCCACCCACTTGCTGAGGGAAACACATGTGGAAGACTAATTGACCGGCGAGAGAAATGTGGAAAACGATCACTACATTTAAGCTGGGGTTTTTTAGCCATAACCATCACAGACATGACAAAATTCAGTTCATATTCTTTCATGAAACAAGAAATAAGTGATGGCTCAGTACAGAACCCTACAAACATATTAGTATCTCAATTCTGTTTCCTTCCCAAACTTTACCTGAGCTTTTCAGACTCGGGATTATGAAGATAAGAAAAGGGACTTCTGTTGATTTGAGAGTTCTCTATCAAGCCTTTATTGATAAAAACGTGTCCTTTTGTCATATTTTGATGAGCCATATCAACACTCTGTTGATTAGAAAATAGGAAAACCATCACAGCACAAACAAGATGTTAACATGAGAAGGTTGGGTGGGGGGGAATCAACAAAGATCCCTGTGGTATCTTAAAGAACTAACAAATTTATTGTGGCATATGGACTAGAGTTCACTTCACTGAATACACGGAGGTTTGTCTTCATTCAGCTGGCAAGGAAAACTGTAAACAGTGGGGCCAAATAGCTTTGAGGTGCAAAAAGCAGTTTTATGTTAATTCCATTTAAAGCTAAAGATAAACAGAGTGATCATTCCTCAGTTGCAGTAAATGTGAATGGCACAACCATTCTGAGCTTTGCTGGATTAATTTAGACTTGTAGCATAGCAGGAGACCATTGTCTCAACTGAAGCCTAAAGAAACAGAATCAAACATGCTGAGAAGTTCTAATTCAACAATTTCAGACTGCAGTCACACTGATAATTTCTCACATTATCACAGACTGTCCTTTTCGTATTTTATAACTGTTTGGCCCATAGTGATATTTCAGAGCCCCCCTTTTTACATTCCCCCCTTTTCCGTCAGTAACCATATACTATGTATATGTGACAAATGATGATAATACTTCATGCATCTGATGAAGTGGACTCTAGCCGATGAAAGGTACCATCCCTGCTTTTGCAGTAACAGACTGTCGAGCCAAAGGTGAGACTGTTCTGTACAGGGGTGCCAACTTGAATGAAATATTGGGTGGGCCAAGGTAAGTCCTGCCCCACACAATAAATCACATGATGGGGCACACACATACACCATTTGAATGGCTATGCCCATTAACATTGCCCCGCCCCGTTCCTCAAATATTTTATTGGGGAGGCCAAAGGGACCTTGGCCCCTAGAAGTTGACTCCTATGGTTCTGGAAGATCCGCAAACACCTTATTGGTAGTCCAGATAACTAAGTGGACTACCAAAACTAACTGGGAGTTGTTATGGGAGCAAGCTCATATATATCTATGTATTCACTTGCTTTAATTTATGCTCATTGGCTCACTTTGATGCTGTGCTTATCTGTGGACCTTGGGATGCTGGGCTGTAGGCCCAGAGACAGGAGACACTTTGGACACTGGGCCTCACCCAGTGGCGGAGGAACCCTTTCTGACACCTGGGTCGGAATGCCAAGGGGCGGGGGCAAACCGCCCGGTGATGCAGGCGCGCCCTCCGCTGCTCTACAACTGGGGGGAGGCAGCGGGCCATCTTGTCACCCCCCTGGGCGGTGCCTGGGACAGCCCACGCCCTTCCCCCCTTCATACACCCCTGGCCTCACCAGCCCGGTGTGCTGGGAGGTTCTAGGTAAACTGATGTATGTTGTTTTGTGCATAATGTATATTATGAGAAGCCAGCTCCTTGCTGTGGTGTCCATCCTATGTCTGTAAAGGGCTGGGACACCCGGCAGGCTGATTTGCTGTAAGTCCATACCCTTCTTTAATAAAGCAGTAGAACTTAACACTCGGGCGTTTTTGACATCCTTATTTGGTCTCCCTGTACCCACTTACTCCCACAAGCTCACCTTTGGACTAGTGGACCAGGACATTAACACAGCCAACTGCTGGCAGCAGCATGAGAACATGGACAATGATGCACATCAGACTACTTAACATGTTTATGCAACACTAGCTCAGATGCAGTCATGAATTCGCATCCAATGGCAGCAGTTTCTAGGCTAGGAATCTACACTGTAGTTCTGCACATGCTTACATGGACAGTGGAAGTAAAGCTCACTGAGTTCAATGCGCTTACTTCCAGTTGAGCATGAGTAGGGATGCTAATCAAGTTGCACATTTCACAACAAACAGACAAGTAGCAGTACATGCATTGCTTAAATGTTCAACTTCCAAAACGTTCAGAAACCAAAGCACAGCTTCTGATGCTCCTGCAGCCAATCGGAAGCCGCTGAAGCCCTGTCAGACATTCGGGTTCCAAAGAACGTTTGTAAACCAGAACACTCACTTCAGGGTTTGCGGCGTTTGGGAGCCAAAACGTTT
This sequence comes from Podarcis vaucheri, assembly GCF_965113315.1. Classification (NCBI taxonomy): domain Eukaryota; kingdom Metazoa; phylum Chordata; class Lepidosauria; order Squamata; family Lacertidae; genus Podarcis; species Podarcis vaucheri. Next base: position 66,932,365 of record NC_138763.1, read on the forward strand.
GACTCGCAAGGCGTTTGGGATCTAAGGTACGATTGTGCTTTAGATTTGTACTGGTCTGATAATCTCTTTTAATTAGCCAATGAATGTATATAGAAGATTAAGGAACTGCTTGATAGTTTTATTAGCTCTCAAAATAAGTCTCCCAGTTCATCTTAACCTTTTCGTAGACTATCACCAACTCCATAAATATTTCCCTACAGCATGCTGCAGTAGACTTGTCAAGCACTAAAAGTGAGAGGCTGGTGTGGTTCTTACCTCTAGGATCCCATTGACAATGGCATTCAAGGATGGCTTTATAAGCCCCTTCCCTGCTATCATGAAGAGAGTGTATTGAAAATACCCTGCAGGCCCTGAATGGGTATGAACTGCAGACAGTATTACGTTGTCATGCTGGTAGAGATCGCCATATCTTTCCTTCAACTGTTTCATTACCTAAGGACAGCAATGGTGCAATTACTGCATTTTCTGATTTGGTATGTTTATTAGATTAGTTGAAAAGAAAAGAAAAGAAGAAGATGATGTACCTGGTATGGAACCTTATAACTTTGACTTACAAAGGATGTGCTCTACCACTGAGGTACCATTCCTGGCAAGTTGGAAAATAATACTCCACAAACCTCATCCAGTGGCATCCTAAAGGCTAAAACATTTACAATGGAATGGGTTTTTTGTGGCAAGATTCTACTTCCTCAGCTTGTTCAGCAAAATTAACCTCAGAATAGTCATTTCAAGAGGTTGTTAAAGGCACTCCAGGAACAGAAGGCACAGCTAGAAATGGAAAGACTACCTGGGTTTCTTCTGCTGAGCAAAACACACTGGAATAAAATGGAAATCTTGAAATAGATGAGTAAAACATATTGTATTAAAAGAGCTGGAATCATATTATATATTATGAGTTATGAATATATATACCTTCACAAACATTCAAACACTCTGTGACAATAGACAAGGCGTGAATCCAAATATATGCCTTTCTTTATATAAGGTCATGATTTTCTGTTGCATTTTCTTCCTCACTCATCACATTTTCTCTTTTTTTCTTACTTCACAAATATACTTTTGATTTAGGATATTTTATAGTGGATGTAAGATCATTGTAGATCTCTCAGCTCTTGGCTTGCATGAGCTGTTATATTTGCACCTACAATATATATAGACATCTCAGGGATTGTGGTGGTTAAGACACCATACATTGTTCAAATCGATTGTTGTGCTGCACACACACACACCATATATTTATGCCCATCACAATTCCATATATAAGGGAGTAGGGGAGAGAGACAATTATTTGAGGCCAATGATTTTTGGATGATATAAAAACCTAAAAGAAAAAAAGAAAAGAGCTACTCTCTATCTCACCCCTGCCCCACACTTACCTCCAGCCTAAGCCTTTGAGACATCATTCCTATCTCAGCAGTAACATACAACACTCGTTTGCTCCAGTCATCGGGCTCTGCTATGATGAATGCTCTACAGTACAGTCGTGAGATCAGGCCAGCACCAAGCTGATCTGGATTCACATAGCCCATCTACAGGGGGACACAACATCTCCTTAGCCACACACAATGTGCAATCCCATACTTATTTATTCAGAAGCAAGTCTCCCTGCATTCAATTTATTCAGAAGCAAGTCTCCCTGCATCCAGGCCATGTCGCTTTTGTACTGTATTTACCCATAATTCCTTTCTTTTCCATTATGGCACTGAGCTATGGGTTTGTTTTAACCCCACCCCCCACCCCCACAAAAAGTCTTTTTCAACATCATATTTTCTATCAAAATATAATTTAAATGTTTATTTTGATATATTTCAGCATGCTAAGAACTGCACTGCAACATTTGCAGAAGCGTGAAACCCAGTGCATAGCTAAGAGTTCAGGTCACTTCATTCAGGTCACTTCATTCAGGAATTTGCAACAAATGAATTGCTCCAGCATCCTTAATTAAACAGAGCTTACTCTGGAGCAAGAGTGCATAATGCTTTTGTGTACTTGTAATGCCTTGAGACGCATTGGGGAAGGCTCTTCTCATTTCTCCTGCCCTGGCTTCTGAAGCAAAGCGTGTTAATAAAGGAAACATAGCAGTTTCTTTCATAGTGCATATACATATAGTAACATACTGTCAGGGACCATGATGAGGAGGGCTGCACTGAGGAAGAATGGTGGGAGCCACCCCCCCTCCTCCTCCTCCTCTTCCCCTTCCTGATCCTGAATCTTCTCAGGAGCAGGAAAACAGTATAGATTTGGAACAGTGGTTTGCAGAGGGGCATAGTTCAGAAGGCAGAAGCTGGGAAATACTGGATGGGGAACAGCTAACAGAAGAAACACTAGGAGAGAGAGAGTTAACAGATTCACAGTCTCTGGAGAGTATCCACCCCTCTTCCCCAAAGTCCCAGAAAGCTCAGAAAGTGTGAGAACTGAAAACACAGCGTCTCCAAGTTCAGATTACAAGATGTAGGAGTGACGTAGATTAATAGGGACAGAGGAGGAAGAGACCTTAATTGGGAGCACCGCCATCCTTCACTGTGTTTATTAAAGAAACTAATTGGTAAGAATTATCTTTCGTTTGATCTGCTCATTTGTGGCCACGGGGGAGGAAGCCGATTCCCTGAAGCCTGACACATACTTCTTATCATTATCATTATCATTATCATTATCATTATCATTATAATGCTTTTAATAATAATAATAATATTTTTTATTTGTATCCCGCCCTCCCCTGGATGAGGAACGTAGACATTTCACTCCTACAAGTATATGGGAATCTGATGCAAACAAACCCCATTACTGTCATCGTTATTTCAAATTATAAGTTGCTTCCCACAAAAGTCTTGATGCAACTTACAAAAAAATAAAAACAAAATCCAGTGACAGGGCATTACTACTGAAAAGGCCTGCCTTCTCTGAGTCCTCCTCTGGGCTAATGCCAGAGGGAACACATATAAAAGAATCTCCAAAGATGGCCTCAGGTCCTGGGCAGCCTCATTTGGGGAAAACCATTCCAGAAGGCATTTCTGGATTTATTATATAAAGGCCTTGTAGAGTGTCAAAAAAAGAAGAAGGAAAAAGCTGAAAGGGGGTGGAAATGGGCTTGTGCTTTCAGTGAAAAGAAGAAAGAAAACTCAGATTGGGTACTTACAAAAGGTATCTCTGCTACAGGGCCGGTACAGTCAGCTCGACCAACACCAATCATGTAGCCAGCTAGAGAAGGTATGAGAATAATACTGCAATTAGAAACAGAAAAGAACAGGAGACTTCTTCCAATGCAGGGGCCCAGGACAAGACAGATGCCACTTGCCACTTAAAAAGATACAGGCACTGTAGGAATGAAAAATCATGGGAGACGAGAGAGGCAGGTGTAGCTAGGCCTCTGTCAGGGCAGGCCCTGAGAGCCTATTTTATTGAATATTGCAAGCATTGCCACAGGTGGGCCTGTGGCTCATTGGTTGATACATACACACAGAAACTTGTAATTGGTTAACATAAGTACTAAGGTGGGAATTACATGTGAAAGGTGGGGATTACATGTGATCATTTATCATTGATGGAGTAAAGGCTGGGAATCGGAGCTAGAACTAGACAGGCATGAAGCCTCCTAATTGAATTGTAACTAGAGATTAATATGGCACAAACAATATAACGATCAAGTTCTGTAGATGCGGTCAGCTAGGCATGGAGAGCAGGTACAGTTTGTTTTCCATGAGCTTGGGATGTCTGTTATTAATGATTGATCATAGCATGAGACAATGTAATAATCAAGTTCTGTGGATGTGGTCAGCTAGGCGTGAAGAGCAGGTTCGTACAGTGTGTGCAAAGCAGGGAAAAACCTACGAGCAAGACTTCTCAGAAAGCAAGAGAAAAGAGGTGCAAGGCTTCCCCAAAATGGAGCAGTTTTGTGCAGAAAGAGACTAACAGTTAAGTGCAGAAAGAAGACTTCCCTTTAAGGCACACCTTGGAGAAAGTACAGGTTCAGTTCCAGACCACTGCAATAAAGCGAATATTGCAATAAAGCGAGTCACACAATTTGGGGGGGGGGGGTTCCCAGTGCATATAAAAGTTATGTTTAGACTGTACTGCAATCGATTCAGCCAGCATCCACTGATGTCAGGGGTGGGAGGGAAAGCCCTGTCTCCAGCCCTAGTCAGCTCCACTTCCTCTGCCAGAAGAGGACAGCAGCAGCAGCAGCAGTGGGGAGGGGTGGGGCTTCCTTGTCCCAGAAGCAGCTGGGCTGCCTGCAGCTACACCTGCATCCTCATAAGGAGCAGTATCTGAAGTGAAATACAATAAAAAGAAGTATGCCTGTATCTGAACTAGGCTAGAACCCTTCTCACTGACACCTTTTTTTCTATGTGGAGGGACGTTTTCGTTTGGTTTGATGCAGTGGAATGTTCAGTCATGTGATCTTGCACCTCTGATACAGGTGCAGTCCAGACAGGATTTACCAGTTTGTTGAAAACAAGGTCTAAATATGAAGGAATATTTGTTCTACTTTTCTGTCGGAAGGACTACCATTGTCAACTGTTAGACGTATGTGGCTGCTTTTGCTTTAATTCACCTCACCAGATGAGGTGAAAATGTTTTCTGAATATAATGTAATCTGGGCACCCCCAGCTATTGGGGGGGCACATTGCCTTCAGGCTGATATGAGTTATTTATTTTGGTATTCTGATACCACCTTTCAGGGCAGAAAGGCCCTTCCAAAGCAGCTCATTATATGGAAGTAATTCATTAATTAAGATACTTCTCGATGCTAAAGCAGCAGTTTACAACCAAGTCTGAGCTACAGTAAGTCCTTCTCAAGTGTAAAAATTAGTTACACAAACATTAAAATAGAAATGTTCATAATTAGCACAAGAAAAATATAGTAACAATATACAGTCATACCTCGGGATAAATACGCTTCAGGTTGAGTGCTTTCGGGTTGCGCTCTGTGGCGACCCGGAAGTAACAGAGACGGTCAAAATGAAGCCACACGCATGCGTGGAGGCAGCAAAACGCGACCCGCGCACGCGCAGACACACTGTCGTGTCTTACGTTCTGTTCAGGATGCGAACGGGGCTCCAGAATGGATCCCGTTCACATCCGGAGGTACCACTGTATAACATATTAAAACTGAACATCAGGGTAAAACAGATCAAACCCAGACTGTATTATTTGGTGCAATGGCAACTGTAAAATGCTACTATTGTTCCCTGTTCACATTGGGATAACTCCTTGACTGTGACCAGACTTAAGGATATTACCTGATTGAGGCATTCTACTCATGGCTAAGGAGAGCACATGAATGGGTGTGGCATTTGCCCTCCTAGGTGGGTCACAAGGAAAGGGTTAAATGAGTGTGAAGTGATTGGCCAGTGGGAACCCAAGAGGAGGAGTTGAGAACTGGGAGTTGGAGAAGGAAGAGGGAGGATAAGTCTGTGGGTTGGTCGAGTTGTGTTGTGAGAGAGTGAGAGAAACTGATAGGAGGAATCAGATAGACAGTTGGGATAATCAGTTAGCAGTTATTAGGAAAGGCATAGGCCGGTATAGAAACTAAGATTAAGAAACTGACAAGAAAAATTATCTGAAACCATAAACTTGTTAAGGCTTATAAAATAAACTTGCTTATTTGATTTAATGTTAACAACGGTCTGGACTCTGTGTGTACCCGAGAGAACCAGGTTGGTGTCAGCGGGAAAGCAATCACAGTGGTGGCACAGGGATCAATAGACCACCAAACGTCCAGGGACCCTGTGTGATCGCCACAATGGGGTATTTGCCAAACAGTCTTTTTCCGTACAGTGCAAACATCTGAAGGAAACTTTCACGCTTACAGGCTGTCACACAATCTGGAACATTATTAGAGATTTCATTAATTTTTCTTTAAGGGGCCACAAGACCTTCATTGTTTTTGCTACAAAATATTAACAGAGCAACACTTCTGGAAAATCTTTAACTTTGAGGGAGAATACACATGACCCGCAACCCCAGAGTCGGCCATGACTGGACCTAATAGTCAGGGGTCCCTTTACCTTTACCTTACACAAGGAAGGTAACTGATGGATAAATATCAGCCGCTGCACATCTGCTATGTGCTACAATACATAAAAGTAGTTCTATTTCCATATCAGCACACCACAAAGTAGAAGAAAAGCTTGTGCAAAATAAATCAATTTGCAATGGAACAGAAAATACTAGAAGAGAGTGTTAATGATTGTCGGAATGGATTAAGGCAACTTTGTACACACAATGTTGCTCAGAATCTTTCTTCAGAATGCTGCCATTCACCAGCAAATCTCTTAGGTACCACAATATAGATATTACAAGACATTAAGTAATTGTTGTTACCATTTTTCTCACTGAAGAAATAGTGGACAACGAACAGTGTCACAAGAACCGCTATCACCAGCACCAGAAAGACAGTGATGACAATTGCCAGCCGTGAGAGAGTTGTCTTAGGCTTTTTCATTCTGAAAAGAACACCTATAAAAAGAGAAGTAGAGGTAAACTGGTAAAATAGAAGTAGTAAAAATCCCGAATGATGTATCACTTCACAACTTTGGCTATTTCCTACGTTGTGTGTACAGAACCTGAATAAACAGCTAGTTCTCTCAAACTGAAAAAACAACAACAAAACATCCTTACCTTATTGTAAATAGTTGACTGAAATCAAAGACGAATTATTCTGGAAATTTGGATCTTCCTTGCTAAACAGTGCAGCCTTTGGATCTTCTTTTCTGATCACACCTTTACAGACACCTCAAAATTTCTCAAGCTGTGAAAGAAACATATTAAAACAAAATGACAACTTTGTGAGACTTTTGTAAGGGTATGAAATGTATGTGCAAGTTACTTATGGACCTCGCCACCATGCACATTATGTCAATGCTCGCATATTTATATATATATGGCCAGCTATCAAAAATGACATATTTGGCGCTGTTTCCTTGATAAGGTGCACTGCATTAGCTAAAAGCAAGAGATCGCTAACACATGATCAGCTTTCATCTAGCCCTTGAACTTTCTGGCATTTATTGCATTTAGGTTGCGAAGTTCAGCGATCAACAGATACAGATTATTCTTTGGCCTTTTCAAAAGCAAATCAGGCACAGCACTGATTTTTATCAGGTCACTGATTTTTCACTACCTTTGCTTCTTACACCTGGCCCCAGCTTCTTAAAATGTCCAATAGCCAGAGACAACTTTTTCCTTGTTGTGGATTAAAGTGGCAGCATTAAGGCAGTGTATGAGAATGTAAGAAGGGGGTAAAGGCAGGTGCTAGTGACTGGGGGGAGAAATGCAGGGAAGTTGTGGACAAGAAAAGTCAAGAAGAAATGACCAGGCCAAAGTGGGGAAACTATAGAAAGCCCACAAGGGGAGTTGATCTCACAGACTTCACAGGTAATGGAGGCAGAACTAATCGGGAGGAGACTGATATGCATATGGTTTATAGCCTTCTCACAAATGAAAACAGGTTTGGAATATTGCATCAAGCAGCCACTTTGTTAATTATAAAGAAGATCCAAGGACAAATCATTGCAAAGATAAGATTAGGCTAAGCAGCCTCGTTGCTATCTCTAAGGGTAAACTATGTTCATTAAGGTCTTAATCTGAACTGCTTTGCAACTATACACATTACTTAAGTAATAACCTTTATGCTACTGGTCACAGCCTGATCGCTGGCTCTGTCTTTGTATTATTAGCTTCGTTTCAGCAAGCCTTTTTATATCATTAGCTTTGCTTTGGGACAGGGGAGTGGAAATGTGACCCAAGGGCAGGGCCGGATTTAGGTTTGATGAGGCCCTAAGCTACTGAAGGTTTGATGAGGCCCTAAGCTACTGAAGGTAAGCTGTCCTTTGTCAACAACACATTGTCACTGTTTTTTGTGTTGAACATATGCTATATGGTAATTTATGGACCTAATCGGTATCTAAAGCCATTTGCACATAACAGAATATGTATTTTATCAAAGTAATTGTTGAACTGAAATACAATTAAGAAGAAGTATATTAATAGTAAAATAATTATAAATAAATCATGTATTACATGAAATCAATCAGTAGGCATAAGACTCATACCCTTAGTCTATGCTGCCTGATCATCAGTCTACAAGCTCTCTTTAATATTATATAACAGATACAACAGCTTGACCTACATTCAACTGTGCTACACTGCAGTCTGCAGCTGCATTCTACATGGTGTCATGCAACCAGTCCATGCAGGATGTAGGCACCCTATATATAGAAATGAGCAAACCAGTGATATTTTAGGGAGCAGGCTAGCAGCGGGGCCCATTACTTACATCATAGGAGCCTACACAACACAAAACACTGTTGCTGTACGTAGGTTTTATTATATTTATTTTTTATTTTTTATTTTGGAAATGTACATCCAGTTTTTCCCCCTTTTTATTTTTTGGGGGCCCCCAAGAGAGTGGGCCCCCAAGCTATAGCTTGTTTAGCTTATATGTAAATCCGACACTGCCCCAGGTTGCTCTGCCTAAATTAAGCTGCATTGAGGGAGCCCTGTGGGAGAGGAAGAGGGAGATCTGAAATGGATGGAGTGGGGGAGGCCAGAAAGCCATCTGAAAACCATCAGTTAAGACCTCTGGCTAGAGGTCCCTTCTGCAACAGCATGTTGGGCCGGGAGGAAGGAGCGAAAGAAAGTGTGAGAGGAATGAGGATAACTTGATTCACTCTTTATTTTGAGGCAATTTAATACACCCTGCTCCTGAACCAGTGCTCGGATTGGAAGTAGATATGTGTCCATGTATCTTTGGTCACATCCACGCCATATATTAAAAGTGCAAGGCTTTCCCCCGAAGAATCCTGGGAACTGCAGTGTGTAACTGCCACAAAGCTACCATTCCCTTTTTTAAAAAAATATTTTTTTTTATTGATTTTACAAAATTTTTATAAACAATACAAACAAATAAAAAGACAAAACAAACATGTATAATTTCATCTCCTTTTTTCATAAACCTCACTTCTCTGACTCCCCCAAACCTCCCCTTTCTACATCCCAGTTTCCAAAATTTTGTCATATTTGTTCCTTATTTGTTCTTTTCTTTTACTTAATCTTTTGTCGCTGTAATCTCCTTTTCTTGCTAAGAACCTCAACATTTTAGCATTCATTAATTTTATAATATTTATTGAGATAAATTTTAAATTTCTTCCAATCTTCATCCGCCGTCTCTTTCCCCTGTTCACGGATTCTGTCGGTCATTTCAGCCAATGTCATATAGTCTATCACCTTCATCTGCCATTCTTCCAGAGTGGGTAGATCTTGGGTCTTCCAATGCTTTGCGATAAGTATTCTTGCTGCTGTAGTAGCGTACATAAAAAAAGTTCTATCTTTCTTCGACACCAATTGGTTACTAATGCCCAAGAGAAAGGCCTCTGGTTTCTTAGGGAAAGTACATTTTAGTACCTTTTTCATTTCATTGTACAGTGGTGCCTCGCAAGACGAAAAGAATCCGTTCCGTGATTCTTGTCGTCTAGCGGTTTTTTCGTCTTGCGAAGCAAGCCCATTGATTAGCGCTACAGCGGTCTAGCGGCTTTCCGTGATCAGCTGTTAAGCGGGTTTTTCAGCAGAACAGCTGATAGGCGGCTTAGGAAAAGGAGGGGAGCGAAAAAAACCCGCGGGGACGCGCAAGATTTTTTCGTCTTGCGAAGCAACCCCATAGGGAAATTCGTTTTGCGAAGCGTCTGCAAAACGGAAAACCCTTTCGTCTAGCGGGTTTTCCGTCTTGCGAGGCGTTCGTCTTGCGGGGCACCACTGTATATCATTTCCCAGAAAGCCTTAATCTTCGGGCACGTCCACCAAAGGTGGTAGAAAGTACCTTCAGTTTCTTCAAAGCTACCATTCCCAGCTACCCTTAACAAACCACAGTTCTTGGGATTCTTTGCAGGAAGTCATTAACTTTAAATGTGCTTTAAATGCATGGTGTGGGCATGAGTCTGCACACTGCCCAACTACTTGCAGTTTATGAGGCGGTTCAAGGGCTGTCTTTCTCTTCTTTTAGAGCAGGGATGGGGAACCCCAGGTTCAGAGGCCAAATATAGTCACCCAGGCCTCTCTTTTTGGCCCCAGGAGTAATGCATCCTGTTAACCTCGGCAGAAGATGGATAGAATTGTGTATATAGAGACCTCTGGCTTTTGCCTGACTGGAATGTAGGTAAGAGTCACAAGAAGTGATCCATTCACTTCTGCCACTGCCCAGACTCACCTTTGCCCGCAAAAGAAGGAATGTTGCTCAGAAGCCAAATAAGGGCCCTCATTCATTTTGCAGTTAAGAGCAGTGCTTTTTCTCTTTAAAAAAATGTTTAGGGGTACTCTCATTTTCCTACTCATATTGAAATACTGCCCCTCAGTGAGGCCAAACTTAGATTCGCAAAAGGTTTAGGGGTATGCGTACCCCTGCGTCCCCCCAGACAAAAAGCACTGGTTAAGAGAAGCTAGGAAGCATCTCATGGGTCTAGAATTGACTTTGAACATGCTCCAGGAAGCAGTCATACATCATTATGTGAAGTTCCTTTCTGGGGAACTCTGTTGGGGCAGGGAAGATAGCAGCTCCTGTGTATGGATGGGGGCAGCCATATTTTTTCCATCTAATTTTTGTGGTAGCAATATACTGTACAAATTATATTGGGGGGGGGAAGATGGCCACCCTCATTGGTATATGGAGGTAAAGGTAAAGGTACCCCTGTCCGTCAGGGCCAGTCGTGACCGACTCTAGGGTAGCGCGCTCATCTTGCTCAAGAGGCCGGGAGCCGGCTCTGTCCGAAGACACTTCAGTGTCACGTGGCCAGCATGACGAAGCTGCATCTGGCGAGCCAGCACCAGCGCCGCACATGGAAACACCGTTTACCTTCCTGCTAGAAAGCGATCCCTATTTATCTACTTGCACTTAGGGGTGCTTTCGAACTGCTAGGTGGGCAGGAGCTGGGACCGAACGACGGGAGCTCACCCCGCTGCGGGGATTCAAACCGCCGACCTTTCAGTCAGCAAGTCCTAGGCTCTGTGGTTTAACCCACAGCGCCACCCGCGTCCCATATGGAGGTACATGGTACATATCTTTTCTCAGGAAGGAACTGTATGTTGCAACATGTAGCTTCTGGGGAAATCATCTGGGGAGATTTTCAGATGTATATTCAATGCATATGACACTATCTAGCTGCTCCAAGTAGCTTAAAACAGATCCCTTGGATCAGTGGTTCCCAACTATTGGTTCATGGACCCCAGTGGATCTTCATAACTCAGCCATGAGGCATGCGGCATTAGGGCTTTTTTTTCCAGCTGGAACTCACTGGAACTCAGTTCTGGCACCTCTCAGCTGGGTGCCACTGCCATGAAGCATTCATTGCAAGTTCTGGCACCTCTTTCTCTAGAAAAATAGCACTGCTTGGCACCATTCGCATAACAAAAACAACCATAGGGATATCAAAATTTTCAAAAGTAGGGAGTCCATGGCCTGGCTTTTAAAAAAAAACAGAGGGTCTGCAGTACTTAACTAATTGGGAACCACTGCCTTAGATCATCTCATAATACTTTAAAATGATTTAAAAATAAATAAATTAAACAATGCTGATTTTTAAGGGTTTTTCAGCTTGGGTCTCATCTTGCATGGAAACAGGTCAAGAGGTTGTAAACTTTATCTGCACTGTTAAAGACAGATCATCTAGAGGAGAAAGTCAATCATCTTGAGAAGGTGATTCAGAACCTTGCAAAGAGATAAAAGTTATCCAGCTGAACTTTTATCTCGGACTTCATTTCACTATGACTTATAAATGTTTCAGTCCTGTGTAAAACTGCACAAGAGTGCAATGGGGGAGGTAAAGCTTGCATAGTCAGCTTTTTGTCTGTAATTTGATGACACACAGAGATGAAATGCAGAACTTTCTACCCTGTAATTAATGTTTGATAAATTACAGGTCTTTTAGTTGCTTGATCAATTTCATTTTAATATGCCTTCCATATTATCAAAAGCTCAACATCAATGCCTTTCTGAAATGTTGAAGGAAGAGTATTTTCTTTTTCATCTGTATTCCGTATACAGTGGCACACAAACAGTGAATCGTTAAATTGTGAAATTCACTGCTAGAATATATGTAGTGATGGTCACTAATTTACATAGCTTCACAAAGGGATGAAAGAAATTCATGGAGGATAAGGCTATCATGGGCAGGTATAATTTTTTTAATTGTTATTGTTATTAGACTTGTTGGTCGCTTTGTCATGATTAAAAAGCATCTCGTATCGTTCAACATTTGGAAACCCTAATTGGCACAAGCACCTTGCCCAACTTGTGCTTTTTGCAACCTAGTCTCACTCACTGGAGTGGTGAGTGGGTTTGCACATTCCTATGACCCGTGTGAGTGAAGCCATCGGGAGTCTGGTACTCCCAGCAGAGTCACCCAAGGCAGTAAGGTCAGAGGGGAGCAGTTAGACAATGAATGCTCCAAGAAGTCCTCAATGGCAGAACAGGCAGATGATAACAAGCAGTATGTTACAATGGCTGTGAAGGCAGATGAAGGCTGCAGCAGATAAAAATCTACTGGTCGTTGTGATACTCATGCCATTGGAGTGGAGCCTTCCTGGACTGTGACTAATATTTTACAATAATTTGGGCATAATTTCTGAACTAGAATTTTGTGTTGGATTGAGCAGATGGAATAAGAATGGGGAGATTACAGCAGAAAAAAGGTGATATCCACTACTGTTTTTTAAAAGTTCCTTTTCAACTTATCCATGTTAAAGTTATAAATTATACTAAAAACAAATTACATACTATAGAACTAAAAAAATACTTTTAAAAATGTAGTATAAACACCGACAACTGGGAAACACTGGCCTGCGAGTGTTCCAATTAGAGAATAGACTTTACCATGGACTTTAAGATGATTTAAGAACTCAGGATGAAAGGGGAAAACGTGCTAAGAGGAAGGCATGTTTGGCAAACCTTTGCCATGATCAGCTCCCACCCGGAAACCTACGTCCGCACTGTCGAAGCACATGCAGATCCAGAATTGGCCTCCACAGTCACTTACAGACTCACTGTTAAAACCGTGTTCATGGAAGACAATCTTACCTGGCTACGAGCAATCACCAAAGAAGAAGAAGAAGATTTGGTAACCTAGTAATTTAATATTATTTGGGACAATTAAACTTGTGATATACAGTGGTACCTCGGTTTACGAACTGTCCTGTTTACGCATGATTCGGTTTACGAACTCCACAAAACCAGAAGTAGTGTTTCGGTTTGCGAACTTTACCTCGGTCTACAAATGGAAGTCTAATGGTGGAAGGGCACTGGTGGTGGGAGGCCTCATTAGGGAAAGAGACCTTGGTTTAAGAACGGATTTGGTTTAAGAACGGACTTCGGGAACAGATTAAGTTTGTAAATCGAGGTACCACTGTATTCATATACAAAGCTTTAAAAAACATGTCTTGGACATCTTTATTCTATTATTTTATTCTATCCTTTTAAAAGATAAGAAAACTATTTTTAACTGGATTGAAAACTTGTGAGCTTTGCAGAACAGAATGTATCAACTTTGATAAGATATGGATAGCAATCAGAACAGAACTGTTATATTTTTCAGTATGTTTGTTTGTGAGTGGTTTTTGCTTACAGGACGCCTAGAAATCAAAGAAGCAAGTTTGGTCTGGCAGATGACCAATGTGAGCAATTTGAACTTTTCCTACTTTATGTTACAATCTTTGGTCCGAATCAAATAAAGGATGCTCCTGTTCATGTGAAGAGGACAATATTGAGACAACTCAATCCTGGATCTTGGCAAAGAGGAAGGTTGTTTCCACAACTGGATTTCTGGATCCTATTGGGTAAGACAGGGCTTCACCATCCCTGGTGTGCACAAAGACATTTCTATCTCAGAGCCAGCTCAGAGAAGGCAATTGCGGACAAAAGATTGCAGTAGATTGCGGAAGAAAGAAAAATTGCGGAAGAATTGCAATTTTGGCAGAGAAGTCGAGGCAGAGAAGCCAATTTGGGGTGAGAAAGGCTTAGAACTTAGACTATGGAACTGAGAAGACCGAGGAGATAAATGGGGGGCGGGTATTGCAATTCACAAAAAGGATTACAATTCAGAGAAGTCTTAATATAGAGAAATGTGTCACCACCATTCACTTTCCCCTCTACTTCTGCTTGTTACAGGATCCATAGCCCGGGTCCTGAGTGTGTGTCTATGTATGTGTGTGTGTGTGTGTGTGTGTGTGTGTGTGTGTGCATATCCCCCACCCTTGGTGTGTCTGAATTAAGGGTTTGTCTACCGAGATCAGATAATTCCTTCACTTCAGTTTTGATTCATCATTTCCAGGGTTATTCTTCACTAGGGAGAAAATACCCTTGCTGTAAAGGTACCCTTGCCCGAACGGGCCAGTCTTGACAGACTCTGGGGTTTGTGCGCCCATCTCACATCTATTGGCCGGGGGCCAGGGCTGTCCGAAGACACTTCCGGGTCACGTGGCCAGCGTGACAACGCTGCTCTGGCGAGCCAGAGCTGCACACGGAACGCCGTTTACCTTCCCGCTGGTAAGCGGTACCTATTTATCTACTTGCCCCCGGGGGTGCTTTCGAACTGCTAGGTGGGCAGGCGCTGGGACCGAGCAGCGGGAGCGCACCCCGCCGCGGGGATTCGAACCGCCGACCTTTCGATCGGCAAGCCCTAGGCGCTGAGGCTTTAGCCCACAGCGCCACCCGCGTCCAACCCTTGCTGTAACATTTAGCAAATAAAACTGCGAACAATAATTTTTGCTCAGATTGTGTCAGGGAACTGACATCGGAGGGAGAGGCGAAGGGGAGGCTCCCAGATGATGCTGGCGAAGGACCCAGCAGCAGGGGGAGAAACAGCTCAGTAGAGGGGGAAGCCAATCAGCGCAACACCAGGGATAAAGGGGGGCAGACGGGGGAATTGGAGAGAGGGCTCCAGGACTCTTCACTGGACATCAGTGAGGAGAGCCCAGGTCCTCCGCTGCCCATGCCCTCCCTGCGCAGGAGGCTCCCACGCAGTGAGAGGAGGAGGAGACTGGGTGTCAAACAACTTTTATGTTGGAAGAGGTTCAAGAAACGCCCACTGACGGTTTCTGCCAGTGACTGAGGCAGCCACCATGAGAAGGGGCTGTGCAGTCAGAAAGGTTTAACAAGGCAAATTAACCGAGAAAGGCACCAGCTTACGCACGAGTAACTCATACCTATTACAGCAATCCGTCAGTCCCTGAAAGTTGCTTGTGCGCAGCAGCAGGCAGGTAGCATCATGAGCAAGACCAGAGGAGCGAATGCCCAGGAGGGAGCAGCTGGAGGGCAAACTCTGGTGGAGAGGAACCGAGAGTTGGAGCAGCATGTAGCCATCCTGACGGCACGGCTGGACGAAAGTTGGTCTCAAGATGCACAGGTCAGGCCCACCCCCATAGCAAGGAAGGTACCCGGACTGGTGCACAAATTTGGAGGGAACCCGCAGGAATATAGTGCGTTCCGAACGGAAATAGAGTACGCCTTGAAACTGCAGGATGACGATTTTGCAGACGAGGGGGCGAGGGTGGCATATGTCGTGGGCCACCTGCAAGATGGGGCCAGGGAATGGATCAGGCCCCTTATGGCGACGCAGAATGCTGCCATGCAGGACCTGAGGAAATTCTTTCAGGCGATGGACGCAATGTTTTCCAGTGATGTACAACAAAGTGTGACAAAGCGTGAACTGATGAACTGTAAACAGGGGAACCAGTCAGTTAGAGACTACTGTTCGTGCTTTGCCATGATAGTTCACCGCCTCGGGTGGCAACTGGACTCTGAACCCATACAAATGTTATTTGAGGAGGGGTTATCCCCTACGGTGAAGGATGAGCTTTCCCGCACACCCCGCCCACAGGGGATGGATCAGCTGACCAAGGCTGTGCTTGTGATTGGCGTACAGCAGGAAGCGCGGGCCCAGGACAGGGGGGAAGGGAGAGAGCAACGTTGCCATGACTACCGCATTCCTGAGATACCAAAGCAGCCTTCCCCGCCAGCGGAGCCAATGGAAATATATGGGGCACGCGCGCGGGAAGTTTCAAACGCCAGCGAAGGGCGCAAAAAGGAGGGAAAGGATTGGAAAACCACCAAGAAGTGTTTCCTTTGCCAGCGGCCAGGACATTTTGCCAGAGCCTGCCCTCAAAGAAAGGCCTGGCAAGGAATGGTGGTAACCGCAGGGGCTGAGGAGGAGGTGGTAAAGGAACAGGGAAACGGGAACGTTTGGCTGCCACTCAAGGGGCACAGCAGCCAGGCCAGCAACCAGTAAAAGTGCCCCAACCAGACCCCCCCCAAAGGCAGCAATAGCCATCGAAGTGGTGCTAGAACTCCTGAACGGGCACCCAGTCAAGGTGAAAGGGATGCTGGATTCAGGCAGCTCCTGTAATTTTATCAGCAAAGACTTTGCGTTAGAGCACCAACTCCACTTACTACCTTTGGATTTCCCCTTGCAAGTAACCACCATTGATGGCAGGGAGCTTCTAGGAGGGGAAGTGACACACCAAACCCCACCAATGAGAATGAGGGTGTCCAGGCACTCGGAGACCATCGCCTTTCACGTCGCCTCACTAGCAGGGCCCCCAATAATATTAGGGATGAGCTGGCTGGCACAACATGATCCAGTGGTGGCGTTGCATCAGAGGACAGTCACCTTTGGGTCAGCTTACTGCCTAGAACACTGTCTAGGAGGAGAAACCCCAAGGATGAGCATGGCCAGAGTGGCTGGGATGGCTGTGGAGCGGAAGGGAGAGGTGCCGCCGCAATATGCACATCTGCGGGAGGTCTTCAGCGAGAAGGAAGCAGATAGACTGCCACCCCATAGGCCCTTTGACTGCCAGATCAACTTGCTCCCGGGGGCTCAGCTGCCAGTGGGTAAGCTGTATGCCATGTCGGACAGGGAGATGAAGGAGTTGCAGGAATTTATTGACAAGAACCTGAAAAGAGGCTTCATAAGAGAATCAAAAGCGGTGGGGGGCAGTCCGGTGTTCTTTGTGGATAAAAAGAACACTAATAAACCCAGGCTCGTTGTGGACTATAGGGCCGTCAATTTGGTGTCGGAACCCGTGACCTTCCCAATGCCCAGGATTGACGACATTTTAACGCGAGTGAGGAAAGGGAAATTTTTTACCAAGCTGGACCTGAGGGGGGCATACAATTTGATCAGGATGAGGTAGGGGGATGAATGGAAGACCACAATGTTCACACCCCTAGGGGCCTTTGAGTACCTAGTTATGCCTTTTGGATTACAGTCAGGCTCCACCTGTTTTCAAGCTTTCATGCACCACGTGTTGGGGTCTCTGCTGTACAAGAACTGCGTAGCCTTCTTGAACGACGTCTTAATTTATTCGGACAACGAGGAGCAACATGTTAGAGACGTCAGGGAAGTGTTACAAAGGCTGCAGAAGCACCAGTTGTGGGTCAAGCTGGAAAAATGTCAGTTTCACGCCAGAGAAGTCGAGTTTCTGGGGTACAAGTTGTCTGACAAGGGCCTAGCGATGGACCCAAGCAAGGTGCAGGCAGTGCTGGAGTGGAAGGCTCCCAAAACACGGAAGGACGTGCAGAGGTTCCTAGGGTTCAGCAACTTCTACAGGAAGTTCATCAAGAACTTCGCCCACTTGACAGCGCCCATCACGGATTGTCTCAGTAGCAAAAAGAAGTTTGTGTGGACAGAAGAGGCCCAGCAATCCTTTGAAAGACTGAAGAAGGCGTTCGCATCGGAAGAGCAACTCCTGCACGTAAATCTGGAGAAACCCATGAGGCTAGAGACTGACGCGTCCAACAGAGCCATTGGGGCGGTCCTTTTGCAGCCAGGGAGGAGCGAGAAGGAATGGAAACCGTGCGCCTTTTTCTCAAGAAAACTGAGCAAGTCGGAGCAAAACTATACCGTGTATGACCGCGAACTGCTGGCGATCTACGTGGCCTTTCGTCGCTGGCGTCATCTGCTGATAGGGGCGCAACAACAGATCCAGGTTTGCACAGATCACAAGAACTTGGAGTACTGGAGGACCGCACGAGTACTCAACCAGAGACAGATTCGATGGGCACAGGAGTTCTCCAAGTTTTTCTTTTAAATCTGATACGTGCCCGGAGAGGAAAACGTAAGAGCAGATGCTCTCTCGTGTAAACCGGAGTATTTGGAAGGAGAGGGGCCGCCGGAGAAACGACACATGATCCCTGAGGACCGATGGGTGTGTGGGAAACGAGAACTAGCTGGGCTGACCAGAAACGATGGGTTCGCACAAACTAAAATCCGGGAGCTCCGAGAGGGAAGAGGGACCCAAGAAGGGTTTGAAGAGAAGGAAGGGGTACTGTACTATAGGGGAGCGCTGTACGTACCGGGGGAGAACCTAAAGGGAAAGGTACTCAAACAACTCCACGACAACCCCACAGCGGGGCACTTTGGACAGCACAAAACCATGATGCTGGTCACCAGGCAGTTCTGGTGGCCCAGGGTGAGGGAGGATGTACAGGAATATGTACGGGGGTGCGACCGCTGCCAAAGGGCAAAAGGGGAGAGGGCTGCCCCCGCAGGATTACTGGAACCCTTACCCACACCGGGAAAACCCTGGGAGGTGGTGTCCATTGATTTCATGACAGATTTGCCCAAGTCACAGGGAAAGACAGCAGTCATGGTAGTGGTCGACCTACTGACAAAAATGTGCCACTTTATAGCTTGCTCGCATGCTGTAACGGCAGAGGAAACAGCCCGGTTGTTTGTGGAGCACATCTTCAGGCTGCATGGCGCCCCCTTGAGGGTTCTCTCTGACCGCGGAAAACAATTTACTCCCCGGTTCTGGAGGAAGCTCATGAGCTTGCTGCAGGTCGAAGTGGGTTTCTCGACGGCGAGACACCCGGAGACCAACGGGCAAGCAGAAAGAGCGAACAGTATACTCCAGCAATACCTACGCTGCTACGTCAGCGAGAGGCAGAACGATTGGGTAGAGAAACTAGCGCTGGCTGAATTCGCGTACAATAACGCGGAACACGTGTCCACGGGAATGAGCCCATTCATGGCTAACCATGGGTGTCATCCCAGGGCCTTCCCGGGGAGTGGGGAGGAAAACTGGAGCGTACCCGCAGCAGAGCAGTTTGTGAAAGAAATGGAGGCCCTGCACCAGCAACTTAAGATGAACTTGGAGCGGTCCAAGGAAACTTACAAGAGGCATGCAGACAAGCACCGCAAGGAAGGGGAAACCATACGGGTGGGGGACCCGGTGTGGTTGTCCACCCAAGGACTACTTTTCAAAGGGGGGTGCAAGAAGTTGCAGCCCAGACGGCTGGGACCTTTTGAGGTAACACAGCAAGTAAATCCCGTGGCATTTAAGCTCAGGTTGCCAGATAGCATGAAGATACACCCGGTTTTCCACAGGTCCCTGCTCTCACCGCATAGGGAGGGGCGGAGATTCCAGGGGCAAGAGGGAGAAGCCACCACACACCCGCAGGTAGAAGAAAGGGAACACCATCACAGGGCCACGGAAATACTGGACTCAAGGTGGCGAGGGCGCCAGGTGGAGTATTTGGTAGCTTGGGAGGGGGAACCCGGGTCCGAAAACACGTGGGTTCCCACAGAAGCCTTCAATGACAGCTATCTGGTGGAGGTATTCCACCGCCGGTTCCCGGACAAACCCAAACCCCTAGAGAGGTTCTGGGAGGAGCAATTTGGACCCACAGACGATGAAGAGGGGTTTGAGGGATTTTCTGACTCCGATGAGGAGGGAGAGGTTTTTTCCGAATAAGAAAAATCAGACGGGGAGGACCACCCAGTTGGCAGATATAAGAGCGGGTGGGAAGCGGGTTTCGAATCCACAGAAGATGGTGACAGTTCCTTCCGGGGGTTCCCCGCCTCGTCGGCCGACGAAGAGGACAAAGTTGATTCCACAGGTTGGTCCAGGGGTGGAGGGGGTCCTGGGGGGGGAGGTGGATGTCAGGGAACTGACATCGGAGGGAGAGGCGAAGGGGAGGCTCTCAGATGATGCTGGCGAAGGACCCAGCAGCAGGGGGAGAAACAGCTCAGTAGAGGGGGAAGCCAATCAGCGCAACACCAGGGATAAAGGGGGGCAGACGGGGGAATTGGAGAGAGGGCTCCAGGACTCTTCACAGGACATCAGTCAGGAGAGCCCAGGTCCTCCGCTACCCATGCCTTCCCTGCGCAGAAGACTCCCGCGCAGTGAGAGGAGGAGGAGACTGGGTGTCAAACAACTTTTATGTTGGAAGAGGTTCAAGAAACGCCCACTGACGGATTCTGCCAGTGACTGAGACAGCCATGATGAGAAGGGGCTGTGCAGTCAGAAAGGTTTAACAAGGCAAATTAACCGAGAAAGGCACCAGCTTATGCACGAGTAACTCATACCTATTACAGATTGTTTATCCCAATATCCTTGCATTTCCCATTTGCAAAGAAAGGATCCTGCGCTCTGTGTCTCAGGCCTGATTAACCTGGGCATGCACAGCAAAGCTGTTGTTTAAAGTTCACAATCTAGTTCCACCCTAACAGGGGTTCGTGACCACTTTTTACCCCACAGTCTTCCAGCGACTTAAAACACTATTAAAAGCATAATTAATTACACCATAAAGCAGAATAAAAACAACCCCCCATAACAGCTGCAGAAAGCTTTGACGGTGCACTAACAACACAAGAGCATCACTTTCAATCCAGTGAAAGCCTGAGGAGGGAAGGGGAGAAGATAAATATTTACCTGGTGCTAAAAAGGATAGTTTTGGACAGGAAGCCACAACTGAAAAGCCCCTCTCCCTTGTCGCCACCCTCGGAGGGGACTGTACATGACAACAGCATTGATTTTGACAATAAAAGGGACACACTTGAGCAGGTCAGTCCTAGGGACTTTCAGTCCCTCAGATTGCAATAAAATTTACTTCCAAAGAAATGCACAGGACTGTAAACATGATTATTATCTATTTGCGCAGGAGACAATCAATCAATGAGTAAATACGGAAATAAGGCACCTGCGATATCGGATAGGAGCTCTGCTGGATCTCTTACAAGACCTGTGTAGTACATATTCCTGCCCCCCACAGGGCTCAGCTTACAGTGGAAGGTAACTCTGCTGGAGAGGAGGGAAAGTTCTTCACTCAAAGCTCACAACATCAAAACAACAAAACAAAACAGGGCTAACATGGTGCTCATGGAGAAACAAAGGAATTCTGAAAGTCACAGGACACATCTATGTCACAACATACATCTAATCTATACATCTTCCAAACATCGCTGTGAAGCATCAAGACAAAACCACTCTCAAGAAAGTTGCCTCACACTCCTTCCCTTCTCTTCCTACTCAAGCACAGCAAGTGGCAAGCTAGTGATCTGAGTTTCTAATATTTGTTTGGCCATCCTCTTGCTCCTCTTTTTCCTCCCCCATAAAAGATTATGGTTGATATGGTTGACCTAGTTTAATCTTAAAAGGAAGAGACTGGAATGCAGCATACTCACTTACTGCATGATCCCACGAGATGGGTGCTCACAGTAAGCTGCCTCTTGCTTTTGTGTCTTAAATATACCTATGTAAGTAGCTATTATGAGGACTCTGACCCTCCCAGCAAGTGACTCATTAGCTTCCCAACTGAGTAGGCGTCTCTAAAATGGGAAACCTGGGCTTTACCACTAGGGCACAGGGTAAGGCTCATATGAAAGAATACTCCTCTATCCCAAAACTACCACTAGTGTAACTAGCCCTCAAAACCCTCTCCCCAGAAAAAAAAAACTAGACTTGAAGGACAAGAGTTATAGCCTGTCAGGGACTGATCAGATGGGGCGGAGTGGTGAAGACTGCCACTCCAAGAGGCTTCCAAGGTGGGGGCAGATGAAGATGGCATGGACCCAGGTTTGGTGTGTGTGTGTGGGGGGGGGTGGCAAACAAGACACACCCCAGAAGAAGAAGAGAAGAGCTTGGAAACAATGGAGAGTGAGGAACAGGAGCATGTGCTAGTCCTGAACAGAGATAGGAGTCAGGTGTGCTAGATACAGTACAGAAGCCAGTTGACAGGAAGGATTGCTAGGGTAACTGGGTATCAGGTGACAGAAAAAGGGAATCTTTTAGCAAGGTGTGCTGGGAAGAAAGAAGGAGAAAGTGAAAAAAGACTGGGACCCATCTTGGGCAGGCTGGCTGAAGGCAGGTTGGGAGAGATGCCTTGGACTCCAAGGCTGCATTGCTGTGGGGGATAAGCAGCTCTTGAAAGGACCATGCTGTAAGATCTGGACTCCCTCCATGCAGACTGAAGGTCTAAATAGGCGAATAAACCCTATTTCTTAAAGCTACGACCAGAGGCGTCTTTCCCATTGGGGTTACTGGAGTGTTGCGCCAGGGCGCCGGCCTCTCAGGGGCGCCCCAGCAAGTGGGGAAGCTGCGTGGCTTTGCTGGCGGCCTCCCGTTCCCCTGCACGCCAGCCAGCTGCGCCTTGCCAACCATATGGCTGGCAGGAGGCGACACCCCCCCCAACTTGCTCTGTTTCTTCCTCCTGTATCCTGCCTCGGAGCCACCACACTGGGTTTGCAGCCCTGATTGCAGGGTCCCCTTGCCCATCCTGTTCAGCTACATCTAGCCTGAACCATTAGTAGCAGCAGCTGCTGCCCTGGTTTCTTTCTCTCCCTGGAATTGTGCCCTGTGTTTAATGTTATGGGCAACTCTATCCCGGGGAAGGGACGCCTCCTCCCGTTGTTGTTGTTGTTGTTGTTGTTGTTGTTGTTGTTGTTGTTGTTCTTCTTCTTCTTCTTCTTCTTCTTCTTCTTCTTCTCCTCCTCCTTCTTCTTCTCCTTCTTCTTCTTCTTCTCCTTCTTCTCCTTCTCCTCTTTCTCCTCCGCCCCCCCAACCCACCAAGAAGGTCCCTAGGGGTTGTAAAGCAAGCCAGGCCATTTAGTACCTACCCCATTCATTCCAGCAGCTGGCCATCACCCACTCACTCCAAGCCCTGTGAAAAATATAATAATAATAATAATAATAATAATAATAATAATAATAATAATAATAATTTATTTATACCCCGCCCATCTGGCTGGGCTTCCCCAGCCACTCTGGGCGGCTTCCAAAAGAATATTAAAATACTATAATACATCAAACATTAAAAGCTTCCCGAAACAGGGCTGCCTTCAGATGTCTTCTAAAAGCCTGGTAGTTGTTGTTCTCTTTGACATCTTGTGGGAGGGTGTTCCACAGGGAAGGCGCCACTACCAAGAAGGCCCTCTGCCTGGTTCCCTGTAACTTGGCTTCTCACAGTGAGGGAACTGCCAGAAGGCCCTCGGTGCTGGACCTCAGTGTCCGGGTAGAACGATGGGGGTGGAGACGCTCCTTCACCATTTTTATTATTTTATATTATATTTTTATTTTATTACTATCACCATCATTATTATTATTACTACTACTACTAGTACTGTCCTCCACCCATAGATATCAGGGCGGCTCACAGTCTGAAACTACGGTACTATGCACATGCTAAAAACTAGAACAAAGGCAAACCAAATCAAGCCAGCAACCTACCTTCTCCCTTATTTGTGAAACAAGCCTGTTAATTGCCTATCCAACTAAAAAAAAACCAAAAAGACACTGAAGGTTTTTGAGATCAATGAAAGCTAAAAAGCATTGCAGGGAGTTGGGCTAGATGACCTGCAGGGTCCCTTCCAATTCTATGTTTTTCTGAACAACACACACGCACAACAAAACTATGGTCCCTCTGCAGTCCTCGCCCCAAGCAACTGTGTGAGAGACTTGCTCCCCAGAAAGTGTGCCTTGTCTTGCTAGATGTGGTTTTTGGTCTCTTGTCAGCCCCTCCCCCCCAATCTATTCTCCAATATTACATTTTCCTCTGGTTGAGACTTAAAACAGAAAGCCCTAATTCCCAACTGTGTTTCTTGCTGCAGTCCTACTGTCTACTCAGAAGTAAGGTCCTATTAGATTCAGCAGAGCTTACTTTCCGGTAAGTGCTGTTAGGGCTGCAGCCTTTGTGACCCAAGTTTTGGGTCCTTTTTAGGTTCAGGATGTCACTGCTTTACATCCCCCCCCCCCAATATTTGAAAAAGTCAGCTTTGTACTTAAACACAAATTGGCCTGGAACTTCATTGTGTCTTTATTAATTTATTTAAAGAACAACAAACTGGTGGTTGCTTTAACTTTTTGATATGTGGTGATTTGAATCATGAGGCTGAATTAGAAGAACTGCTGAATCTTGAATGAGTCTTGCTTTGGAATTGAGGACTTCAATAGATTTTTCTTCTGCCCTTTTCATTTTATTTCATTTTCTTTACATTTGTTCTAAGGGGTTGTTAGAGATAATGTGTAAGTGTGGTGTTAGCTCCCTAAAAAAAAAAAAAAAAAAAAAGGCCAACAACTCTGGGGAACCTTTCCTAAAAAAGGTCAACAACTTTGGGGTTGCCCCCCCCTTAAAAAAGGTTGAAAACTGTGGGAAATGGGAGGGTGGTGGCGCCGGACGGCTCTTTGCACTATAGTGCCTGATATGCTTAAGACAGTCCTTGTTAGAGGGTTTTTCCCCCTCTGGTGGCAGATGACAGAAGCTATGACACCACGAGACCAGTGTAAAACCAAATCAAATAAAGGTTTTATTACAAAACAACAAACAGCAAAGCTTGTGGGTGTTTTTCCTTCAGGCAAATTCAAACTGCAGCCTTTCCTCCTTTTGTAGTCATGACCAGCTGTACCCAATCTGCCCAAAGCTGTTCTTAAAGGTACAAACATCTTTACTGTTTCTTTGCAGAATGACTCCCAACAGTCCTGGCTTCGACAGTCTCGCTGTGTCTTAATTCTTCAAAGGGACACAAACCCTGGCTGAGTGTCTGGAATGCCCCTGGAATTTTGCTATCACTCGGCAGAGAGAGGGAGATGCTTTTGTAACAACGATTTTATTGCTGGTTTGTGTTATATTGTTTTGCTGCTATGGTTTGTGGTTGCTGCCTTATCATGAGCTGTTATGAGTGCAGCCCTATGCAGGAAAGTGTTTCTGAAATAATTGTAATTAGAAAATTATATTAATTTAGGAGTGGCTAAACTGTGGTAATGAAAAGTAATGCCTTTACTAATATAAAGCTTTAAAGAAAAACAGGAGCCACCAAGTGGTAGAGGCTGGTAGTGTTTAAGCACCATCTTAACCAAGTGCATTTCCTAACTTTCATCTGTTCTCTTGTTTGCTTATTTTCAGCTACACTAACGTCAAGATATTCCCTTGAGCCTCTGTTGAGGACCAGCATCTAAACCACTTTAAAGGTTTAATTCAAACTGTGTGGAGTCATCTTGGGTTTACGAACTCAAATAGAATTGCTGAATTCTAACTCCTATATATACAGTAAAGAGACAAATTGCTTTGCCCTTGATTACTATTACAGTGGTACCTGGCAAGACGAATGCCTTGCAAGACAAAAAACTCGCTAGACGAAAGGGTTTTTTTGTTTTTTGAGCTGCTTCGCAAGACGATTTTCCCTATGAGCTTGCTTCGCAAGACGGAAATGTCTTGCAAGTTTGTTTCCTTTTTCTTAACACCGTTAATAGAGTTGCGACTTGACTTCGAGGAGCAACTCATAGAACGCAGTGTGGTAGCTTTTTTGAGGTTTTTGAAGACTTTTTTTCCAAAACTTTCCCGACACCGTGCTTCGCAAGACGAAAAGAATCGCAAGACGACAAAACTCACAGAACGAATTAATTTCGTCTTGCGAGGCACCACTGTATTGCTGCCCTTTATTAACTAAACTAACGAACGAACAAACGAACGAACTAAGTAACTAACTATTGGCTCCTATATTACTTCCAGTATTGTGTTCCCAGCATTGTTATACAGTGGTACCTCGGGTTACAGACGCTTCAGGTTACATACGCTTCTGGTTACAGACTCCGCTAACCCAGAAATAGTACTTCAGGATGAGAACAGAAACCATGCAGTGGCGGCACAGCAGCAGTGGGAGGCCCCATTAGCTAAAGTTGTACCTCAGGTTAAGAAGTTTCAGGTTAAGAACGGACCTCCAGAACGAATTAAGTTCTTAACCCGAGGTACCACTGTGCTGAGTTTTGCAACTAGGATGGGACATACTGTAAAATATATACCAACATTTCAGTGAGTCTCCCTGCCCCCATAATTGTAGTTCTGCCGATGCCATATCCATGCAGCAGTGCTCTGTGCCAGCTCACCTGTTTATATTCTTTTGCCGGCATCATTTTTTTGTCTTTTCAACAAACCCTTTGGGGAGTTTTGATTGGTTAATTAATTCATTTTGGAATTTTGGAAGTGCCCTGAATTTATCACTGCGTTTTTGATTTTTTGTTGGGCAACTTTTAATAGGTAAGAAATCAAATTACAAAAGATGTGTTCCTAACTGGATTAAACCTTCATGCTCATTTATTGTAAAAAGATCACAGTTCTTTATTAATCCTTTTTGCATCCGTGCACCTTGACTGAAATACTTCCTTCCAAAACAAACAAAAAAGGCACCAGCGTTGATCTTACACCAGGTAAAGCTCACCATGAATGCCTCCCTTGTTATCTTACAATGGCAATGGTACCCACCTGAGAGGTGCTGGAACTGAGTCCCAGTGAGTTCCGGCTGAGTTCCTGCTTATTGCATCTCTAACTGCATTAAGTTGAATTATTACATTTTATTTTCCCATATCCATTCATTTAGGAATACCTACCATTTCGGGATACTTATTGTTCTACCCTGTGAGACCTTGGCTGCTTAAACTGGGATGTGGGGAGATTTCAGTCTGGGCCATATTGTGTTAGTAGAGGAGATCAGTGTGGGATGGTGTGGGCATGGGTGTTTCTGGGTGTGAGTGGGGCAGGATATTGCAGTAGGAGGTGCATGTGTTATTGCCAGGTGTGATCCACTGTGCACCTAACCACTGCATGACACTGTCATATTCCATAACTAAAGGAATAGGCATTGCATATAACACTCTGCAAACAGTCCAGTCTGGGCAAACTTCAGAAATAGATCTCTGCCTGCCATGCCTTATTTTGCCAGCAGAGACTAGCAGATTGCATTATGCATTTACAAATCTCAGTATTATTTTTTTGCTTCTTATAATTCCCACATAACACCAGGTACTTTCTACTAATATCCATGCCTTTTAAAATGTAAACATAGTGGTGGCAAAAACACACACCTCTTCTTAGCCCTATGCATGCTTGCACTGCCTTGGAACATCCCAGAATGAATACATGTTTTTGCACCACCATGTTGAGAAAGAGGATATGCAGCATCATCCTTAAACATATCAAAGAAGAAGAAGATAGGGAGGGAACTGGCCAGGGTTTCAATTTCTGTTTGCTTACTTGGAAGATGACATACTTTTCACATGGTATTAGGTTATTGGATCAGCAAGTACTTAAAGCTTCCTCGTTCCATATATATATTGCTCTGTGGTTCTACAAAAATAACATTACTATGTGGCAATTTGGAGAACATATGTTTATCACCTTTTAATGTGGTAGGGAGGATCCTTCAGATGTTGTAGATATGGTAACACTTCGAGTATCACAAACAAGCTCAGCATTTCCTCTTGCATGAGAATAGGTGAAGGTGTTGGTTCTCTATCATATCACTTAATCAGCATCAGCATTATTTATTTGTATCTCATCCTCCCTGGCTGAAACTGGGCTCAGGGCAGCTAACATCAGATATATAACATTGGTATAAAATCAAACAACTGGTGTGCTTAAAATATCCTAGCAAACTGCCAAGGTATTTCTTTCCATGATATAGAAAATCAGGTACAGTAATAATAAGTGTGTTTGTATACAGTGGCAGCTGGTGCTTATTAGGGTTCATAGGGCAGAAGATAGGGAGAACCAACATCAATAGGGGCCAGAGGAATAGGGGTCAGGAAGAGCAAACTAGTGATTGTTTTGTCCTCCTCTTCCTGCTGAATTCTACAAGGGAAACACTGAGACTAATGAGACCTAGAATCATAGAGTTGGAAGAGACCACAAGGGCCATCGAGTCCAACCCCCTGCCAAGCAGGAAACCATAGACCTAAACCATAGAAATTTGTTATGGTTTCAGACCAGGCTTAGGTCTTGTTGAGTAAATGACATCTTGGTCTACAATTCTGTGAAATCTAAACACCTCGCCAGACAGTTTTGTTGTTGTTTAGTCGTCTTAGTTGTGTTTGACTCTCTGTGACCCCATGAACCAGAGCATGCCTTGGAAACTCTCACTTTCTTCTCAAAGCTTCTCCTTTTTGTCCATGGTGTTTTCTTGGCAAAATACTGGAGTGGTTTGCCAGTTCCTTCTCCAAGTGGATCACATTTAGTCTAAATCAGGCTTCCTCAACCTTGGACCTCCAGATGTTTTAAGACTACGATTCCCATCATCCCTGACCATTGGTCCTGCTAGCTAGGGATCATGGGAGTTGTAGGTCAAAATCATCTGGAGGGCCGAGGTTGAGGAAGCCTGGTCTAAACTCTCGGCTATGACCTGTCTGTCTTGGGTGGCCCTGCATGGCATAGCTCATAGCTTTTTGGAGTTCTTCAAGCCCCTAGGACCCTCATACCTACAGGACCGCCTCTCCTGGTATGCCCCATGGAGGACCTTAAGGTCCACAGATAACAACACTGTGGAGGTCCTGAGCAGCAAGGTGGTTAGATTGGGCTCAACTTGGGCCAGGGCCTTTTCAGTACTGGCCCCAACTTGGTGGAACGCTCTGTCACAAGAGACCAGGGCCCTGTGGGATTTGACATCTTTTTGCAGGGCCTGCAAGATGGAGCTGTTCTGCCTGGCCTTTGGTTTGGACACAGTCTGATCCTTATGTTTCCCTCCCCATATGGTTTTGATTTATGGGCTACTACTAAAATGAGGCTGCATTTTAAATTGCATTTTAACCCATATTTTTATTAACTGTTTTTTCTCTTTCTTTTATGTTTTATTGCAATTTTATTGGTGTTAGCTGCCCTGAGCCCGGTTCTGGCTGGGGAGGGCGGGGTAAAAATAATAAAAAAAATATTATTATATTATTATTATTATTCGCCACGACAAGGCAGTGATCCATGAAGGGGCCCCAGACGGTTAGCCAACACTAAAAACATTGCATGTGCCAATTCACTTTTCCTGGGCCAAGCTGGAAGCAGAAAGGCGGCCTTCTGCGAAATGAATCAGTTGACCCAAAGGCGCTCCCTCAGTGGCATGGCCAGGAATATAAAAGGAACCGTTCAAAGAATACCATGTTCAGCGGCTCTTCAATCAAGCAGAAAGCTGCTCTTTAAGGGCTGAAACTGAGAAGCTTCTACACCAAATGGAAAGGAGGCTTACTAGAGTTGACATTCAGAGAAGCAATACTGGCCACTCTCTGCTTACGTGGAGGCAATGTTCTGGTGCCCCGTGCACATGTGACAGTCACGTAAATTGGGCGCACCCTCTAAACACCCTTTAAATGCCCTCTCTGCCACTCTCTCTCCAATCCAGATCAAAAATATTGTACTAAAAATGCAACTTCGACTGGAATTGAAGCTCTGGGATTGGCAGGAGGCTGGAAAAGTAGTGGTGGCGGCGGCTACTGTGCACACCAGCTGTTAGGCTGGGAGGCTGAGTAGCCTAACAAAGTCCCGCTATGTCTCCAGTCTCTTCTCTGCCCTCGCAGAAATCGCTCTTTGGGTTCTGGGGAAGGGTGCCCTCACAAGCCACAAGGACTCTCCAGCTCTCTCCATTTCCAAGTATGAATTAAATAATTTAATTATTTCCCGGGGTTGCGTGACTCACACGGTCACGTGTGAGTCAATCATGCCCAAGTGTGGGGATGCCTGTATGATATTACCCCTAGAATAGGTTTTGAAAACAACAAGTCTATGAGCCCTGTGCTGGTGACTCTGGAGGAGCTGTCTACTTTTCAAAGGAGTTATACATGGTGCAGGTAAGTTTTTGGAAGTATCTAGACAGGAAAGCAACTGCTCCCCCAGCCCCCAAAGTGTATTCTCCACACCAGAAGATACGGGACATAGCCTTCTGGAATGACTGCTTGAAGAAACCCTAGCCCAGTTGAATGTGTGTGTGTGTGTGTGTATATATATATATATATATAAAACCAAGGAGGCTATATCCCTACCTAAACCGAAACTACGATACTCACACTGTGTCCACATTGCAAAGTGTGGTTTCTCATATTTAATTAACCTTATTGATGTGTGTGTGTGTGTGTGTGTATTTGTGTGTGTTTATACTCTCATTGTGGGCTTTTTAGCAGGTATTTTACATTAACATGGAGAAGAAATTGAGGAGAGGATGGAAATGATAGTATCAATACTTACATCCCATACAGATAAACATCTCAGTGCCCATTGCTGTAATTAAATAAAAACTGAAAGATCAAATTTGGAATTTAATCCTACCAGCTGTAATGTTTTAAATAAAAATATTAAACGTGCTTCTTGTTGTTTTAGTGTTTTTTTTAATGTCCTGTTTACTATATTTCCCAGGAACGAATTGTCAGATGCCAAAGAACAGTAAGTCCATATCACTATGTTTCATTTCAAGATAGTGCTGCGTTAAAGGAGTCTTGACTACCTTGTTACGGATTCTTGATCTATGCTCATCTATGCGTAATTTAAGGGGAACGTGTCATATTTCCTATGTATAATTTGTCACATGGGCAACAAATACAATAGAGGACATTTTTGGAGTTACAGTCATACCTCATGTTACGCCCACTTCATGTTACGTTCTTTCAGGTTACATCCGACAGCGACCCGGAAGTACCGGAAAGGGTTACTTCTGAGTTTCGCCGCTCGTGCATGCGCAGAAGCACAAAATGACATCATGCGCAGAAGCGGCGAATCGCAACCTGTGCATGCACAGACACGCCACTGCAGGTTGCGCTCTTTTCATGTTGCGAACGGGCCTCCGGAATGGATCCCGTTCACAACCAGAGGTACCACTGTACAAGTGATTGTTGAATTAATTGTAAATGCAAAGCGCATGTGTGCGCTCTTAATTTCTTTCACTTGCGGACTGTACGGGCACGCTACAATGCCCACACCTATAGTAACCCCTAGTGGTGGTGGTTGGTAATTTGAGGCAGTCAGCTCTGACTAAATTGATTGTGTAGGGATCCTTTCTACCTTAAACCCAAAAGGGGAGGATCTTTGCAGCCGGGGATATCCTCGATTATATGCCAGTGTTTATTTATAATCTTTCTTATGTAGCTGGCAAGGGGTGTATAGTCCAATGCCATGGTAAGGTGTGTTTGATATGTGTTGCTACAGTTAAGTCGTGGTTTAAGCAGATCATTCCGGTCTAAACCATTTGCGCGTCTAAGCGCTTCCTGCACAGTGTTACTAACTATTGGTTAGGGCTTTATTTAGTTGCCCTGCTGCTCTTCTATAATCATTTTCTTCAATAGCATTCCTTTTTAACCTTACCAGCTGCCCATGAGGTAGATTTTTTCTGGATGGCTGGAAGAGAAATGAAGCATAGTATACTGATCTGTGGGTTTCTTATAGGGCTTGAAATAGCACTGGCACTTCCCCATCTTAATTTTCCTGGGCAGGCTAACTGTGGAAGCAGAGCTAGGAATCTGATTATTTACGATGTGGAATGTTTGGCTTATATGCCAAAACAGCACTACCCACACATTCCAGGAAAATATCGGCAGGCTTTTGGTAAACCCGGTGTTTCTTTAAAAACCTTACGGCGGCATCACGAGAAGATCAAGCATATATGTTGATAGGAAATCTTGAGAAGTGAACCATTTGAAAAAAGGACCTCAACATAGTTACAAACACCGCATTTATATTAGCTGTTAAGTATAGGTCTGAAATTACCTGCACAAAGATTTCTCAGACAGTGACTAGTTTAATACCTTTAATTGTTGCAGTTCACAACAGCAATTCAAATATGCTATTAAATATAAGCAACACTGAATTCCTGATAATTAAGCACTTATTTAAAAATGAGTGGACTCTCCTTCATTGGAGGTTTTTGTGCAGAGGCTGGATGGCCATCTGCCATGGATGCTTTAATTGACATTCCTCCATTGCAGGGGGTTGGACTAGATGTCCCTTGGAGTCCATTCCAACTCTAGAATTATATGATTCTAAGATCCACAGATTAGAATGACAAATGGTTATTATTGCATGCTGCTGCCAAATATAATCCAGTCACTTTCTTTGAATTAATTTGAGCTCTGCAAATCTGTTTGAAGCAAAGTCAATGCACTTAAATTGGTATAGTTAAGATACAATCATTGATCCCCAGATACTAATTTCCACATATCCCATTTCTAAATAGGCCTGTACATTTCCAAATAAAAAAATCTGATGCAACGATCTCTTAAGGCATATATGTGTATGGCAATGTATGGTAGTCACAGCAACAACATTAAAACTTGCAAAATGCCGTACTATTAGAAAGCTATCTTCCTCAGCTGAATTACTTAAAAGAAAACTCATAAGGAGCTACTGCCAAACAAGAAGTTTGTGACTAGTGTTGTTTTTTACATTACCTTACATTAACTGATAGGGAAAAGTGAAGAACATACAATTGCATGCATGTTAGTTTTGTAAGGAAAGTCTTAAGTCCAAAAGGGCACTGAAATATTCTTCATTATCAGGATCCAATTTCAAGGCTCGTTCATAGCACTCAATTGCCCGCTGCTTTTCTCCATCAAGCTGGTGAATGAATCCACGGATGCCAAAACTCTTAGCATCTGCCGGATCTATCTTGGTTCTTCTTTCTATTAACTTCTTCAGGTTATATTTGCATTTATTTCTCTCAAATGATTCATTTTCAATCTTCAGCACGGCCAGATAATGTTCAACAGCCTCCAATTCTGATTTCTTATGGTATTCCAGAAAGCGCCCATAATTGAAGTGGAGCTGCTGTTTCTCTTCACAAGTAAGTTTCCTCATTGCAAACACTTCCTGAAACGTCTCTTCCGCTTTATGGAGCTCTTTCCCTTCTGCATACATGTTTGCAAGATCCAAGTGAGCATAGACGAATTTGGTTTTGTGCTCCACCACTTCTTTGAAATGAAAGATACACAGTCTGATCAGTTCTGCCATCTTTCTTCTGTCTTTATATGGGTCTTTTGATAATTTGATTTTAAAATACTGTGCTCTGTAGCAAAGCCCCATCTGGTGATGTAGGAAGCCTGAGTTTGGTGTCAAGCTCAACGCCTCCTTCAAAAGCTCCAGGGATCTTTCCACATCACCTTTTTTCCTGTAAAAGATGGCAGCGTACCTCAGCACATAAGGGATGCCAGGGAATTTGCCTAGCGCTTCTTCAATGAGTTCTTTTCCTTCTTCCACTTTATTAGTTTCCTGCAGCTTCAGTGCAAGGATAGGCAGGAGAAAGGCATTATCGGGATTCAGTTTTGCTGCCTTCTTCAAGGGTTCCAGAGATGACCCTTCTGCAGCAGATTTTTTCCCATAATAATCTTCCAGGCGGTATACTGTGATTGCATAGCCAGCATTATATTCTGGGTTTTCAGGTTCTTTTCCTAGTGCCTTTAAAAAGCTCTCCTTGGCTTTTTCATGATACTTTCCCCCAAATTTTAGGAGTGCCCATCCCTTTTCACCATCGATATGTGGGATTTTCATTCTATAGGGAGATGCACTTCCATGTTCCTTGCAGGTTGTTTCCACCTTGTTTATGTAGCTTTGTACTTCTGCAAGTTTGTCCATGCGGTAATACACCCAGGCAAAGTTGCCCCATGTAATAAGGCTTGCCTTTTTGACTTCTTCTGGGTACTCTGTTTTTATACTCTCTTCAGCCTTCTGCAGATTTTCCAGAGCCTCTTCCTCCTTGCCATTCAAGTACTTCACATAGGCCAGTAGGTTATAATTTCTGACTTTGGACAGTAAAAACTTGATCTGTTCAATTATTCTTTCCTCTAATTCGTCAAGATCAATGTCTTCTTTCAGCAACCTCCAAGTAAAATGGCATTCAAGTTCCAAGAGGATCCGTTTTAAAGATTCCTTGGAAATTTCACTACAGACCATGAGGGAAGAGAAAAAAGACAGTCACATTTATATGCTGAAAAAACCACAGATCCAAGCATATACTCATTTGTCATGGAACATCTTTCAGAACTGACTACATTTCGTTTCTTTGCCACATATGCATGCAGTACTTCAAATGGGAGAAGTTTCACAATGCGGCTGGTTCAAGTCTGACCTGAAAGCTATCATATGTAGCTGTTACACATGTAATAAATCACCTTCCCCACATACTGAGGGTCTTTTTAAAGGTTTTTTTTAAAACAACAGCATATTTTTATTAAAGATTTCTTGGTTTACAAAAGTATGTGCAATGTCTCTTTTTTCAAGTTACATTTTCTACAGATCAGTTTCATTTCTCGAGACATTAGTGTTACATTAGGAAGAAAGGGGGGAAAGAGGTGGAGGGGGGCATGGTGAGTGGGGATGGGGTCGGGTGGCAATGGTTCTATTCTACTTAGTGTATGTGTGGGGTTTTGCGTCAGCGTCGTTTGTGTAGGTTCTCTTTACTATCCACTTACAGTCATACCTTGGGTTACAGATGCTTCA